>NC_090253.1:42803226-42820726 GCF_037325665.1 Littorina saxatilis | reverse complement strand
AGTAAGGTCATATATTGTACTACGTTGCAAGCCCCTGGAGCAATTTTTTGATTAGTGCTTTTGTGAACAAGAAACAATTAACAAGTGGCTCTATCCCATCTTTCCCCTATCCCATCTCCCCCCTTCCCCCGTCGCGATATAACCTTGAATGGTTGAAAACGACGTTAAACACCAAATAAAGAAAGAAAGAATGAGCTGTCGTTGACGTTGTCAAACGCTTAAGCGCTCTCTTACTTAGTTTTGAGAGACGTTTTGAAACGGCAAATTATGAGATCTGAGAGATCCACGGGTCCTATTTTTGGAATTGCAGTTCATCATGGCAGATTCATGGCGGGAAAAAAAGTATATAACTTCGTTCTGAAAAGCGTACAGTTTTCATGTTATCTAACCGTGGCATTGCAAGCCAGAAATCGCGCTAAAGAAGATTAAATGTTTGAAAGATACAAAGAGAGATAGTGTGACGTGAAGGCAAAACGAACATTGTCAGACACTTGACATTTTCTGTACTAATGCCAATGCGTTTTCAATTTGACACACACGGGTCGCTCCAGCTTAAAGAGTCATAATATTATTTATATACTTTTCAAGACTGCTGACATTTGTCGTAGGCCATCTGCGTGTAAATGTATATGGGTTATTCTCCAGCGCTGTGTACCATTGGAAACCATGCAGAACAGAATTGGAAATACTTGCACATTTTGTTTGTCTACGTTCAGTAAATTACAATGGTTTTAAAGTACGTCAACTTCGTAACATTGAAACCAAACTAACAATTTATATTAAAAAAAATTTTAAAAAAAGAAGACACAAATATAAACTTTTTTTTGTGGCATGTCTGTACCATTATCTAACTGGGGTATTACTGAAAAAAACAAAAGAGAATACATTCTAGTTGCCATTTAATATACGTTATAATCATTTAAAGGACTGAAAACGCATGTTACAAAATGGTCCACAGCTCTGAAGAATAATCCACATAAAGTGCGTTTACTCAGATGTAAAGCACTGAACTTGAAGAAGCGACGAACAGCTTGAAGGTCAAACGTATTGGAGGCTATTGAATGCTTGTACATGTACCTTTAGGGGGCTAGCTGAGTGTTAATGGTATTGTGTGCGGTCCTTGAAGCCTTTTGCGGTATTGTGAATGTCAGGGCGTTTACTGGCTCAGTTTTCTCATTGTGGGTAAGAAAATGCCGCCTTTAGCTGTTTGTGCTCAGTAAGTCAACGAGTGTGGTAAAAGTTAAACGCTGGCGAATGGTGTATATGTTTCTCATATATATATATGTTTTCAATTTACGTCGTGCTTTTTCTGGGTCACTTTTTGCTACTTGGGGCGTGTTGTTGCTGCTGCTGTTGTTGTAAACGTCACGCACACAATGAGAAAAAGAGGGAGGGGACGAAAATACTCTCTCTGCACTATTCACAATGAGAAGGACAGCTGTGCAACATGCGAGGGCATTGGTTTCTTTGCATTTTGAATCAACACATAGGCCCTATACTTGGGACAGTTTGGCAAAGCTCTGTCTAGCTACCCCTAGGCTTTGAAAATAGGTCACTGCATAATGATAAAGGGTTGCTAGTTGATGGCTGACCGTCTATTCGGGCGGTAAACAGTCATCTCATGGCAGCCAAGCTATAAAGGTGACGATATTCTCGAGATCACAAGTGCATGCTAATTGAAATCGTGTCTTCTTGTAAGTGTTCTGCGTTCGTTATACTGCTAGCACATACTCCATCTCAATCAGCGTGCATACTCCAGAATGAGCCCCATGATATCACATAGATGATACTAAAAGAAGAGTGAACATTTTGAGATTGATTCAGTGAGAAGATGATCGTCACACAGAGCTAAATCGGCGTATTACCATGGACGTTTCTGAGCCCTCCGCTCCATGCCAGATGATTCTAAACAGTAGCAGAAGAGAATAATATTGATAATAATAATAATGATAATATATCACTTTTCTATAGCGCAAGTCCCGATTCACGGCTCCAAACGCTTTACAATTCCAATAAACACCACACACACACGTACGTTCACACACACACACACACACACACACACACACACACACACACACACACACACGTACGCATACACAAGAACAAGAGGATCACTTCACAAGGCTCAGACGCTCTGAATGACCCAGTCTCTGACACACTTTTCCCCTCTGCATGCGTTCAGGTGTTTGAACTCACTTTAGAGTTGACCTTCAACCCAAATTCAGGGCCACGTGTGTCGGTAAGACAAACAGATTACAGGTGTCATCTTCTATGTGTGCACAGCCTTTTACTGTGGACTGTCATGTTAGGTGTGCGTGTGGCTAGGGTGTCCTCTCTTACGTGGTGTGGAGTCACGGAAAGGGTGAACTTTTTATAAAGTTGCCCTTTTATCATGTGTCAGCTGATTTAGAATCGCAACTTAGTAGTTGAAATCGTCGAAAATTCAGCTGTAATTTCGTCGTCAGAGCTGCCGAGCATACAACATGGGGGTGGCTGGGGGGGGGGGGGGATCTAGGGACTGCCTTAAAATTGCTAAATGTTACGACTAAAGTCCTATCAACGTCCCTGTTGATTTATTGTGCAGTGCACATGGTTAAAGCCACAGTAAGCCTCCCGTAAACCATCACAGATACTGTCAGGCTTTTACACACAGTACAAACTCCCTTCCATTCAAACACTCACCACCCCGTCAATTTTTGTAAAGATTTTAGTCAAGCAGTATGTAAGAAATGTTAAGTTCTTTGTACTGGAAACTTGCATTCTCCCAGTGAGGTAATATAGTGTACTACGTTGCAAGCCCCTGGAGCAAATTTTTGATTAGTGCTTTTGTGAACAAGAAACAATTGACAAGTGGCTCTATCCCATCTCCCCCCTTTCCCCGTCGCGATATAACCTTCGTGGTTGAAAACGACGTTAAACACCAAATAAAGAAAGAAAGAAAGAAAGAAACACTCACCGCTTGAGCACATCCTAGGTGCCCTCCGTAAAGAGCGAGCAATTTTCAAAGAATTTATTTTTGCGTGGTTTATCTTACACCTGAGCCATCGTGAACCCGTGTGATCCAGTTTCCCTTTTTCACAATGCAGTCGTCAGTTTGTAATTTGAATGCGGTTCGCTGTGAGCTTATCTGCAATAGCACGTTATTATGTACCTCTCACTGTGCACGAAACAAACGGCTGTGGTTCACAAGAACTCTAGCGATGGCTTTTGACTGTTCAGAGGAACTTGCGAAGCCTATAAACCGTCGTCTGCTACGAGAACCACGACCTTGCGTGATCCTGCTTCCGGGCTTTTCTTTTTTCAAACTTTCAAAACTTCGAATTGTACTGATCTTGTCTTGATGAAAAAAGAATTCTTTTATAATTTAAGAATGCTTGTGTAACAAGCTGTCAATTTATTATTAAGATTTTAAAAGTTAGGTCTAGCCCCAAAACGCACCACGGTCCGATTGTCTCTGAGCAATCGGCACAAAATTAATTGTTTAAAAATTGCTCGCTCTTTACGTAGGGCACCTAGGATGTTCCCGTTTGGTGAGCGTTCAAATGGAAGGGTGTTTGTACTGTGTGTAAAAGCCTGACAGTATCTGTGCTGGTTTACGGGAGGCTTACTGTGCCTTTAACTACGTGGAGCTTTTGTATCATATGTCAGCTGTCCTCGTGAATGCCAAGTGTGCGACGATGAATAATGGATGAATAGAAGATATGTTTATTGTAGATTTGCACGGCAAAGTTGTACAATTATAAATCATGGAGTGAGAGGGGCAATAATTCAGTTTACCATGTCGCGGAAAGCGTGTTCTGTTCAGAGCCAAGGCAAGACACATCGTTCGGGAATAAACAAAGACTTGCTACATGTCTACGGAATAAAAGTAAGAACACAAAGTATAATTTACATAACGTTCGCAACAGAACGGACAAAAATGCGTCTGTGTGTGAGAAAGAAATGAGAGAGGGGACACAGTGGGAGAGAAAGGGGAACAATTACTTTGTTCGTGTGTTTTGTTTAGAGGGCTAGAGAACAGGTAGCTGTGTGTGCGTGAACACGCGCGACGCTTTGCTATCCTATGTCCACATCAGTTGTTTAGCCTACAGTCAACTGGGTGTAATTCTTTACCCAATGAAGCACCACATTTTAGAATGCATGTTTACAGTGTTATATGTTCCCGCGATCTGTGAAGTGTTCACCGATTCATGTGAAATTCCCATACTGAACAAAAGCTGTTTCAAGGCGATCATGCAGTATATTGTTGAACCAGCTGTCCCTTTGAGTGGCATTATATTATGGCAGTCTAGTGCAAAGTTAACAACAGTGCTGTGGAGAACACGTAAATGTGCTACGTCAGCATTTTAAGCAACCTACCTTGATTTCGGCCAATAACACTTGTCATAACGTTTAGAGATAGCCGCAGAGAGTATGACGGCTTACCAGTGCCAAAACTTAGGGTTACCATTTTCACGTGAACATTATTAATTAACAGTGTTAATTACTAATTTTCATTTTCGCCTCGTTTTCAGTCACGGTAGTCGGACTCTAAGAGTCCGCACTGAGAGGCTACAACGTCCGGCAAACATCGCTCTCACACCATTTCTGAAATATCTTTTAATAGAAGGCCTTATCGAGCAAGTTATCCGACATGAAGATGCATGTCACAGTTTATCCCCCGCGGGTTAGGGAGAAGAATTTACCCGATGCTCCCCAGCATGTCGTAAGAGGCGACTAACGGATTCTGTTTCTCCTTTTACCCTTGTTAAGTGTTTCTTGTATAACGCTTGTAAAGATTTTAGTCAAGCAGTATGTAAAAAATGTTAAGTCCTTTGTACTGGAAACTTGCATTCTCCCAGCAAGGTCATGGAGCAATTTTTTTATTAGTGCTTTTGTGAACAAGGAACAATTAACAAGTGGCTCTATCCCATTCCCCCCCCCCCCCCCCCCCCCTTTCCCCGTCGCGATATAACCTTGAACGGTTGAAAACGACGTTAAACACCAAATAAAGAAAGAAAGATGTCACAGTTTCCTGCAATAACGCTTTCCTTAACGTTGTTTTGGGTATCTTAGAAATTAAAACATTTAGTCATAACTTGACTAAATGTAAAAAAAATCGACCCCAAAAACTTTCGAATCGGAGCTGTTCGTAGCAGACGGACTTTTGATCGGCTGTGGTCTCACACTTTCACAGATATCTTTCAATATAATTCCTTGTTCGACAAGTTGTCGGGCAGACAGCTGTAGGCCTACCTCATACTTGTTTCCACTACCACACTCATAAATCTGCTCTGTAGTGTATTAGTGAAGGACAATCGATCCGAAAAATGTTCGAACCGAGAGAGGAAAAATGGCGGCCGGCCGGACATGTGCTGAAGGACTGACCACTAGCAGACCGATCTCTTCGGTCGAGACTCTCGAACTTTCACAAATATCTGTCGATAGAATTCGTTATTCAACAAGTTATCGGACAGACAACTGTATGTCACGGTTCTCTACACATGCGCTCAGCTCTTATTGTTAATTTGCATCGGATTAAAGAACTATGGACCAGAAAAGTTTCGAATCGAGAGATGTTTAGCTGAGGCCGGTGGGGGTACATGAATAAATAATATAAAAATAAAATAAAAATGTAAAAACTGCAAACTGTTTCAACATACAAATAAGCTTATTCTGGTGAGGGAAAACAAATTGGATTTCATATTCACGGGCTATGACTGTACACGTTTGTCTATATCATGGCGGGGACAAAACAACAACTAGTCGCTGTACGTGTTCGGGTAAACCTGCTGACCCGGAAAAACGTCCGTAAGTAAGAAAGGAAATGTAGTGATAGCATGGCGATCTTCGTAGAGAACGCAATGAGTGATAGTCAAGGAAATGTAGTGATAGCATGGCGATCTTCGTAGAGAACGCTATGAGTGATAGTCAAGGAAATGTAGTGATAGCATGGCGATCTTC
This sequence comes from Littorina saxatilis, assembly GCF_037325665.1. NCBI lineage: Eukaryota > Metazoa > Mollusca > Gastropoda > Littorinimorpha > Littorinidae > Littorina > Littorina saxatilis. The sequence continues at coordinate 42,814,780 of NC_090253.1, read as the reverse complement.
GTAGAGAACGCAATGAGTGATAGTCAAGGAAATGTAGTGATAGCATGGCGATCTTCGTAGAGAACGCTATGAGTGATAGTCAAGGAAATGTAGTGATAGCATGGCGATCTTCGTAGAGAACGCTATGAGTGATAGTCAAGGAAATGTAGTGATAGCATGGCGATCTTCGTAGAGAACGCAATGAGTGATAGTCAAGGAAATGTAGTGATAGCATGGCGATCTTCGTAGAGAACGCAATGAGTGATAGTCAAGGAAATGTAGTGATAGCATGGCGATCTTCGTAGAGAACGCAATGAGTGATAGTCAAGGAAATGTAGTGATAGCATGGCGATCTTCGTAGAGAACGCAATGAGTGATAGTCAAGGAAATGTAGTGATAGCATGGCGATCTTCGTAGAGAACGCAATGAGTGATAGTCAAGGAAATGTAGTGATAGCATGGCGATCTTCGTAGAGAACGCAATGAGTGATAGTCAAGGAAATGTAGTGATAGCATGGCGATCTTCGTAGAGAACGCAATGAGTGATAGTCAAGGAAATGTAGTGATAGCATGGCGATCTTCGTAGAGAACGCTATGAGTGATAGTCAAGGAAATGTAGTGATAGCATGGCGATCTTCGTAGAGAACGCTATGAGTGATAGTCAAGGAAATGTAGTGATAGCATGGCGATCTTCGTAGAGAACGCTATGAGTGATAGTCAAGGAAATGTAGTGATAGCATGGCGATCTTCGTAGAGAACGCTATGAGTGATAGTCAAGGAAATGTAGTGATAGCATGGCGATCTTCGTAGAGAACGCAATGAGTGATAGTCAAGGAAATGTAGTGATAGCATGGCGATCTTCGTAGAGAACGCAATGAGTGATAGTCAAGGAAATGTAGTGATAGCATGGCGATCTTCGTAGAGAACGCAATGAGTGATAGTCAAGGAAATGTAGTGATAGCATGGCGATCTTCGTAGAGAACGCAATGAGTGATAGTCAAGGAAATGTAGTGATAGCATGGCGATCTTCGTAGAGAACGCAATGAGTGATAGTCAAGGAAATGTAGTGATAGCATGGCGATCTTCGTAGAGAACGCTATGAGTGATAGTCAAGGAAATGTAGTGATAGCATGGCGATCTTCGTAGAGAACGCTATGAGTGATAGTCAAGGAAATGTAGTGATAGCATGGCGATCTTCGTAGAGAACGCAATGAGTGATAGTCAAGGAAATGTAGTGATAGCATGGCGATCTTCGTAGAGAACGCTATGAGTGATAGTCAAGGAAATGTAGTGATAGCATGGCGATCTTCGTAGAGAACGCTATGAGTGATAGTCAAGGAAATGTAGTGATAGCATGGCGATCTTCGTAGAGAACGCAATGAGTGATAGTCAAGGAAATGTAGTGATAGCATGGCGATCTTCGTAGAGAACGCAATGAGTGATAGTCAAGGAAATGTAGTGATAGCATGGCGATCTTCGTAGAGAACGCAATGAGTGATAGTCAAGGAAATGTAGTGATAGCATGGCGATCTTCGTAGAGAACGCTATGAGTGACAGTCAATCACTCGTACTGGACTGTGTGGGTGTCAGTTGGTGCCTCGATCTGGTCCGTCCAGTAGGTATGTTGGTATGGATTCAAGTGGAACGAGGCTCTTATCCCATGTAAAAGGCTGGACGATCTGTTGTGGTAGACATGGCGAGTTACACGAGGAGGTAGCTTTAATGTCTGAGGAGCTACGAACATTATGCAACAGACAGCGCTGAAAGTCCACAAATTATGGGGCACAGGCCTTTGGCTAGTACTTCTCATAATTTACTAGCCAGAGAGCAAATTTTAGTATTATTACTCGCCAAACCAACCATTTGTTTCAGCAACTTTACTCGCATTTGGCGAGTAGATTAAATTTCTACTCGCCATTTACTTTCTACTCGCCACTTTCAGGCCTGACAGGTCAAATGGGCTACGAACAGACTAACTTGATGGTGTTGAAGTCAGTTGATATATATATCGTTACGTAACCAGGCTAGGCACGGGGCACCGTACTTTGACCCTGTTTTTATGTTGATGACTGTACTGTGACCCCTTTCTCAGTTGATGAATTTGTAGTCAGTTGTAAATGTATGTCAGCTGAGGTCCTCCATGTTTAGTGTGTAATGTCAGGGAGGCGCTAGGCACTTTCGGCAGTGATGCAGTTTACGCTGCGTCAGCTTTTTATGCAAAGACTGATTTGTCAACGATTACAATTGTCTCAGTTGAATAAAGTCTTCAGCACTGGAGTGGAAGGGAGAGGCTCTGTTGTGACATGCAGGACGTTAATGAGTTAACGAGAGAGCTTTGTTGTTGGTTTAAGCGTGTTTAATTCATTTTCTTTGATACACGTTTCAACAATAACAAGATTAAGAACGTCAACAAGCAGACTGCTTATTGGACACCTTTTAAACATGATGATCAGTACACATTCCGATAACAAAACATGGCGAACAAGTGATAACTTCAACACTTATCTTTCATAATATTTCATTATATTTTATACAAATAAAGAGAGAGAGAGAGAGAGAGAGAGAGAGAGAGAGAGAGAGAGAGAGAGAGAGAGAGCTTTGCTACATTAATTGCAGTCAAATAGCTTTGTTGTTGTTGTTGGGAGTTGTTGTTGGTGTGTGTGTGTATGTGTCTGGCTTTTATTGTTGCCATTGTTGGGTGTTTTGTGTGTGTTTGTTGTTGTTTTTGTCGCGATTTATTGTATACTGTCAAGACCACCGTTTATGACTACCTTATCGCCTGGCGTCTGGCATTATGGGGTTAGTGCTAGGACTGGTTGGTCCGGTGTCAGAATAATGTGACTGGGTGAGACATGAAGCCTGTGCTGCGACTTCTGTCTTGTGTGTGGCGCACGTTATATATGTCAAAGCAGCACCGCCCTGATATGGCCCTTCGTGGTCGGCTGGGCGTTAAGCAAAAAAACAAACAAACAAATGAATACCTAATGTTGCATCATCAGCAGGTCAGCTTGACCCAGTGGGGGTGTTTTCAGCGTAAATGGAGTAAACAGGTGGGTAATCCCTCCTTCAACACTCGGTTTTCGTGTGCATACAGAGCTGTTTGTTCTTCGTATTTACCCGGTGTGGGCAGCTAGTTACGTTTGTTTTGTTTTTTATTCGGGAGGAGAGAGGGTGTTAATTACAAAAGGCAAATGTCATCCTATGCCGTTTTTGGTGAGTAGCTAAGAAGAGAAAAACGCATTGTTGTTATATGGTTATTGTTGGTATATGGTTATTGTTGTTATATGGTTATTGTTGTTATATGGTTATTGTTGTTGGTGTGTGTGGTTGGGAGGGTGCACAAATACATGAAAACACACACACACACACACACACACACACACACACACACACACACACACACACACACACACACACACACACACACACACACACACACACACACACACGTGAAACATTCCCAACTATAACCAGTGGAGCTTTCTGAGTTTCTCACTTGAATCTTATTCCTTCCTTATTTAATGTTTTTGGAGTCTTTTTTACACCCCCGGTATAGGGGTGTGTATAGGATTCGGTCGATGTGTTTGTTTGTTTGTGTGTTTGTGTTCGCATATAGATCTCAAGAATGAACGGACCGATCGTCACCAAACTTGGTGAACAGGTTCTATACATTCCTGAGACGGTCCTTACAAAAATTGGGACCAGTCAAACACACGGTTAGGGAGTTATTGGTGGATTAAGATTCTACAAGGACTTATAGAGGGACATATTAATGGTCAAAGGGAAATAACCTTCTCAGTTGGTGGCAGTGAGAATGGTAAGGACGGGGGTGTTTTTCCTACCTCGGAGGAATTTCTTGTTTGGTGTTTTTTTCGTACATTCTCCCCTCTCACACCGTGGCCATCGTACGCGTGTCATGTAGTTGTTTGTATTGTCTCAGCGGTTAACTCATTCATTCGTCATCGTACTGAACAGTCAAAAGCTGCGATGAGCGATGTTGCACCTAAATCCATTCATTGCGACAAAACATTCGCAATGTCTGGCCTTTTGTTGTTCTAACCGAGTAAATGAAAGCTCCCATTCGTTGTCCCCCTTTTGTACTCAACGAACCTGTTCTTGTCTGGTGACATTTCCGTGTGGTATGGGGCTCAGTTACGAGAGAAGCCTTTAAGTTTCTGGTTTTGCTTGAGGCGTTGAGAGCACCAGACATCCTGTTTTCCCCCTTTTCCTCCTTCTTGATTATATCAAGTTGTGAAAATTGAATTTCATTTGGGTTGGGAGCACTTTTCTGGGCTGTGCACTCGTACACAATCATGTCCATGTGTGCGGATCAGTACCCTTAGATGTTATTGAATGCAGTATTAAGATCTCTCTCTCTCTCTCTCTCTCTCTCTCTCCCCTCTCTCTCTCTCTCTCTCTCTCTCTCTCTCTCTCTCTCTTATCCGCCCTCCTAACCTCCCGATCACACTCAGTTGCGTCTATTCGTAAGTCTACGAACATTAATCTGCGGGCGGTAAAAAGACACCCAGGGACGTTTTTAGCCGGGGTGATGAAATTAATAGTTTGGCGTGCTGACTGCCCCAGGGGACTGGCATTCCGCGGGCAGGCGACTGAGGAAGGCAATTGGCAGAGATTCTTTCACACAACGAAAGCCTGGTTCACACTGCTTGGCCCGAAGCAATTAATGCGCGACCCACCTAGCTGGCTCAGTAGCATCGGGTCGCCAACATACATACCTTCCTTAATGGAGCCCGAAGCAATGCGCGACCCACCTAGCTGGCTCAGTAGCATCGGGTCGCCAACATACATACCTTCCTTAATGGAGCCCGAAGTTGACTTCGCGAAGTCCTTTTACCGAATATTTTGTTCCCAAACTTCGTGCAGGAAGCTTCGTAGAGTTAACTTCGAAGTCGACTTTGCCCAATTAATATCAGGTTTTACACTGCTACTACACGCAAACTCCACAAAGTTGCATGCAACAGCACACGAAAAAAGGGAGTATATTGGAATGTTGGACTTTTTAAAGTCATGAACTTCAGAGCAATGGATGCGGATTGTCATGCAAAACACAGATTCATTGTGTTTTTTTAGTTTGAAAATGTCAAGCTTCTGAACGCACAGAAGCCTTTCCAGATTTGTGGACATCCAGCTCAGATGGTACGTAATTTACCGAAACCGTGAACAGGGGTAGAGAGTTGCAAGCAAAATTACTTTTTGAGTTCAGCATGTTGGACTTCAAATTTTCCTTTATACACAACACGGTTCCTGAAGGGATTCGTGGAAACAGAAGTTGTCCAGTCTTTGTGCTTCTTGTAAACCCAAGTCATGGGGCTGGACGTTGGGGTCGGGATTGGTGGTCTGGCGCTGTGTGAAACTTGCCTAAAGGGGAAGCAGGACTGGTGAAGGATTTACGTGTGTAAAGGGGCGACGCAGCAAAACCGCGGTATTGGATTTGAAGCTATCGGGGACGCTCAATTACCTGCTCTCTCTCTCTCTCTCTCTCTCTCTCTCTCTCTCTCTCTCTCTCTCTCTCTCTCTCTCTCTCTCTTTCTCTCTCTCTCTCTCTCTCTCTCTCTCTCTCTCTCTCTCTCTCTCTCTCTCTCTCTCTCTCTCTTTCTCTCTCTCTGGCGGATTTGTCTTCGATCCATAGGGAGTTATGGGTTAACAGGGCGAAGCGGCCATTTAAAAAAAAATGTTTTGATTTAGGTTGTTTTGCTCCTGATTCCATCTTCGTTACCAGGTGGGGGAGGTGGGAGAGAGCGAGATGCACCTAACATTGTAAAGCAAATGATGCACAGTACTTAAACAAGTGCGACGCGCACACATTAAATGCAAAATTGTGTACTGCAGTGCGTATGAAGCTTACTATTTATGTGTTATTTTCAATACAATGATTTTCCCAAATTACAACAAAAATCTTCTCTTTTTTTATCGATGAAAATATTACGAGGTGTGAGTTTTTGCAGGCAAACCAATTTTCAAGCAAGTCTGACCTTTCATTCTGTACGAGGAGTGGACGGGAGTTATGACAGAAGCATACAAAAATTAATAATTAAACAATCTAGCAGTGTTGTTAGTTAGCTCCAAGTTGTCGATCAAAACAAAAGGTCAGACTGGTACGAGCTCTTAGACGAATAGGCAGTAATGTTTGTCGCGGGTAAATAGTTTTCTCGCATTCCCACATGCGGGGTCTGTTCCATGACGTCTGTTTTATGACGAGGTGAAAATTGCAGTCTTTCCTGCAAGGATGACCTCGTTCGGGTCTATCTCAGATATCGACGCCGTTTCGAGCTTACATCTCTGTCCGCGCAAAACATGATAAAAACCGTCACAGGTCTGTCTTTGCTGTTACATGCGTTTATACGACATTCTTCATGTTATAGTAGTTTCCACTGTTATTTTAGCACAATGACAAAGTTTGGGCCAGCAAGCAAACCCTTTGGCCCTTGTGTTTAGTTTTTGGTTTTTTGTAATAATGATTTTGAAATTGTTCCTCCAAAATGTTCGACCGGCACGGTTGGCCTAGTGGTGAGGCGTCCGCCCCGTGATCGGGAGGTCGTGGGTTCGAACCCCGGCCGGGTCATACCTAAGACTAAAATTGGCAATCTAGTGGCTGCTCCGCCTGGCGTCTGGCATTATGGGGTTAGTGCTAGGACTGGTTGGTCCGGTGTCAGAATAATGTGACTGGGTGAGACATGAAGCCTGTGCTGCGACTTCTGTCTTGTGTGTGGCGCACGTTATGTCAAAGCAGCACCGCCCTTCGTGGTCGGCTGGGCGTTAAGCAAACAAACATACAAAATCCAAAATGTTCGCATAGACCTCAGTGAACGTGTTACTCGTATGTCGTCTCGGTGGGAAAGGATGGGGATATATATTCCATACTCCATACAGTTCCATGCAGTCATACATACCGCTGGGAGCAGGGGTTTGTTTGATCGGGTCTTGGGGGGAAAACAAGAACATCGATCGTGGTTTCAACTCTTCAAGAAACCTGATCGTTTTTGCTGTGCGGAGAAAGGATATCGACGTCTTGCCTTCCTCTGTTTTTATGTATTTGAAGAGGGCTTATTAGCGCGAACCCACCCCCCGCGGGTTAGGGGGAAGAATTTACCCGATGCTCCCCAGCATGTCGTAAGAGGCGACTAACGGATTCTGTTTCTCCTTTTACCCTTGTTAAGTGTTTCATGTATCTATAGAATATAGTCAATTTTTGTAAAGATTTTAGTCAAGCAGTATGTAAGAAATGTTAAGTCCTTTGTACTGAAAACTTGCATTCTCCCAGTAAGGTAATATATTGTACTACGTTGCCAGGCCCTGGAGCAAATTTTTGATTAGTGCTTTTGTGAACAAGAAACAATTGACAAGTGGCTCTATCCCCTCTCCCCCCTTTCCCCGTCGCGATATAACCTTCGTGGTTGAAAACGACGTTAAACACCAAATAAAGAAAGAAAGCGCGAACCCTGGCATTTTAACGAGTGAACGATGTCCATAATTTTATTTGTTCGTTTCATATAAAGGCATCTTGCACGAGCAGGGTTGTCGTCTGGTGTCGGCGCATCGCCGAAATGTATTTCAAATCGCCAAAATCTTTGCCGTCATTTCGACAGAATGGCCGAACTTGTTAATGATTGGGGAGAAGGTGACGCCGAAAACTGCTGAAAACTTTTGAAGATTGCCGAAATCTTTGTGGCCATTTCGGCCAATTTGCGGGAAAAAAATGAATCCTAACAACATCCCGACCTGACACATGATGACTGCCTGTCCGTCGGTACCGTCTCATTGTGTCTGTTTTCTGATGCTCTGTGTCTGTGTGGGTCTGTTTCTAATTCTCTGCACGAGTTGTATGATTGAGTTGGCATGATGTCATTTTGTGATAGCATTTGAACTCTTTTTAATTCCGTATGTTAAACAATAATGCCCTTGCTAGGGGGAAAGTCTGCGAGAATATGATTAAGGCAAACGAGATCCCTATTTACTCATGCACCATGACAAAGACCTGTCGAATTTACGCTTTTGAAGGAAACAAACCAAAAAGTAAAAGAAAACAGAAACAAATCCAAAAGGGAAAAGAGAGGGAATGATTGAATAAAAAGAAAAAAGAGAGAATATGACATTTTTAGGATTTTTTTTCCTTCTTGCAATGTAGTTTTTGTATCTTTCTGCATGGGGAGGGGGGGGAGGTTCTTGGGCACTGTCTGTAATCTTCAGTGTATCTTGAGGTGTTCGGCAGAACCATATGATTGTTATTGACATGTTCCATTACCGTACTTCCCGAGTCCCTGTGGCTCTCCCTTGTGAATCTAATACAAATTATGAGGTTTTTGCTTCCTTCGACATCTACCATCTTCTATCTGATTCAGTGGCTTTGGTGTGTGTAATTTTGTCAGTCATTGTGTGTCACTGTCTCTCGCTCTCTTTGCATGCTCTGTCTGTCTCTAACTAGAGGTCTCTGTCTCTCTCTGTCTCTCTGTCTCTGTCTCTGTCTCTCTCTCTCTCTCTCTCTCTCTCTCTCACTCTCTCTCTGAATTACTATTACTTTTTCTGTTAGCTGAATATATCCTATGTTCGTCTCTTTCGAACCTTCTCTTCCCCTTTTGTTTTCATCATCCTCTGACCTCCACCGACATTCTGTCGCACTATCTTTCCAATCCCTCACACAGAATTAGACAAAATCAGAGAATCACAGCCAAAACCACCCACCAACTAGCAACAGGCCGAATCTCGTGTGCAAGATAAGTGTTAAGACTTTGAGTAAGGCAGATTCCACAAGTGGCCCCCTGGCACCGGCCCTAAAAGACCGGAGTTGGCCTTTTCTCAGCATCTAGCATCACGCCCCCCCCCCTCCTCCCTGCCAGATCGATGGAGAGAGGGATTGATTTGCTGGAGGCTGCTACCCCATCCCGCTGCCAAGAGGGGGGCCAAGAGACATCGATTTTAGGAACGTTCAAACGAAGATGTCACTATGAACGTTGGCTTTTTTTAGGTGGAGTTTTGTGAACGGGTTCAATGTTGATGCTGTGACTGAGATAGAGGCAAAACGGATATCCTTTTTCCCATGGGTGGGCAATATGTGGCGGCATAGTTGTAATAGGCTTTGAGCAATTTACTCAATAGATAAGAAAAAAATGGATTTGATTTCAGTTACAAGGCAGGCACAATAATTATCTCTCAATCCAAGTGAACTCTCTCCTTTAGAGACTACCCGTGGCAACAATATACCCATCATCATTCAACCTAATGTCATCTCCCGAGAAGAAGAGGAGCAGGGCTTTGAAACTGAAGCAAAACCGTGATGAAAGGCGACAACTAAGACTTCAACATTCGTGTTTTTTTTTTCATAAACCTGATTTTATTTATTTTTTTGCACAAAGGACATATAACTACATGGCGGACAGTTGACGGTGAGTGTTTATTGTGGGACAATGTTTTTTTGAAATTTACCGATTAGGCTTTCAAGCTTGCTGTCCGATGCCGGGTGTCATGTCGAGGTTCCTGTCACGGTTTGAAACCGGTTAGCTTGTTTGAGGAGAGCGCCGGGGGAGAAGCGGTGGTTATAGGAGCAGGATCCAGAGGTTGGCAGTCGGATTTATCACGGCGTAGCCGCTGTGGGTAACAGTTTAGTCACTTGTTTCCCCTTGATTTGTCTCTCTCAAGCTGTACGTGCTTTTGTCTCTGTCTGTCTGTCTGTCTGTCTGTCTGTCTGTCTGTCTGTCTGTCTGTCTGTCTGTCTGACTGACTGTCGGTCTGTTCCTACTTTCATGTGGACCCCAAAATGAATGTTAATATTAGTCTAGTCACCTGTTCCACGTTCGGTTTGTCTCACTCTCTCTCTCTCTCTCTCTCTCTCTCTCTCTCTCTCTCTCTCTCTCTCTCTCTCTCTCTCTCTCTCTCTCTCTCTCTCTCTCTCTCTCTCTGTGCTTTTGTCTCAGTCTGTCTATCTGTCTGTCTGTCCTTGTTTCATGTCGATTCCAAAATGAATTTTAACATTAGTCTAGTCACTGTTTCACGTTTGGTTTGTCTGTTTATCTCTCTGTGTGCTTTTGTCTCTATCTGTCTGTCTGTCGGTCTGTCCTTGTTTCATGTGGACCCCAACATGAATGTAAACATTAGTACATTGAAATATTTGTATCACGAAATAAACATTCCCAGCTTCACCGCTCGTAGCCCAAATTCGCACATGAAAAAAATCCTGACCAGACGTGACAACGAAAACTAATAGTTAGTATCATTAATCGCCATAAATAATTATATATACCACTATCACATTCATTTGTATCTGTATTCTTCAAATCAGTTTTGTTTTTTTGCGTTGTATGTTGCAGTAAAACTTAAACTCAGGTAGAAAGTACAGGCGGTATTATGTGGTCGATAAATCAGATTCACTTGGTCTTCGATCTTGAAGTACTGAGCCCGAGTCTCCTGTATTTAGGTGGGATTTTTTTTTGCATCCGAAGTTCTCTGGCCAATTACAGGGCGGAATCGGCGAGAAAAGTAAAGAGACAGGTTGAAATGAAAGAACCAGGAAGTCTGTTGGAACATGTAGTGAGTGTAGTGGCGGAGTGAATAGTATGGGCTCTTCTGAGCTTGCATTCGGTTTTTTATTTGCCGAATACAGCGCAATGCATCTAGTGTGTGTGTGTGTGTGTGTGTGTGTGTGTGTGTGTGTGTGTGTGTGTGTGTGTGTGTGTGTGTGTGTGTGTGTGTGTGTGTTTAAAGAATTGAAGTTGTAACTATAAAAACAGATGTATTTTGTAATTATTCAGCAACAAATATATATAACGACATGAAGCTAATATGCATAACAGTGAATATAACGACATGAAGGTAGTTTTCAACCTCAGAGAGGCTTCGTAAAGCACTGACAATTGAATCTTGTTTAGCAGCAGCATCAGATCTGATACCCCCTGGACGTTGTCCAAAATCCTCACCATTCTTGTCTGCGGGAGGAGCGGAATGACATTAGCTGCCGTAGATAACGATATCATAATGATAACAGCGTGTAGGTGGACACATCCCTGGATGGTTGTCCCTGGTGTTTGACACTATCTCCCTATCCCCTTCCATCAGTCGTCTCCTTTTCAACAGCGATCATCCGGGAAGACCTGTCTGGGTCGATATTTCTGGAATGATGCATTTTCAGATCTGTGCTTTCAATCCTATCTCGGCCCCCCCGAAAGCGGCGTATAGCTGCCTGAATGGCGGGGTAAAAACGGTCATACACGCAACAACAAAAAACCATGAGTGAACGTGGAAGTTTCGGCCCATGAACAAAGGAGAAGAAGAAGAGAATCCTATCTCGCAATTCAGGCGTTATATATGAGTTTTGCAAAAAATAACGCCAGGTCATACACATACGAATGTGTTATGGTAAATGCTCCCTACGCTATTTTGGTGGGCGGGATGCTTGGAATGACATTTGCTGACGGAGATAACAACCCTCAGTGTGTAGGACTGTAGGTGGCCATACTAGTGGATAGTTATACCCGTCATACTAGTGGATAGTTATACCCGTCATACTAGTGGGTAGTTATACTCGTCGTACTAGTGGATAGTTATACCCGTCATACAAGTGGATA
>NC_090253.1:42773150-42803026 GCF_037325665.1 Littorina saxatilis | reverse complement strand
GAGAGAGAGAGAGAGAGAGAGAGAGAGAGAGTACATAAATACAGGTGTGCACAGTTAAGTGTCGTAACACCTGTGACAATTTTTTCACAGCACAACACGCACCAGACGTTCCCATACAATGTGTCACGTTTGATAATAAGCAATTTTAACTACCAACTAATAAGGCTGCATCAATATCTTCACAAAATATTACGCTCTTGCAAATCATGAGGGTGGGGGGGCATACATAGATATGAATTAAATCATCTATAGGTCATGCCTTAACTGGTTGAGATTTCATTTGATGGAGTTTTTCTGTATAGTTATGATGCAATCACTTGTTTAAGAGTGGCTACATTTTCAAATCAAATCAAATCAAATTATAGATCAATACATTTTCAACATATTACTAAATGTCATGCTCTTGTAAAAAGGGAATGTTTTCTTTCAAGTCCACAGTTCTTTGACCATCTTGGTAGCAACCAGAAGTGCATCCATGCCTTTACAATCTTAAGACGGTAGAGTTATTGAAAATCGACATTGTTAAGCATACGCCAGGGACTGGGCTAGCGGAACATTTGTCTTCATCGATTTTACACCAGCGACGTAATTGATGTTTCCCACCGCCACCTTGCAAATCTTGTTCCATGAAATGTCGTTCGCTCTTGCTGAATGAAATTATTGTGTTTGGTTTGCTCTTGTTTCTGTCCTTGATAATTCGTACATTTGGTTATCTTCTAGTCTGCCTGTTTCCAAAAAGGACATCTAACTGTCTGTGCATATATGTCTCATCATTCTCTTGGGCGGCGGAGGGGGATGAGAGAGGGGGATGAGAGAGTGAGAGAGAGAGAGAGAGAGAGAGAGAGAGAGAGAGAGAACGTCCGATCGCAGAATCACACGAGATTGCGTGCCAGCATCCACACACCAAATCCCACAAACCCGTAGAAACCAGGAAAGCACGGAGAACAAACACTACCTCCTACCCCCTCCTCCGGAAGAAAGCCACACCATCCCATTTCGTTCCCGCCCCGCCCCAACCCTCCCCCTTACCCAGCCACAAACCCCCGTAAACATCCCCCTTGCATTCTCTTTCCGACAGCATGACACAATCATCGGACACGGCATCCCATTCCAGCATTCAATCAAAGTGAACCTGGCCATACGGCGGAAAAACGACGCTTTACCCCCTCTCACACCCACCCACACGTAGGCTGCATGCACGGGTAGCGATTCTGTCAATATTAGAAAGGAGAAATAATACAGCGGAATGGAACGAAAAGCTGGGGTTAAAATGCGGTGATATGAACGTGAACGCAGGTATGGCAAATGTGTGTATTTCTACTTCTCACAAAAGCTGTCCCCCCGAGGAAATAATAAAAATACAAAAAGAAATAAAATAAAATATTGCTATTTCATATGTTACGTGTATTTCCATTGGTCAAAACTGAGCTCAGTGCAAAAGTGATATCGACGACCTCTTTATTGCTTCCTCACTTCAAAAACAAAAACACCTAAATTTAAAAACAAACAAATATATATGAAAATGTAATTATTCCAGAATTTAGTTGAGCAAGTGACTAAAGACTTTTTGATAGGAAAGACATTTTAAAATACTGAAAAGTACAAGAAAAGAGTGAACAAAAAGAAATAATAATCAGAGGGAGGGATATGGAACAGCCAAAACTGAGACAAATACTTTGGTAATTTCTTTACAGTAAATACAAAATGTCCAGAGAATTAGCAATATATCTAACACTAGAATGAATACCCGCTTCGCCGGGTAGCCGGCTTCGCCGGGAAGAAGTACTTAGAGCCGTACGCCGGCTTCGCCGGGTCCGAACAATGGACCCGCCAAGCTTAGGTCCCTCCCAGATTCGTGGAATGGGAACAGCACGAAAATGATTCAGTGGCCATAATGCCATTCCTGACCATATCGAGTCCCATCCTTGTCGACGAATGTAACCGTGTTAATCACCTTTGGAGGCGAACTCCACTCAAACAGGACTGAGCAAGTTATGGCTTCTCAAAGGAAGGCCAGTACATAAATTTACACAAAAGCCGCCAGACCACATCACAAACAGAACTGAACAATGCACAGGTGTTGCTCACATAGAGACACACACACACACACACACACACACACACACACACACACACACACACAAACACAGAGAAGCCGTATCTATAGAGAGATAGATGACAGTGTATTTTTCGCGTGGCTATAAATTGATTCGACCTTTGCACTTTTACAGTGAGGATAATTTACGGGTCCAATTTACGTTCTGGACACTGCGTTGACCTTCTAAAAATAGTAACAGTAACAGAACGCCGGGAATATCCGAAGACGCTCCACTCACACTATAGTGCACCATACGAAGGAAGGGAGGTAAACGCTGAAAACCTGGAGAATATGAGAAGATAAGGAAGAGTTACTTATAATGGTGAAATGAACACAAAAACCAAAATCGATTCAGCGCTGCGCGCTGAGAGCACGTGTTGAAATATCTCATCGATGATATTGTGTCCGGGGTGTAGCTGAATACGGTGTCCAAATTTGAAAAAGATCCACCGAGAACTTTGGCTTTGGTGTGTCGGTATGGGGGCCCGGGTAGCTGAGGTGGAACCAAAATAGCTGAGGTGGAACCAAAATCGGTTCAGCGCTGCGCGCTGAGAGCACGTGTTGAAATATCTCATCGATGAGGTTGTGTCCGGGGTCTCTCTGAATAAGCCCACCAAATTTGAAGCAGATCCATCGAGAACTTTGGCCGTGCATGGCGAATACACAAATACACAAATACACAGATACACAGACACACAGACACAAGTCGTATATATATATAGATTGACTGACTGTGTGATGATATTCTTCTGCTATTGGTCTGTTTCGACAGTGAAATCAAAATCTCGACCTCCGGTCTCGATTTTGGTATCACTGTCTCAACAGACCATAGCAGAAGATATCATCACACAGTCCGTCAATATTGGGTAATATTTTGTTCGGTGCTGTGCAACCCACAATGATTTCCTGATGTCCACACCGACACAGAAGACTCCGCGCGCGCTTGCACACACGCACGCACGCACGCACGCACAGACAGACAGACAGACAGACAAACACACACACACACACACACAATAAACGAACTCCGGAAATAACTCTGTCGGGTTTGTATTAGTTTTGTTGTTTTTTTTTCAAAATTTTAATCAATCAATAAACACGTGATAACAAACATGGTAACTGTGTGTTTTCTGTTTGTACACATACTTCCTCATTTACATCCTTTACCTTAAATCAGAGACAATAAACAATTTGTTTGTAATTAATAAAACGTCAGACTAACGAAATCTCAAAACAACATGATTTCCAAAAATAATTTCCAGTGTTAATCGTGAATCGTTTTTTTTTTAAATGCTTACGCACATCTTTGCGATTGAAATAATATGATTAATCTTCTTCATATTTTTGCTGTTACTTTTAATACCAAAAAGCACATCTGTAACATTCAACCTAATTCTTTCGCCAATGCTTACTAATATGTACATTTCAATATATTTCCAAAACCTGAGCACGGTTGGGCATTCAAAGAAAAAAATGCTCCAATACATCAAGTTCATCCTTGTATTAGTTGTGAATACTCTTGCTTTTATTGAGGCAAGCTTTTCCCACGTGCTCCTTGTTCATGTGTTTGAGACACAACCCTCGCTAGTGACTGGCCTATAATGTCACGTGGGAAAATTGGACCCAATAAAAGCAAGAGTATGCACTTTTTTTGCGAACATCATCTATTACAAAAAGTCAAATGTTTGTTTTTCTCTAGGTCTGGCGTTCTCTGTGTCCGTTTCCCTAGTCACTTTAATCATCCTTTTGTGCTTGCGTTCTTGTATGTCTCCGTTAATACCGCACGTGCCCCACAACCACCATCCCATCCCCACAGCCATCAAATCTATGTATACCTTCCATCCAATTCTCTCCCCTTATCCCATCCCTCTTCAATCACACACTAAAGAGACCACCTGTTGCCATGCTGGTAAGTTCAGACGCCCTTCACTCCAGTCTTGGCAAAACCAGCAACTTCAGGGTCTCACCAAAGACACGTTGACGGGTTGCTAGCTCCGTCCCTCATTACACATGCTAACAACTTTCCCAAACCAACCCAGTCCTGCGATAATCACATTGGTGTGTGTCCCGAGGTACCATCAGAAGAGGATTGTACACTGCAAGAGAGACTCTGGTCTTTGGTACCAATGACAGATGGCATCAACAACGACGACAACGACGACGACGATGATAACGATAGCAACAATGGGTTATTTACGCAAACTCTTCTGCGCAAGAGTCCTTATTTTAATTAAATCGACATATTTTTGTTAGTGTTGGCGTTGACCCATAAATGAGCAAACAAAACCCGTGAGGATCTACAGCAATTCAACTCTGTGATCTAGCAAATGCGTGCAACAAGTAGGGTGAACAAGTAGGACGGAACTCCAAGTCAAAGACAGAGTCAGTGCCATCCTGAACCCAGGTCAAAAATGAGTTACTTCCCTTCGGGTCTCATTCTATCCCTGGCAGGATGCCTTGGTTTTTTCTTGTCTGGAGAGAAAATCGATTTTTTTTACATATTTAGATCTTTTCGTAATGTGTTATGGATAAAAGCAGATTCGCGATCGTCGATAATGATTTTTCATGGTGTTGTGTAATTTTTAAATTACAAAGGAATTGATATGTAAGACAGTTTCAAGCGAGCTATTTTTTGCGGCTGTATTTACTGTGCAAACAACTCTAAATATGGCAAAAGTGTCACGTGATAATCAACCGTTTGGTTTCGCCGCTCGCTGGAGCAGACGATTTTTTTCTGTAACCAGTTGACAGTGATGCAACCATATATTACGGTCTCCTTCCGGCAGCAGTCCCAAAATTTCGACTTGTTTTGACCTTAGAACGATGTGTTTTATCATAACTGTGAAAAACAGAACGGAGATCACTGTCGAAGTCGGCGAATCTGGAATCATTTTCGTCTCGCGAACACTGCTCGCGAACAACATATGGGAGATAACTCTGATAGATTCGCGTAGGAAATTAGCGTCCGGTCAGAGAGACAACTGGCGATAGCCGTGGATCGACCGATGATTTTCAGAATGAGTCAGTGCATGGAGACAATACTGTCTGGAAAGAGTACCTAAACACAGCGTCTACAATTTGAATAACTGAACGTTCAAACACTAATTTCATGACATTCCCCTAAAAAACAACAACGAAAAACACCCAACAAAACACCGAACTGTGCAGCTCCAATGATCCGAGATGGTGCAACAGTTTTTGAAGACCACGAGTATCCATTTCATCTGACCAAATCTTAGCGATAAATAATCCAATTTGCGTGCACTCCAAGTACCTGTGGCAAAAGAGCAAACAGCGGGTGGGGTATAAAGAGAGGGGAGGGGGGGGGGGGGGGGGGGCACGCAGCATATTGATTGGTCCCAGGCTGCGAAGGGAACATCACCAACTGTTCCATCACTCTCAACACTTGATTCTTTATCCCACCAAATCCAATTTTCTTGAGACATCGTGATCGTGAACGATGGAATATTAGAAAAATCATTTACAGCGTTAAGCTTTGGTTATGGGATTGCCGTTGGAAATGCCAAATAGGGTTAAAACTACAAAAACTGATGAAGAACAAAACACACGCACCAGAAACACACATAATTCCATACAAGTCGCGTAGGGCGAAAATACAACATTTAGTCAAGTACCTGTCGAACTCACAGAATGAAACTGAACGCAATGCCATTTTTCAGCAAGACCGTATACTCGTAGCATCGTCAGTCCACCGCTCATGGCAAAGGCAGTGAAATTGACAAGAAGAGCGGGGTAGTAGTTGCGCTAAGAAGGATAGCACGCTTTTCTGTACCTCTCTTTGTTTTAACTTTCTGAGCGTGGTTTTAATCCAAACATATCATATCTATATGTTTTTGGAATCAGGAACCGACAAGGAATAAGATGAAAGTGTTTTTAAATTGATTTCGACAATTTAATTTTGATAATAATTTTTATATATTTAATTTTCAGAGCTTGATTTTAATCCAAATATAACATATTTATATGTTTTTGGAATCAGAAAATGATGGAGAATAAGATGAACGTAAATTTGGATCGTTTTATAATTTTTTTTTTTTTACAATTTTCAGATTTTTAATGACCAAAGTCATTAATTAATTTTTAAGCCACCAAGCTGAAATGCAATACCGAAGTCCGGGCTTCGTCGAAGATTGCTTGACCAAAATTTCAATCAATTTGGTTGAAAAATGAGGGCGTGACAGTGCCGCCTCAACTTTCACGAAAAGCCGGATATGACGTCATCAAAGACATTTATCAAAAAAATTAAATAAACGTTCGGGGATTTCATACCCAGGAACTCTCATGTCAAATTTCATAAAGATCGGTCCAGTAGTTTAGTCTGAATCGCTCTACACACACACACACACAGACACACACATACACCACGACCCTCGTCTCGATTCCCCCCTCGATGTTAAAACATTTAGTCATAACTTGACTAAATGTAATACAAATCGACCAAGGCTGCTCTATTCGACCGGGGGCCCGGGTAGCTCAGGTGGTAGAGCACTGGACTTGTGATCGTTAGGTCGCAGGTTCGAATCCGGGCCGGGACGGACACGGGTCAACTTTGTGTGCAGACCCAGATACGGTATCCATCTCCCACCCCCGTGTCTCCACAGTGGCACGTAACAGACCTCGGTCATTCTGACATAAGTGCAGATGGGTGATACCACCTAAACACGCATACACTTGTGTATCTCACCTAAAGTCGGGTTAAAACCCGGGAACATGCCCCTGATGGCTTTGTCGTGAGGGCGTAAAACTTGCATTTCTCTCTGCTCTATTCGACCGATAACGACTGAAGGTAGAACGAGATGACTAGCGAAGACAGCCGGACATTGACTTATAACGACGGGTATAACTATCCACTTGTATGACGGGTATAACTATCCACTGGTACGACGAGTATAACTACCCACTAGTATGACGGGTATAACTACCCACTAGTATGACGGGTATAACTATCCACTTGTATGACGGGTATAACTATCCACTGGTACGACGAGTATAACTACCCACTAGTATGACGGGTATAACTATCCACTGGTACGACGAGTATAACTACCCACTAGTATGACGGGTATAACTATCCACTAGTATGACCACCTACACACTGAGGGTTTTTATCTCCGCCAGCAAATGTCATTCCAAGCATCCCACCCACCAAAATAGCGTAGGAGGCATTTACCATAACACATTCGTATGTGTATGGCCTGGCGTTATTTTTTTTGCAAAACTGTCATATATAACGCCTGAAATTCGAGATAGGATTCTCTTCTTCTTCTCCTTTGTTCATGGGCCGAAACTCCCACGTTCACTCATGTTTTTGTTGTTGCGTGTATGACCGTTTTTACCCCGCCATTCAGGCAGCTATACGCCACTTCGGGGGACCGAGATAGGATTGAAAGCACAGATCTGAAAATGCATCATTCCAGAAATATCGACCCAGACAGGTCTTCCCGGATGATCGCTGTTGAAAAGGAGACGACTGATGGAAGGGGATAGCGAGATAGTGTCAAACAACACCAGGGATAACCATCCAGGGATGTGTCCACCTACACGCTGTTATCATTATGATATCGTTATCTACGGCAGCTAATGTCATTCCGCTCCTCCCGCAGACAAGAATGGTGAGTATTTTGGACAACGTCCAGGGGGTATCAGATCTGATGCTGCTGCTAAACAAGATTCAGTGCTTTACGAAGCCTCTCTGAGGTTGAAAACTACCTTCATGTCGTTATATTCACGGTTATGCATATATTACTATTAGCGTCATGTCGTTATATTTGTTGCTGAATAATTACAAAATACATCTGTTTTTATAGTTACAACTTCAATTCTTTAAACACACACACACACACACACACACACACACACACACACACACACACACACACACACACACACACACACACACACACACACACACACACACACACACACACACACTAGATGCATTGCGCTGTATTCGGCAAATAAAAATCCGAATGCAAGCTCAGAAGAGCCCATACTATTCACTCTGCCACTACATTTTCCAACAGACTTCCTGGTTCTTTCATTTCAACCTGTCTCTTTACTTTTCTCGCCGATTCCGCCCTGTAATTGGCCAGAGAACTTCGGATGCAAAAAAAAATCCCACCTAAATACAGGAGACTCGGGCTCAGTACTTCAAGATCGAAGATCAAGTGAATCTGATTTATCGACCACATAAAACCGCCTGTACTTTCCACCTGAGTTTAAGTTTTACTGCAACATACAACGCAAAAAACCCACACTGATTTGAAGACTACAGATACAAATGAATGTGATAGTGGTACATATAATTATTTATGGCGATTAATGATACTAACTATTAGTTTTCGTTGTCACGTCTGGTCAGGATTTTTTTCATGTGCGAATTTGAGCTACGCGCGGTGAAGCTGGGAATGTTTATTTCGTGATACAAACATTTCAATGTACTAATGTTTACATTCATGTTGGGGTCCACATGAAACAAGGACAGACCGACAGACAGACAGAGACAAAAGCACAGAGAGAGATAAACAGACAAACCAAAGGTGAAACAGTGACTAGACTAATGTTAAAATTCATTTTGGAATCGACATGAAACAAGGACAGACAGACAAATAGACAGACTGAGACAAAAGCACAAAGAGAGAGAGAGAGAGAGAGAGAGAGAGAGAGAGAGAGAGAGAGAGAGAGAGAGAGAGAGAGAGAGAGAGAGAGAGAGAGAGAGAGAGAGAGAGAGAGAGAGAGTGAGAGTGAGAGAGAGTGAGACAAACCTATGGAACGCTAAAAGGCCCACGTTCTCGAGATCGACCCTCGATACAGTCACACTCGATACTGGCAGTATCGAGATGAGCAGACTCGATACTCCTTCATTTCATTGGTCTGATCTCGATACTGCGAGTATCGAGTATGGAAATGAACCAATCCGTGTTATCGAGGATGGTTGCTATGCCGCCCTAGTTCAGTATCGAGTGTCAACAAAACGATTGGTTAAATTCTGATCTCGAGGATGAACAGCACCCTGGTGCGCCTAAAGGCCCAGTAGTATCGAGAATGAGTATCGAGACTATAGTCTCAAGACTACCAGTATCGAAATGCGCAGACTCAAAACTCTTTCATTTCATTGGTCGGACCTCGAAATTACAGAGTGTCGATACTGCGCATCCCGATACTGGTTGCTATGCCAATCGATCTGCTCAAGAACGTAGCTAGACAAACGATTGGTTCAGTATACAACCTTGAACTCCAAAAAGAACTGGTAAATTAACAAGAAGAGCAAACGCTCGATCGAGTCACTTTCGCAGTTCTGAATATTATATGAGGCATCAGATGGACAGGAAGAAATTGCTATTCACAACACAATGAGTCACGTTCACATAAAATTTGAGCCCGGTCACTTTTATAGTTCCGAGAAAAGCCCAACGTTAAGTTGTGTGTTGCCGAACAGAAAAGGCTAGTTATCTCCCTTGTTTTTCTGATAACGTTCGTAAAAGGCTACAGATGTAAATACTTTGATGTAAAGAATAATCCTACAAAGTTTCAATCACATCCGATGAACTTTGTCAAAGATATAAAATGTCTAATTTTTCCTTTGACGCTGACCTGTGACCTTGAAAAAGGTCAAAGGTCAACGAAACCATCGTTAAAGTGTAGAGGTCATTGGAGGTCACGACTAAACAAAATATGAGCCCGATCGCTTTGATAGTTTCCGAGAAAAGTCCAACGTTAAGGTGGTGTCTACGGACGGCCGGCCGGACGGCCGGCCGGACAGACTAACACTGTCCGATTACATAGAGTCACTTTTTCTCAAGTGACTCAAAAAGTGAAACCAATTTTTCTGCTTTTATTGCCTTCAGTGGAATAAGGTTAGTTTAATGCTTTGCACGGTTATTTCTTTTATTTCCTGTGTGTGTTTGCTCCCAGTATCGAGGGTCGATCTCGAGAACGTGGGCCTTTTGGCGTTCCATACAAACCGAACGTGGAACAGGTGACTAGACTAATATTAACATTCATTTTGGGGTCCACATGAAAGTAGGAACAGACCGACAGTCAGACAGACAGAGACAAAAGCACGTACAGCTTGAGAAAGACAAATCAAGGGGAAACAAGTGACTAAACTATTACCCACAGCGGCCACGCCGTGATAAATCCGACTGCCAACCTCTGGATCCTGCTCATATAACCACCGCTTCTCCCCCAACAAGCTAACCTGTTTCAAACCGTGACAGGAACCTCGACATGACACCCGGCATCGGACAGCAACCTTGAAAGCCTAATCGGTAAATTTAAAAAAAAACATTGTCCCACAATAAACACTCACCGTCAACTGTCCGCCATGTAGTTATATGTCCTTTGTGCAAAAAAACAAAAAATCAGGTTTATGAAAAACAAGAAGAGCAAACGCTCGATCGAGTCACTTTCGCAGTTCTGAATATTATATGAGGCATCAGATGGACAGGAAGAAATTGCTATTCACAACACAATGAGTCACGTTCACATAAAATTTGAGCCCGGTCACTTTTATAGTTTCCGAGAAAAGCCCAACGTTAAGTTGTGTGTTGCCGAACAGAAAAGGCTAGTTATCTCCCTTGTTTTTCTGATAACGTTCGTAAAAGGCTACAGATGTAAATACTTTGATGTAAAGAATAATCCTACAAAGTTTCAATCACATCCGATGAACTTTGTCAAAGATATAAAATGTCTAATTTTTCCTTTGACGCTGACCTGTGACCTTGAAAAAGGTCAAAGGTCAACGAAACCATCGTTAAAGTGTAGAGGTCATTGGAGGTCACGACTAAACAAAATATGAGCCCGATCGCTTTGATAGTTTCCGAGAAAAGTCCAACGTTAAGGTGGTGTCTACGGACGGCCGGCCGGACGGCCGGCCGGACGGCCGGCCGGACAGACTAACACTGACCGATTACATAGAGTCACTTTTTCTCAAGTGACTCAAAAACCACCCACGAATGTTGAAGTCTTAGTTGTCGCCTTTCATCACGGTTTTGCTTCAGTTTCAAAGCCCTGCTCCTCTTCTTCTCGGGAGATGACATTAGGTTGAATGATGATGGGTATATTGTTGCCACGAGTAGTCTCTAAAGGAGAGTGTTCACTTGGATTGAGAGATAATTATTGTGCCTGCCTTGTAACTGAAATCAAATCCATTTTTTTCTTATCTATTGAGTAAATTGCTCAAAGCCTATTAAAACTATGCCGCCACATATTGCCCACCCATGGGAAAAAGGATATCCGTTTTGCCTCTATCTCAGTCACAGCATCAACATTGAACCCGTTCACAAAACTCCACCCAAAAAAAAGCCAACGTTCATAGTGACGTCTTCGTTTGAACGTTCCTAAAATCGATGTCACTTGGCCCCCCCTCTTGGCAGCGGGATGGGGTAGCAGCAGCCTCCAGCAAATCAATCCCTCTCTCCATCGATCTGGCAGGGAGGAGGGGGGGGGGGGGGAGAGGCGTGATGCTAGATGCTGAGAAAAGGCCAACTCCGGTCTTTTAGGGCCGGTGCCAGGGGGCCACTTGTGGAATCTGCCTGACTCAACGTCTTAACACTTATCTTGCACACGAGATTCGGCCTGTTGCTAGTTGGTGGGTGGTTTTGGCTGTGATTCTCTGATTTTGTCTAATTATGTGTGAGGGATTGGAAAGATAGTACGACAGAATGTCGGTGGAGGTCAGAGGATGATGAAAACAAAAGGGGAAGAGAAGGTTCGAAAGAGACGAACATAGGATATATTCAGCTAACAGAAAAAGTAATAGTAATTCTCAGAGAGAGAGAGAGAGAGAGAGAGAGAGAGAGAGAGACAGAGACAGAGAGACAGAGAGAGACAGAGACCTCTAGTTAGAGACAGACAGAGCATGCAAAGAGAGCGAGAGACAGTGACACACAATGACTGACAAAATTACACACACCAAAGCCACTGAATCAGATAGAAGATGGTAGATGTCAAAGGAAGCAAAAACCTCATTAGATTCACAAGGGAGAGCCACAGGGACTCGGGAAGTAAGGTAATGGAACATGTCAATAACAATCATATGGTTCTGCCGAACACCTCAAGATACACTGAAGATTACAGACAGTGCCCAAGAACCTCCCCCCCCCTCCCCATGCAGAAAGATACAAAAACTACATTGCGAGAAGGGAAAAAAATCAGAAAAATGTCATATTCTCTCATCATTTTTTTTATTCAATCATTCTCTCTCTTTTCCTTTTTGGATTTGTTTCTGTTTTCTTTTACTTTTTGGTTTGTTTTCTTCAAAAGCGTAAATTCGACAGGTCTTTGTCATGGTGCATGAGTAAATAGGGATCTCGTTTGCCTTAATCATATTCTCGCAGACTTTCCCCCCAGCACGTAGTCTTGACACGGATAGCGGAATGGCGTATTTTTTTCAGAAAATCGTAATAAATTACGCCAAAATCGTAAGGGTAAACAGGTCTGTCTACCTAACAGCAAACTAGAAAGCTCCTGCGGTTCCAAAATCAGGAGGGGCTTTTAATTTCATAACCGCAGTGCCCCACTGCGGGAGGCATATTGTTTAACATACGGAATTAAAAAGAGTTCAAATGCTATCACAAAATGACATCATGCCAACTCAATCATACAACTCGTGCAGAGAATTAGAAACAGACACACACAGACACAGACCATCAGAAAACAGACACAATGAGACGGTACCGACGGGACAGGCAGTCATGTGTCAGGTCGGGATGTTGTTAGGATTCATTTTTTTCCCGCAAATTGGCCGAAATGGCCACAAAGATTTCGGCAATCTTCAAAAGTTTTCAACAGTTTTCGGCGTCACCTTCTCCCCAATCATTAACAAGTTCGGCCATTCTGTCGAAATGACGGCAAAGATTTTGGCGATTTGAAATACATTTCGGCGATGCGCCGACACCAGACGACAACCCTGCTCGTGCAAGATGCCTTTTTATGAAACGAACAAATAAAATTATGGACATCGTTCACTCGTTAAAATGCCAGGGTTCGCACTTTCTTTCTTTATTTGGTGTTTAACGTCGTTTTCAACCACGAAGGTTATATCGCGACGGGGAAAGGGGGGAGAGGGGATAGAGCCACTTGTCAATTGTTTCTTGTTCACAAAAGCCCTAATAAAAAATTTGCTCCAGGGGCTTGCAACGTAGTACAATATATTACCTTACTGGGAGAATGCAAGTTTCCAGTACAAAGGACTTAACATTTCTTACATACTGCTTGACTAAAATCTTTACAAAAATTGACTATATTCTATACAAGAAACACTTTACAAGGGTAAAAGGAGAAACAGAATCCGTTAGTCGCCTCTTACGACATGCTGGGGAGCATCGGGTAAATTCTTCCCCCTAACCCGCGGGGGATGGGTTCGCGCTAATAAGCCCTCTTCAAATACATAAAAACAGAGGAAGGCAAGACGTCGATATCCTTTCTCCGCACAGCAAAAACAATCAGGTTTCTTGAAGAGTTGAAGCCACGATCGATTTTCTTGTTTTTTCCCCCAAGACCCGATCAAACAAACCCCTGCTCCCAGCGGTAGGTATGACTGCATGGAACTGTATGGAGTATCCTTTTATCCCCATCCTTTCCCACCGAGACGACATACGAGTAACACGTTCACTGAGATCTATGCGAACATTTTGGATTTTGTTTGTTCGTTTGCTTAACGCCCAGCCGACCACGAAGGGCCATATCAGGGCGGTGCTGCTTTGACATATAACGTGCGCCACACACAAGACACAAGTCGCAGCACAGGCTTCATGTCTCACCCAGTCACATTATTCTGACACCGGACCAACCAGTCCTTGCACTAACCCCATAATGCCAGACGCCAGGCGGAGCAGCCACTAGATTGCCAATTTTAGTCTTAGGTATGACCCGGCCGGGGTTCGAACCCACGACCTCCCGATCACGGGGCGGACGCCTCACCACTAGGCCAACCGTGCCGGTCGAACATTTTGGAGGAACAATTTCAAAATCATTATTACAAAAAAACAAAAACTAAACACAAGGGCCAAAGGGTTTGTTTGCTGGCCCAAACTTTGTCATTGTGCTAAAATAACAGTGGAAACTACAATAACATGAAGAATGTCGTATAAACGCATGTAACAGCAAAGACAGACCTGTGACGGTTTTTATCATGTTTTGCGCAGACCGAGATGTAAGCTCGAAACGGCGTCGATATCTGAGATCGACCCGAACGAGGTCAGCCCTGCAGGAAAGACTGCAATTTTCACCTCGTCATAAAACAGACGTCATGGAACAGACCCCGCATGTGGGAATGCGAGAAAACTATTTACCCGCGACAAACATTACTGCCTATTCGTCTAAGAGCTCGTACCAGTCTGACCTTTTGTTTTGATCGACAACTTGGAGCTAACTAACAACACTGCTAGATTGTTTAATGATTAATTTTTGTATGCTTCTGTCATAGCTCCCGTCCACTTCTCGTACAGAATGAAAGGTCAGACTTGCTTGAAAATTGGTTTGCCTGCAAAAACTCACACCTCGTAATATTTTCATCGATAAAAAAAGAGAAGATTTTTGTTGTAATTTGGGAAAATCATTGTATTAAAAATAACACATAAGTAATAAGCTTCATACGCACTGCAGTAGACAATTTTGCATTTAATGTGTGCGCGTCGCACTTGTTTAAGTACTGTGCATCATTTGCTTTACAATGTTAGGTGCATCTCGCTCTCTCCCACCTCCCCCACCTGGTAACGAAGATGGAATCAGGAGCAAAACAACCTAAATCAAAACTTTTTTTTTTGTAAATGGCCGCTTCGCACTGTTAACCCCTAACTCCCTATGGATCAAAGACAAATCCGCCACAGAGAGAGAGAGAGAGAGAGAGAGAGAGAGAGAGAGAGAGAGAGAGAGAGAGAGAGAGAGAGAGAGAGAGAGAGAGAGAGAGAGAGAGAGAGAGAGAGAGAGAGAGAGAGAGAGAGAGAGAGAAAGAGAAAGAGAAAGAGAAAGAGAAAGAGAGAGAGAGAGAGCAGGTAATTGAGCGTCCCCGATAGCTCCAAATCCAATACCGCGGTTTTGCTGCGTCGCCCCTTTACACACGTAAATCCTTCACCAGTCCTGCTTCCCCTTTAGGCAGGTTTCTCACAGCGCCAGACCACCAATCCCGACCCCAACGTCCAGCCCCATGACTTGGGTTTACAAGAAGCACAAAGACTGGACAACTTCTGTTTCCACAAATCCCTTCAGGAACCGTGTTGTGTATAGGAAGATTTGAAGTCCAACATGCTGAACTCATAAAGTTTTGCTTGCAACTCTCTACCCCTGTTCACGGTTTCGGTAAATTACGTACCATCTGAGCTGGATGTCCACAAATCTGGAAAGGCTTCTGTGCGTTCAGAAGCTTAACATTTCCAAACTAAACAAAATACAATGAATCTGTGTTTTGCATGACAATCCGCATCCATTGCTCTGAAGTTCATGACTTTAAAAAGTCCAACATTCCAATATACTCCCTTTTTTTGTGTGCTGTTGCATGCAACTTTGTGGAGTTTGCGTGTACCTGATATAGCTCAGTTGGTAGCGCGCTGGTTTTGTATTCAGTTGGCCGCTGTCAGCGTGAGTTCGATCCCAGGTTCGGCGGAAATTTATTTCAGAGTCAACTTTGTGTGCAGACTCTCTTCGGCGTCCGAACTCCCCCCCCCCCCCCCCCCCCCCGTGTACACTACATTGGGTGTGCACGTTAAAGATCCCACGATTGACAAAAGGGTCTTTCCTGGCAAAATTGCTTAGGCACAGTTAATAATTGTCTACCTATACCCGTGTGACTTGGAATAATAGGCCGTGAAAGGTAAATATGCGCCGAAATGGCTGCAATTACTGGCCGTATAAAATTTCATCTCACACGGCATCACTGCAGAGCGCCTAGAACTGTACCC
This sequence comes from Littorina saxatilis, assembly GCF_037325665.1. Classification (NCBI taxonomy): domain Eukaryota; kingdom Metazoa; phylum Mollusca; class Gastropoda; order Littorinimorpha; family Littorinidae; genus Littorina; species Littorina saxatilis. The sequence goes on along the minus strand of NC_090253.1, from coordinate 42,787,006 downwards.
ACGGAATATGCGCGATATAAGCGTCATTGATTGATTGATTAATTGGGCAAAGTCGACTTCGCGAAGTTAACTCTACGAAGCTTCCTGCACGAAGTTTGGGAACAAAATATTCGGTAAAAAGACTTCGCGAAGTCAACTTGGGGCTCCATTAAGGAAGGTATGTATGTTGGCGACCCGATGCTCCTGAACCAGCTAGGTGGGTCGCGCATTGCTTCGGGCCAAGCAGTGTGAATCAGGCTTTCGTTGTGTGAAAGAATCTCTGCCAATTGCCTTCATCAGTCGCCTGCCCGCGGAATGCCAGTCCCCTGGGGCAGTCAGCACGCCAAACTATTAATTTCATCACCCCGGCTAAAAACGTCCCTGGTGACGTCCCTGGTGTCTTTTTACCGCCCGCAGATTAATGTTCGTAGACTTACGAATAGACGCAACTGAGTGTGATCGGGAGGTTAGGAGGGCGGATACGAGAGAGAGAGAGAGAGAGAGAGAGAGAGAGAGAGAGAGAGAGAGAGAGAGAGAGAGACTCTGAGAGAGAGAGAGAGAGAGAGAGAGAGAGAGAGAGAGAGAGAAAGAGAGAGAGAGAGAGAGAGAATCTTAATACTGCATTCAATAACATCTAAGGGTACTGATCCGCACACATGGACATGATTGTGTACGAATGCACAGCCCAGAAAAGTGCTCCCAACCCAACAGAAATTCAATTCTCACAACATAATCAAGAAGGAGGAAAAGGGGGAAAACAGGATGTCTGGTGCTCTCAACGCCCCAAGCAAAACCAGAAACTTTAAGGCTTCTCTCGTAACTGAGCCCCATACCACACGGAAATGTCACCAGACAAGAACAGGTCCGTTGAGTACAAAAGGGGGACAACGAATGGGATTTACTCGGTTAGAACAACAAAAGGCCAGACATTGCGAATGTTTTGTCGCAATGAATGGATTTAGGTGCAACATCGCTCATCGCAGCTTTTGACTGTTCAGTACGATGACGAATGAATGAGATAACCGCTGAGACAATACAAACGACAACTACATGACACGCGTACGATGGCCACGGTGTGAGAGGGGAGAATGTACGAAAAAAAAAGAAAAAAAAAAGACTCCAAAAACATTAAATAAGGAAGGAATAAGATTCAAGTGAGAAACTCAGAAAGCTCCACTGGTTATAGTTGGGAATGTTTTACGTGTGTGTGTGTGTGTGTGTGTGTGTGTGTGTGTGTGTGTGTGTGTGTGTTTTCATGTATTTGTGCACCCTCCCAACCACACACACCAACAACAATAACCATATAACAACAATAACCATATAACAACAATAACCATATAACAACAATAACCATATAACAACAATGCGTTTTTCTCTTCAGCTACTCACCAAAAACGTCATAGATGACATTTGCCTTTTGTAATTAACACCCTCTCTCCTCCCGAATAAAAAACAAAACAAACCTAACTAGCTGTCCAAACCGGGTAAATACGAAGAACAAACAGCTATGTATGCACACGAAAACCGAGTGTTGAAGGAGGGATTAGGCCCACCTGTTTACTCCATTTACGCTGAAAACACCCCCACTGGGTCAAGCTGACCTGCTGATGATGCAACATTAGGTAGTCATAAACGGGTCTTGACAGTATAAATAAATCGCGACAAAAACAACAACAAACACACACAAAAACACCCAACAATGGCAACAATAAAAGCCAGACACATACACACACACACACACCAACAACTCCCAACAACAACAACAAAGCTATTATATTAACAGTGACTGCAATTAATGTAGCAAAGCTCTCTCTCTCTCTCTCTCTCTCTCTCTCTCTCTCTCTCTCTCTCTCTCTCTCTCTCTCTCTCTCTCTCTCTCTCTCTCTCTCTCTCTCTCTCTTTATTTGTATACAATATAATGAAATATTATGAAAGATAAGTGTTGAAGTTATCACTTGTTCGCCATGTTTTGTTATCGGAATGTGTACTGATCATCATGTTTAGAAGGTGTCCAATAAGCAGTCGTCTTGTTGACGTTCTTAATGTTGTTATTGTTGAAACGTGTATCAAAGAAAATGAATAAAACACGCTTAAACCAACAACAAAGCTCTCTCGTTAACTCATTAACGTCCTACATGTCACAACAGCGCCTCTCCCTTCCACTCCAGTGCTGAAGAATTTATTCAACTGAGACAATTGTAATCGTTGACAAATCAGTCTTTGCATAAAAAGCTGACGCAGCGTAAACTGCATCACTGCCGAAAGTGCCTCCCTGACATTACACACTAAACATGGAGGACCTCAGCTGACATACATTTACAACTGACTACAAATTCATCAACTGAGAAAGGGGTCACAGAACAGCCATCAACATAAAAACAGGGTCAAAGTACGGTGCCCCGTGCCTGGTTACGTAACGATATATATCAACTGACTTCAACACTATCAAGTTAGTCTGTTCGTAGCCCATTTGACCACGTGTGGTACTTTCATTTCATCAAGTGGCGAGTAGAAACATGTAAATGGCGAGTAGAAATTTAATCTACTCGCCAAATGCGAGTAAAGTTGCTGAAACAAATGGTTGGTTTGGCGAGTAATAATACTAAAATTTGCTCTCTGGCTAGTAAATTATGAGAAGTACTAGCCAAAGGCCAGTGCCCCATAATTTGTGGACTTTCAGCGCTGTCTGTTGCATAATGTTCGTAGCTCCTCAGGTCTACCACAACAGATCGTCCAGCCTTTTACATGGGATAAGAGCCTCGTTCCACTTGAATCCATACCAACATACCTACTGGACGGACCAGATCGAGGCACCAACTGACACCCACACTGTCCAGTACGAGTGATTGACTGTCACTCATAGCGTTCTCTACGAAGATCGCCATGCTATCACTACATTTCCTTTCTTACTTACGGACGTTTTTTCCGGGTCAGCCGGTTTACCCGAACACGTACTGCGACTAGTTGTTGTTTTGTCCCCGCCATGATATAAACAAATGTGTACAGTCATAGCCCGTGAATAGGAAATCCAATTTGTTTTCCCTCACCAGAATAAGCTTATTTGTATGTTGAAACAGTTTGCAGTTTAAAAAAAAAATTGTATTTTTATATTATTTATTCATGCCTCAGCTAAACATCTCTCGATTCGAAACTTTTCTGGTCCATAGTTCTTTAATCCGATGCAAATTAACAATAAGAGCTGAGCGCATGTGTAGAGAACCGTGACATACAGTTGTCTGTCCGATAACTTGTTGAATAACGAATTCTATCGACAGATATTTGTGATAGTTCGAGAGTCTCGACCGAAGAGATCCGTCTGCTAGTGGTCAGTCCTTCAGCACATGTCCGGCCGGCCGCCATTTTTCCTCTCTCGGTTCGAACATTTTTCGGATCGATTGTCCTTCACTAATACACTACAGAGCAGATTTATGAGTGTGGTAGTGGAAACAAGTATGAGGTACAGCTGTCTGCCCGACAACTTGTCGAACAAGGAATTATATTGAAAGATATCTGTGAAAGTGTGAGACCACAGCCGATCAAAAGTCCGTCTGCTACGAACAGCTTCGATTCGAAAGTTTTTGGGGTCGATTATTTTTTCTAAGATACCCAAAACAACGTTAAGGAAAGCGTTATTGCAGGAAACTGTGACATCTTTCTTTCTTTATTTGGTGTTTAACGTCGTTTTCAACCGTTCAAGGTTATATCGCGACGAGGAAAAGGGGGGGGGGGGGGGATGGGATAGAGCCACTTGTCAATTGTTTCTTGTTCACAAAAGCACTAATCAAAAATTTGCTCCAGGGGCTTGCAACGTAGTACAATATATGACCTTGCTGGGAGAATGCAAGTTTCCAGTACAAAGGACTTAACATTTCTTACATACTGCTTGACTAAAATCTTTACAACCATTGACTATATACTATACAAGAAACACTTTACAAGGGTAAAAAGAGAAACAGAATCCCAGTTACCTCTTACGACATAATAATAATAATAATAAATGAGCATTTATATAGCGCAACATCATAACTTTACAATTATGCTCTTTGCGCTTGACACATTTAAAATTAAAACACAGTTATACAAGCATTTACATCTACATTCATAGTCAACAACGCTTAATTAAAAGCATACACCATCAAAGATACATTACAAAAGATTCTTCCACTAACTAAATAATAAAAACATGAATAAAAAATAGGTAGTGAAAAATCACTAAAACAACAAATAACACTAAAATTAAAACACAGTTATACAAGCATTTACATCTACATTCATAGTCAACAACGCTTAATTAAAAGCATACACCTTCAAACATACATTACAAAAGATTCTTCCACTAACTAAGTAATTAAAAAAAAACATGAATGAAATAGGTGGTGAAAAATCACTAAAACAACAAATAACACTACATGTAGCCTACTGATGGACTGAGAAAACAAAATCAGGGGTTGTATTTCCTGAAGAGGTGCGTTTTAAGTGCTCGTTTGAATGCTTGGGGTGACTGAGAGTGGCGGATGTGAAAGGGGAGAGAATTCCATTGTGTGGGTGCGCAGAAAGTAAAAGTGCGTTGTCCGTATGTTTTGGTTTTGGTGTGTGGAATGGTAAGGATGCGACAGTCAGAAGAGGCACGGAGTTGTCTTGCTGGAGAATAGACGGTGAGGAGTTCAGAGAAGTAAGCAGGAGACGAACCAGAAAAGAAGTTAAAGCAGAGGGTAGACAGTTTGTAGTCAATGCGGGCTTGAATAGGTAACCAGTGCAGTGTGTGAAGAAGTGGTGTTGCGTGATCTCGTTTTCGTGCTTTGAGAATGAGGCGTGCTGCTGAGTTTTGGACTTTTTGTAGTTTATGCAGGAGGTACAGAGGACAGCCAGAGAGAAGAGAGTTGCAGTAGTCAAGTTTAGAAAGAACAAAGGCACAGACAAGAGTGTTAGTTGTTTGAGAGGAGAGTGTGTGGCGAATGGTGCTGATCTTACGAAGCTCAAAATAAGCTGCTCTACAGACTAAAGATATATGTTTGTTAAGGGTCATGTCAGATGAAAGGGTGAATCCAAGGTTTCTAGCTGATGGTGAGAAAAGAATGTCGGTGTTGCCTATTTGAACAGAAACAGGTTGGGGAGAGGGAAATTTAGTGTTCTTCTTTTTGCACAGTAAGACTTCAGTCTTATCATCATTCAGCTTAAGTTTGTTATCAACCATCCAAGATTTAACATCAGTGATGCATGTCTGAATGGTCTGGATGGCGGAATGTGTCTCTGCTGGAGGACTGGGTTTATACAGCTGGGTGTCATCAGCAAAAGACTGATTTAAAACAGAATGGTTTTGAATCAGTGTGGAGAGGGGCTTAGTGTACATGATGAAAAGGATGGGACCAAGTACTGAACCTTGAGGAACGCCGAAAGAAAGTGGGGCTGGAGCAGACATCTGGCCATCGACAAGCATAGCCTGAGTCCTGCCAATGAGATAGGACTCAAGCCATGCTAGCGGTGGACCGGAGATGCCGTACAGAGTCTGAAGTCTATGGAGAAGCGTGACATGGTCAATCGTGTCGAACGCTGCAGAAAGGTCAAGTAGGGTAAGCACTGACACATCACCACCATCCAGAGCAGACAGAATGTCACTGATTACTTTAAGTAGGGCTGTTTCAGTACAGTGAGAAGGGCGATAAGCGGACTGAGAGTGCGAGATCAAATCATGGGTGTTCAAATATGACAACAGCTGCTTCAAAACTACCTTTTCAAAAACTTTGGACAAGAATGATAAATTAGATACAGGACGATAATTTTTCAAAATATTGACATCAAGACTTGGTTTTTTGAGAAGTGGTTTGACAAGTGCAGTTTTGAACAATGATGGAAAAACACCAGATAACAGGCTATCATTGACAATTTGAGTAAGAGTTGGCAACAACACATCAAGATTCTCAAAAAGCAATGGTGTGGGTATGGCATCAAGTGGACAAGTTGTTGGTTTGGACTTCAGAATAATGGATCTAAGGTCTTTTTCACTGATTGGCTGAAATGATGAAAAAGAACAATCAGTGGGAACATCAACATGACTGGAGGAAGCAGAATGTGCACTCATCTGATCAAGTTCAGAACGAATATCAGAAACCTTCTTGATAAAATAGTCGCTGAATACATCTGGCAGCTGACTAGCGGGGAAAACAGTGGGAAGTGGGGATACCTTACTGCGGCCGGTCAACCGGCTGCAAATATCGAACAGTTTTTTGCTTGAATCGCAGGCAATAATCTGGGTTTGGAGGAAGGTTGTCTTTGCTGCGTGTACTAACTTAGTTACAATGTCCTTTGCTCGTTGAAATATTTGTTTGTGGACAGTAAGACCAGTCTTAACACACCTACGCTCAGCACGCCTACGGTCACATTTGGCATCACGCAGTTCGACACAGATGTCGGAGTACCACGGTGCGGACTTGGACGGACGGACAGGGCGACGTAAAACGGGGGCAGGAGCGTCAAGAGCAGCACGAAGTGTGGCATCAAGTTGGTCAGCGGAGGGGGAGGGGGGCAGCGCGTTCTGCAGCTCGTTCCTAAAAGCGTCTTTATCCATTGTACGGAGACAGCGGACAGACTTAAACATGGGTAGAGGAGGAGGACACTGGGTCATCAGATCAAACAAAACACAAAAATGATCTGAGGCTAAGACATGTCATGCTGGGGAGCATCGGGTAAATTCTTCTCCCTAACCCGCGGGGGATAAACTGTGACATGCATCTTCATGTCGGATAACTTGCTCGATAAGGCCTTCTATTAAAAGATATTTCAGAAATGGTGTGAGGGCGATGTTTGCCGGACGTTGTAGCCTCTCAGTGCGGACTCTTAAGAGTCCGACTACCGTGTGACTGAAAACGAGGCGAAAATGAAAATTAGTAATTAACAGTTAATTACTAATTTTCACGTGAAAATGGTAACCCTAAGTTTTGGCACTGGTAAGCCGTCATACTCTCTGCGGCTATCTCTAAACGTTATGACAAGTGTTATTGGCCGAAATCAAGGTAGGTTGCTTAAAATGCTGACGTAGCACATTTACGTGTTCTCCACAGCACTGTTGTTAACTTTGCACTAGACTGCCATAATATAATGCCACTCAAAGGGACAGCTGGTTCAACAATATACTGCATGATCGCCTTGAAACAGCTTTTGTTCAGTATGGGAATTTCACATGAATCGGTGAACACTTCACAGATCGCGGGAACATATAACACTGTAAACATGCATTCTAAAATGTGGTGCTTCATTGGGTAAAGAATTACACCCAGTTGACTGTAGGCTAAACAATGTGGACATAGGATAGCAACGCGTCGCGCGTGTTCACGCACACACGCCGCTACACACACCCACACACACACACACACACATCTGCCTGTTCTCTAGCCCTCTAAACAAAACACACGAACAAATTAATTGTTCCCCTTTCTCTCCCACTGTGTCCCCTCTCTCATTTCTTTCTCACACACAGACGCATTTTTGTCCGTTCTGTTGTGAACGTTATGTAAATTATACTTTGTGTTCTTACTTTTATTCCGTAGACATGTAGCAAGTCTTTGTTTATTCCCGAACGATGTGTCTTGCCTTGGCTCTGAACAGAACACGCTTTCCGCGACATGGTAAACTGAATTATTGCCCCTCTCACTCCATGATTTATAATTGTACAACTTTGCCGTGCAAATCTACTATACAATAAACATATCTTCTATTCATCCATTATTCATCGTCGCACACTTGGCATTCACGAGGACAGCTGACATATGATACCAAAGCTCCACTTAGTTAAAGGCACAGTAAGCCTCCCGTAAACCATCACATATACTGTCAGGCTTTTACACACAGTACAAACACCCTTCCATTTGAACGCTCACCAAACGGGAACATCCTAGGTGCCCTACGTAAAGAGCGAGCAATTTTTAAACAATTAATTTTGCGCCGATTGCTCAGAGACAATCGGACCGTGGTGCGTTTTGGGGCTAGACCTAACTTTTAAAATCTTAATAATAAATTGACAGCTTGTTACACAAGCATTCTTAAATTATAAAAGAATTCTTTTTTCATCAAGACAAGATCAGTACAATTCGAAGTTTTGAAAGTTTGAAAAAAGAAAAGCCCGGAAGCAGGATCACGCAAGGTCGTGGTTCTCGTAGCAGACGACGGTTTATAGGCTTCGCCAGTTCCTCTGAACAGTCAAAAGCCATCGCTAGAGTTCTTGTGAACCACAGCCGTTTGTTTCGTGCACAGTGAGAGGTACATAATAACGTGCTATTGCAGAATAGCTCACAGCGAACCGCATTCAAATTACAAACTGACGACTGCATTGTGAAAAAGGGAAACTGGATCACACGGGTTCACGATGGCTCATGAGGTGTAAGATAAACCACGCAAAAATAAATTCTTTGAAAATTGCTCGCTCTTTACGGAGGGCACCTAGGATGTGCTCAAGCGGTGAGTGTTTCTTTCTTTCTTTCTTTCTTTATTTGGTGTTTAACGTCGTTTTCAACCACGAAGGTTATATCGCGACGGGGAAAGGGGGGAGATGGGATAGAGCCACTTGTCAATTGTTTCTTGTTCACAAAAGCACTAATCAAAAATTTTCTCCAGGGGCTTGCAACGTAATACACTATATTACCTTACTGGGAGAATGCAAGTTTCCAGTACAAAGGACTTAACATTTCGTACATACTGCTTGACTAAAATCTTTACAAAAATTGACGGGGTGGTGAGTGTTTGAATGGAAGGGAGTTTGTACTGTGTGTAAAAGCATGACAGTATCTGTGATGGTTTACGGGAGGCTTACTGTGGCTTGTACCATGTGCACTGCACAATAAATCAACAGGGACGTTGATAGGACTTTAGTCGTAACATTTAGCAATTGTAAGGCAGTCCCTAGATCCCCTCCCCCCTCCCCCCCCCCCCCCCAGCCACCCCCATGTTGTATGCTCGGCAGCTCTGACGACGAAATTACAGCTGAATCAGTTTTCGACGATTTCAACTACTAAGTTGGGATTCTAAATCAGCTGACACATGATAAAAGGGCAACTTTATAAAAAGTTCACCCTTTCCGTGACTCCACACCACGTAAGAGAGGACACCCTAGCCACACGCACACCTCACATGGCAGTCCACAGTAAAAGGCTGTGCACACATAGAAGATAACACCTGTAATCTGTTTGTCTTACCGACACACGTGGCCCTGAATTTGGGTTGAAGGTCAATTTACTCTAAAGTGAGTTCAAACACCTGAACGCATGCAGGGGGGAAAAGTGTGTCAGAGACTGGGTCATTCAGAGCGTCTGAGCCTTGTGAAGTGATTCTCTTGTTCTTGTGTGTGCGTATGTGCGTGTGAACGTACGTGTGTGTGTGTGTGTGTGTGTGTGTGTGTGTGTGTGTGTGTGTGTGTGTGTGTGTGTGTGTGTGTGTGTGTGTGTGTGTGTGTGTGTGTGTGTGTGTGTGTGTGTGTGTGTGTGTGTGTGTGTGTGTGTGTGTGTGTGTGTGTGTGTGTGTGTGGTGTTTATTGGAATTGTAAAGCGTTTGGAGCCGTGAATCGGGACTTGCGCTATTGAAAAGTGATATATTATCATTATTATTATTATCAATATTATTCTCTTCTGCTACTGTTTAGAGTCATCTGGCATGGAGCGGAGGGCTCAGAAACGTCAATGGTAATACGCCGATTTCGCTCTGTGTGACGATCATCTTCTCACTGAATCAATCTCAAAATGTTCACTCTTCTTTTAGTATCATCTATGTGATATCACGGGGCTCATTCTATGCACGCTGATTGAGATGGAATATGTGCTAGCAGTATAACGAACGCAGAACACTTACAAGAAGACACGATTTCAATTAGCATGCACTTGTGATCTCGACAATATCGTCACTTTTATAGCTTGGCTGCCATGAGATGACTGTTTACCGCCTGAATAGACGGTTCTTTCTGTCTTTATTTGGTGTTTAACGTCGTTTTCAACCACGAAGGTTATATCGCGACGAGGGAAAGGGGGGAGATGGGATAGGGGAAAGGGGGGGGGGGGAGATGGGATAGAGCCACTTGTTAAGTGTTTCTTGTTCACAAAAGCACTAATCAAAAAATTGCTCCAGGGGCTTGCAACGTAGTACAATATATGACCTTAATGGGAGAATGCAAGTTTCCAGTACAAAGGACTAAACATTTCTTACATACTGCTTGACTAAAATCTTTACAAACATTGACTATATTCTATACAAGAACCACTTAACAAGGGTAAAAGGAGAAACAGAATCCGTTAGTCGCCTCATACGACATGCGGGGTGCAGAGAAATAAGGATGTGGAAAAGAAGACTTTTGGTAAGTGAAATAAAGGTGATGGATCCAGTCAGGTAGAAATAAGACAACAAGAAAAGAATTGGAAAACTGCAGGGAATAGTAGGGAGAGTTTTCTTGGAAGGAAATATAGGTGAAAGGACTGGTAAGGCAGAAATAAGACAAAAGAAGAGAAGAAACAGAACCGTTAGTCGCCTCTTACGACATGCTGGGTAGCATCGGGTAAATTCTTTCTAGTCCCAACCAATACGGGACTCCCCCTAACCCGCGGGGGGTTGAATAGACGGTCAGCCATCAACTGGCAACCCTTTATCATTATGCAGTGACCTATTTTCAAAGCCTAGGGGTAGCGAGACAGAGCTTTGCCAAACTGTCCCAAGTATAGGGCCTATGTGTTGATTCAAAATGCAAAGAAACCAATGCCCTCGCATGTTGCACAGCTGTTCTTCTCATTGTGAATAGTGCAGAGAGAGTATTTTCGTCCCCTCCCTCTTTTTCTCATTGTGTGCGTGACGTTTACAACAACAGCAGCAGCAACAACACGCCCCAAATAGCAAAAAGTGACCCAGAAAAAGCACGACGTAAATTGAAAACATATATATATGTACTAGAGGAATACCCGGCTTCGCCGGGGTGAATCGCGAGACAGAGACAGACAGCGTGGCGGTTCACCACAATTACCTTTGAAGGCGAAGTCCTGTCAAACGGGATTGAGAATTTTAGAGCTTATTTCTTAGCCCTATATTATCTGTTATGGCTTCTCAAATGCCAGAACATACAGACAGACAAAAGCCGCTAGACCCCATCACAAACAAAACTCTACAATCCACAAGTGTGCCCACACACACACACAAACACACACACACAGAAGCCGTATATATGTATATCTATATCTATAAATATATAGAGATAGATGACAGTGTATTTTTCGCGTGGCTATAAATTGATTCGACCTATTCACGTTTACAGTAAGGACAACTTACGGGTACATGCAAGGAAAGCCCACAACTTCTAAGGCGAACAACTCTGTAGAGTCTGCTGTGAAGGGCGACGGTAGTCTCCCTGTCACACTCGACCCTCTTTGAATGAACTTAAATCCCTCCCAGGTGGAATGGGAACAGCACGAAAATGATTCAGTGACCAAAACACCACAATCACCTTTGAAGGCGAAGTCCACTCAAACGGGATTGAGAATAACTGTTATGGCTTCTCGAAGGAAGGCCTGAACATACTGACACATAAATGCCGCTAGACCACATCACAAACAGAACTCTACATTCCACAGGTGTTTCCCACACACACACACAAACACACACACACACAGAGAAGCCGTATATCTATATATACTATATGATTACCCGCTTCGCCGGGTACCGGCTTCGCCGGGAAGAAGTAGAGCCGAATACCAGGGTGCGCCTGGGACCCAGCAAAGCCGGGTGTACGCCGGCGAACGCCGGCTTCGCCGGCACACGAAGGAAAGGATTTAAACGCGCAAAACACTGGAGACCTTCTAAAAATATTAACGTGCAGTGACCTTCTAAAAATAGTAACGTAGTATCGGGAATATGGATTGACGCCACACGGAGGAAGGGAGATAATCGCGGCTGAAAACACTGGAGAAGATAAGGAAGAGTTACTGGTAGTGGATCCAGACAAAAACAAAAACAAAAAACAAAAAATCGGTTCAGCGCGCACAGCGCTGCGCGCTGAGAGCACGTGTTGAAATATCTCATCGATGAGGTTGTGTCCGGGGTGTAGCTGAATACGGTGTCCAAATTTGAAAAAGATCCACCGAGAACTTTGGCCGTGCATCGCGAACAGACAGACAGACAGACAGACAGGCAAACAGACAGACACTAGTCGTATATATATATAGATGTATATCTATATCTATAAATATATAGAGATAGATGACAGCGTGGCGGTTCACCACAATCACCTTTGAAGGCGAAGTCCTGTCAAACGGGATTGAGAATTTTAGAGCTTATTTCTTAGCCCTATATTATTTGTTGTGGCTTCTCAAATGCCTGAACATACAGACAGACAAAAGCCGCTAGACCCCATCACAAACAGAACTCTATAATCCACAGGTGTTGCTTACACACACACACAAACACACACACACAGAAGCCGTATCTATATATGTATATCTATATAGGTGACAGTGTATTTTTCGCGTGGCTATAAATTGATTCGACCTTTTCACTTTGACAGTAAGAACAACTTACGGGTGCAAGGGAAGCGTTCTGGACAGCGCAGTGACATTCTAAAAATAGTAACGTAGACTGAAACGGGAATATGGATTGAAGCCACACGAAGGAAGGGAGATAAACGCAAAACACTGGAGAAGATAAGGAAGAGTTACTGGGAATGCTGAAATGAACAGAAAAACCAAAATCGGTTCAGCGCTGCGCGCTGAGAGCACGTGTTGAAATATCTCATCGATGATATTGTGTCCGGGGTGTAGCTGAATACGGTGTCCAAATTTGAAAAAGATCCACCGAGAACTTTGGCGTTGGCGCTAGCGGCTTTGGTGTGTCGGTATGGGGGCCCGGGTAGCTGAGGTGGAACCAAAATCGGTTCAGCGCTGCGCGCTGAGAGCACGTGTTGAAATATCGACCAGGTTGTGTCCTGTCCCGGGTGTACCTGAATATGCCCACCAAATTTGAAGCAGATCCATCGAGAACTTTGGCCGTGCATCGTGCACACACACACACACACATTCACACACACACACACACACAGACAGACAGACACAAGTCGTATATATATACAGTGTATTTTTCGCGTGGCTATAAATTGATTCGACCTTTTCACTTTTACAGTAAGGACAACTTACGGGTGCAATCGTGACAATCTAAAAAATAGTAACGTAGTAACGGGAATATGGATTGACGCCACACGAAGGAAGGGAGATAAACGCTGAAAACACTGGAGAAGATCAGGAAGAGTTACTGGGAAAAACCAAAATCGGTTCAGCGCTGCGCGCTGAGAGCACGTGTTGAAATATCTCATCGATGAGGTTGTGTCCGGGATCTCTCTGAATAAGCCCACCAAATTTGAAGCAGATCCATCGAGAACTTTGGCCGTACATCGCGCACAGACAGACAGACAGACACACAGACACTAGTCGTATATATATATATATATATGAGAAACATATACACCATTCGCCAGCGTTGAACTTTTACCACACTCGTTGACTTACTGAGCACAAACAGCTAAAGGCGGCATTTTCTTACCCACAATGAGAAAACTGAGCCAGTAAACGCCCTGACATTCACAATACTGCAAAAGGCTTCAAGGACCGCACACAATACCATTAACACTCAGCTAGCCCCCTAAAGGTACATGTACAAGCATTCAATAGTCTCCAATACGTTTGACCTTCAAGCTCTTCGTCGCTTCTTCAAGTTCAGTGCTCTACATCTGAGTAAACGCACTTTATGTGAATTATTCTCCAGAGCTGTGAACCATTTTGTAACATGCATTTTCAGTCCTTTAAATGATTATAACGTATATTAAATGGCAACTAGAATGTACTCTCTTTCCTTTTTTTCAGTAATAC
>NC_090253.1:42763819-42772950 GCF_037325665.1 Littorina saxatilis | reverse complement strand
GATTGAAAGGAATGAAATACTTCTACTGACAGTTGCCATACAAAAGGAAAGAAATACAATGTTTCTTTTGGCATGTACACACGTATCTGTTTTTTGCAGTATTGTTGATGTTGTTATGTGTGTGTGTGTCCGTGCGTGCGTGCGTGCGTGTGCGTGCGTGTGTGTGTGTGTGTGTGTGTGCGTGCGTGTGCGTGCGTGTGTTAAGTCATTGTCAAACATGCGCCGGACATACTATACTATCACAAGGAACTCGTTCTTCGGTACAAGGCGGCCCCATTAACCTCTTATCATAAAAAAACTTTGGCAAGTCTGTCGCTTACACTAACTTTACAATACCGTCACCAACTTTGTCGTTAAACAAACTTTGTGTGTCTGTGTGCGTATGTGTGTCAGCGTGCGTTACTGCAATATTTCTTCGTACATGTATACACAGGTATGTCTGACGGATTCAGGGAGAAACCAGAAAGAGAGAGTGAGAGACGTTGACACATGTTTGTGGGCTTACATATCAGGGAGGTTGACCTAGTAGGGGAAGGATGCCTAATATGGACCTCTTTTTACATTTAGTCAAGTTTTGACTAAATGTTTTAACATATAGAGGGAATCGAGACGAGGGTCGTGGTGTGTGTGTGTGTGTGTGTCTGTCTGTCTGTCTGTCTGTCTGTCTGTCTGTCTGTCTGTGCGTGTGTGTGTGTAGAGCGATTCAGACTAAACTACTGGACCGATCTTTATGAAATTTTTTCATGAGAGTTCATGGGAATGTTATCCCCGGATGTTTTTTTTATTTTTTTGATAAATACTTTTGATGACGTCATATCCGGCTTTTTGTAAAAGTTGAGGCGGCACTGTCACACCCTCATTTTTCAATCAAATTGATTGAAATTTTTGTAAAGCAATCTTCAACGAAGGTCGGACTTCGGTATTGCATTTCAGCTTGGTGGCTTAAAAATTAATTAATGACTTTGGTCATTAAAAATCTGAAAATTGTAATACTTTTTTATATAAAACGATCCAAATTTACGTTCATCTTATTCTACATCATTTCCTGATTCCAAAAACAAATGAATATGTTATATTTGGATTAAAAACAAGCTCTAAAAGTTAAAAATATAAAAATTATGATCAAAATTAAATTTCCGAAATCGATTTAAAAACAATTTCATCTTATTCCTTGTCCGTTCCTGATTCCAAAATCATAGAGATATGATATGTTTGGATTAAAAACACGCTCAGAAAGTTAAAACGAAGAGAGGTACAGAAAATTAAGCGTGCTATGCAGCACAGCGAAACCACTACCGCGCTGAACAGGCTCGTCAGTTTCACTCCGTTATGCACAAGCGGCGGACTACGGTCATTGTGAAAAAATGCAGTGCGTTCAGTTTCATTCTGTGAGTTCCACAGCTTGACTAAATGTAGTAATTTCGCCTTACGCGACTTGTTGTTTCATGCTGATAACGAGCTTGTTATCTTGCAAAAAAGTTTCATTTTGTGTTTGGTAGTCCTTCTCTCTTTAGTTAACCGCTAGGCCTAATTAGAGCGAATTAGCTTTGATAGACATTCGGCAACAATTAAATACAGAAAACGCACAACTGGTCCATATTTGGAGCGTGGGCGCTTAACCAGTAAAGAGGCCTTCACCAATCACTGTAAAAAGCCACCTATATTTCAAAATAACATGACACAACTTAATGTGTAAGTCGGACTAATTCAAATTTGCTTTAGATTTAACACGTGACTGTTTTGGTTTGACGAGAACGTTATTTGAAGCACAACAGGAAACTAAAAAACCCATAAAACAGAGATAAAATAGATGAAATTCTCAACTTTCACTAGTCCGTTTTAAGCGTCAAATTTAGAGTGAATGCTACCAAAAATGTAACAATTAGTACAAAGATAAACAGCCTAACGGTTTTGTGGTTTGTGTTTCTGCAACTGTTTTGACATGTGCAAGTTATCCAGAGAGGGTAAATACAGCGATTTGAAATTTTGAGCGCTAGTCTAGCACCGTTAGTTTGTCATAAAAGGATGTGGTCCATATTAGGCAACCTTCCCCTGAATGTGAGGGTATTAGACAGGAGGGGTGAAAGAAGTGGGGGATGGCCATGGGGGGGGGGGGGGGGGGTACAAAAATCAGCACAGAAATGAACTGCTTATACAGAGCTTACATCGGAGAATTGCAAGCTCGCAGTATTGTGTGTGTCCCGCATCTGAAGCTGTCACTGAATCATTCGAGCTGTTGCCATATTCATGGTAATCCCTACAGGTCATTGTGCGTCGTATGCAAAAATCTTTATTTTTAAGAAATAAATTTAAATAAATCTTTGTCCCCCACAAAGGGACTTTGCTCTGTAAATCTCGGTCCCCCTTGAGGAGGGTCTGATGCTCCCAATAGGCTGTCTGTGAAGGGATACTTATTTCTCTCTCTATCTCTGCTAAGAGATTTTAACAAATCTCGGAAGAAAGTCTCTGCTGACTTTCAATTGTTTCTTTCACAATTTCTGATGTTTTATATATATATATATATCCCATGACCTCCCTTCTTTGTCTCTGTTACTTCAGTATGGGTATATATGTTGTATTTTTATAGCTCAATAAATACATCATGGACTCAAAAAAATATATGATAGTGCAGATTCCGATTTGGGCGAAGAACTACTTTGCTCCCGACCTTTGACCTCGCGCCGAACAATGTGACACATTTGTATGAAGTTCCAAAATCGTATTGCACGGCTCAGAAAACCATATCAGTTGCACGCAAAAATGAATCTCAGAACTGATCTGATGTATGAGATGCAATAAGCAAACGTTTCTTTCATTATGAAAGCAATGCAGGTGGGAAAAAACGAACATTCAACTTACAAGATAACCAGATGCTAGCGAACCAAAACAAAAACACGAGTACCCTCCCCTTGCTTCGTTAGCAGACGACTTTTGAGAATCTGTCAGACCGTCCTTACCTGGCACGGTTGGGCTTCGCTATCATCAGCTGTTTCACGTGTTTTGCGAGCAAGTCTACTCTTTTGCCTGGCTCTGCAGTAAGTCCACATTGGCGATGAAGGTATCTAAGAACTTAACATGTGTGTATTTTTCCGTAATCCAGTCATATTCTTTCAAAATGCAATCAAGCGGCGGTGACAGACTTGGGTCCTGTTTTCCTCGCACCCATACCAGTTTAGGTTCATGCAAACACACTCGCAAAACATGTAGATACATTTCAAATAGGGAGCAAATGGTTAAATCTACATATGTGTTCCCTAAAATTTGCTTCTCTGTCAATAAGACTAATTGTATAATAATGCGTTCGAAAAAAACAACGTGGAATCGATTCTGAATCGAGTCGAGTAAGCCAAATGGGGGCCAAACCGGTTTCCCCGTTCCGCCGACCTGAAACGCAAAAGAATTGTGCGCTTCAACTAAATGGATTTCTATACGACTTCATTACTTTCTTGCAACTTATGAACCTTTACTTAAAGCTTTTAAACGGTCTGAAAGTAGTGTTACCGCGTACTTATAGATGCACTCATTCGTTTTATTTTTTCAGCGACGGTCACTTAGTTTAAGGTTGCAAAAAGGCCAAGTCTCGCTGAAAACACTGTTTCACACTCCACAGATCGCAACAGTGCCGCTAGTAGTCTACACTTTGTGTTTGATGGTAGAATGGGATATACAGATTACAACACTCGTGGTTTTTTATATGGCTTGTATTTCAGTCAAGACCCAGCGGGAATATCAATCGAGAGCCACTCGCCAAAGGCTCGTGTCTCCCGATGATATTCATCCGCTGGGTCTTGACTGAAATACAAGCCATATAAAAAAACCACTCGTGTTGTAACCTATACATATATTCATTGTAGCATTTAGTTGCCTACATTTGGTAATACCCAAAGCATTTGTGAACGTTTCAAACCAAAAATTATAGTGGAACTCTGCTTTAGACACCTAGTCTTTTCATGCTAAAAAAAAAACCCCTTCCCCTACCCTACCTCCCCGGTTTTGTAAAGAAAATCTGGCCTGAAGTCTTTTCATGCGCAAAAAAACCCACAAAAACAAAAACATTCTAAGCTTTCTGTCTGTGGCGGTTTGTAATTTGAATAACGACATCCAATAAAGTCTACCAATTACGTAATTCCTTTCTAAGCTCTCTGTCTCTGACGGATACATTTGAATAACGACATCCAATAAAGTCTACCAACAGCTGCGAAAACTTTTAAGAAACTTGAAACTCATCATTGAAAAGGAATGAGTTGCACCTTGGGTCATTTCGGTCCTGAATTTCCCGACCTGAGCCAGGCAAAGCAGGAAAACAATACAACGTAATTCCTTTCTAAGCTTTCTGTCTCTGACGGATTGCATTTGAATAACGACATCCAATAAAGGCTACCAACTATCAGCTGCGGAGACATTTGTCTCAAAAAAATACGCCGAGAGGCGTTAAAGTTCCCCTTGGTTTGTCCCTGTCAAAAAAAATAATTTGGGATTACTGGTAGCTTTTTTGTACTACCACGCATATGTAACGCCATTTTCATAAAGTTGATAGTATTTACAGCTTTCCGGTCATATGTCCGGCTATCACTCACTTTTAGGTGGCAGATGTCCAGATATAACACGTGTTTCAGAATCTCTATTTTTGGGTGTGTAACTTTCAATAATGAGTGGGGTTTTTTTTTTAAATCTCAAAAAGTATTCTTAAAGTCTAACACATGTTTACACTCGCACTCCGTGTCTGTAGCTTTAGAAATAAACAAGTCCAGATATAACACATATTTCTTTGCGGCAAATGTCCAGATATCCCCCCCTCAGACACGTGTGTGTGTGTGTATGTGTGTGTGTGTGTGTGTAAGAGAAAACACACACACACACACACACACACACACACACACACAGAATACGCGTGTTCTTGCACCCAATGTATACCACACCGAAATATCTCATCTCACTGATTCAAAGTCTCGTCACAGCTGCGCACTGCTCTTCTCAGTCTATCCGACTTGGGTTGGGGAAGAACGTTGACAAACGACCCTTTTACCGATTTCTCCGTCGGGATGGCTGCCAGCCGTGAACTTCCGATCCGGAGGAGAGGAGAGAGCGAGAAGGGAAATCCAAGAGAAAAAGGATGACACCGGTGAAGGTATCTGTCTTGGCTTGAATGAATCCAGCGGCTCACGGACTCGCGCATACTCACACACGAACACACATACACGCACACGCACACGCACTCACACGCACACACACATGCACTCACACTCACACACACATGCACACACATACACATACACACACCAGGGGCGGAACCAGGGGGGGGTTCTGGGGTTTCCAGACGACCCCCCCCCCCCCCCCCCCAGCCTAAAAAAAAATAAACAAGTCGCGTAAGGCGAAATTACTACATTTAGTCAAGCTGTCGAACTCACGGGATGAAACTGAACGCACTGTATTTTTTCACCAAGACAGTACAGCTTCGTCAATCCCCGCGTGAAGGAAATCGCTCACCTCCCACGTGCAAAACGTAGTGATATTGACACGCCAGATTAGCGCGGTAGCGTATTGTGCTAAGCAGGAAAGCGCGCTTTTCTGTATTCTTGTTAACTTTCTGAGCTTGTTTTGAATACAACCTATCATATCTATATGTTTTTGGAATCAGGAAATGATAAAGAATAAGATGAAATCATTTTTGAATCGATTTCTTAAATTTTAATCGTAAGACTAATTAATCTATTTTCGTTAATTGTGATCACATTTTAAGAGTAAACATAACATATGTATATATTTTTAGATTCAGAATGTGATGAAGAATACGATGCAATCAATTTTAAATCTGTTTGCGAAAAATCGATTTTAATGACAACTTTAATGAGCAAACTCATTCATTAATTTTTAAGCCTCCAAGCTGAAATGCAATACCAAAGTCCGGGCTTCGTCGAAGATTACTTGACCAAAATTTCAACCAATTTGGTTGAAAAATGAGAGCGTGACAGTGCCGCCTCAACTTTCACGAAAAGCCGGATATGACGTCATCAAAGACATTTATAAAAAAAACCATACTCATGACATCTCATGTCAAGTTTCATGAAGATCGGTCCAGTAGTTTTCTCTGAATCGCTCTACACACACACACACACATACACCACGACCCTCGTCTCGATTCCCCCCTCTACGTTAAAACATTTAGTCAAAACTTGACTAAATGTAAAAAGAAAGAAATACATTTGGAAAAAAACAAACCCTGATGCTCAGATTGCACCAGACTGCTCCATTTTATCAAATTTTCCGGGGGGGCATGCCCCCACCCACCCCCCCCCCCCCCCCCCCCACCCCCCAGGAGCCGGCCTTTGTCTTCTATGTGACGGTTTTGGACAGTAGTTGGGTAATTTCTTGGCTTAGGACTGAGGTATCCAGATCGGTCAATTGCCGTTAGTTTGATCCAAATTTATCTTCTTAAATTTACTTTTGGGGAGGTTTATTAGAAGTTTCTTGGCTCAGATTGCTCCATTTCCCTTGTATTTATCAACATTTTCCGGGGGGGAGGGGGGGGCATGCCGTCGCGTCATCGAATGATCCCTTTAAGGAAATTGGAAACCCCCCCCCCCCCCTCCCTTAAAAATTTATGTGATCTGCCCCTGCACACACACACACATACACACACACACACACACACACACACACACACACACACACACACACACACACACACACACACACACACACACCGCTCCCTGATCTTCATTCTAACTGCACTTCTCTCTGTCAGATTCCAAAGGTTGGGATTTACAAATGAAAAGAACTAAAACAGTTTTAGCGAGGACACGCGAAGGGAACACAAGCTGTTACTCAATCAACCCGTGGTGCCCGAAAAAACAAGAAATTCCTACGAGGTAGGAATAACACCCCCGTCAAAGGGAAATAACCTTCTCAGTTGGTGGCAGTGACTGAGTGAGAATGGTTATTTCCCTTTGACCATTAAGATTTTCCTCTATAAGTCCTTGTATAATTTTAAAGGCACAGTAAGCCTCCCGTAAACCATCACAGAGCTCCCCGAGCGTCTAAATACAGTACAAGCATACTTCCATTTGAACGCTCACCGAACGGGAACATCCTGGCTGCTTTCTGTCGAGCGTGAGACATTTTCCAAGAATTTATTTTCGTAGACTTGTTCCGTTAACAACAACGGCGCCTCGTTTTTGCGCTAGACCTAACTTTTAAAATCTAAATAATAAATTGACAGCTTGTTACACAAACATTCTTTAATCATAAAAGAATTCGTTTTTCATCAAGACAAGATCAGAACAATTCGAAGTTGTGAAAGTTTAAAAAAAAGAAAAGCCCGGAAGCAGGGTCACGCAAGGGTCGTAGCAGACGACGGCCGGTTTATCAGTGCAAATCGCCGTTCCTCTCAACAGTCAAAAGCCATCGCTAGAGTTCTTGTGAACGACAGCCGTTGTTTCGTGCATAAAAAAACGTGCTATTGTAGATAAGCTCACGTCGAGTCGCATTCAAATGACTAACTATGACGACTGCATTGTGAAAAGGGAAAACTGGATCACACGGATTCACGATGGCTCAGGGGTAAGATAAACCACGCAAAAATAAATTCTTTGAAAATTGTTCGCTCTTTACGGAGGGCACCTAGGATGTTCTCAATTGGTGAGTGTTTAAATGAAAGGGTGTTTGTACTGTGTGTAAAAGCCTGACCGTATCTGTGATGGTTTACGGGAGGCTTACTCCGCCTTTAATCCACCAATAACTCCCTAACCGTGTGTTTGACTGGTCCCAATTTTTGTAAGGACCGTCTCAGGAATGTATAGAACCTGTTCACCAAGTTTGGTGACGATCGGTCCGTTCATTCTTGAGATCTATATGCGAACACAAACAAACAAACAAACAAACAAACACATCGAGCGAAACCTATACACACCCCTATACCGGGGGTGTAAATAGAGTGTTTTGAAAACAGCACATTTGTCAACATCTTTTCAGGTTGCCGAGTTGAAGCATAAAATTGCTTTCAGCATCAGAAAACGAAATTGAATATTTCAGGGAATCAGATCTAAGCACGACCTTGGGGCCTCATTGAAAAACACATCGATTTTAAATTCTTTTTCTCTCGGTTTTTTTTCCCCCTGATTCTTCTACAATTCACCAAACGCCGCGTTTGTAGCCGTGAAACGCTAACCTGTCACCCAGTCGACATTTAAAAAGATTCCAAGTCCTAATGTAGCCTTTGAAAACATGTTCAAAGGATTTGATCATCAGGTTACATGTCATTTTTATTTTATTTTTTTTAAAAGACAGCATAATTAAAATCTGATGCATTTACTACTATAATACATAATTCATACGATTCAAAATGTCAACCTTGATTTACGTTCTTTGAATCATCCATTAGTTCAAATTATTTGCGTGCGAATAAATGCGCTCCGGTGTGTGCTAAAGTAGTTGCCATATGCGAGGCTCAGGATCATAACTTCACGGAGGTTGCATGTAAGTACTTCAGCGTTTCATCTGTCGACATAAATCACTCCTCATTTGAGTAATAACTCTTGTCAAATTGGAAAACGTCAAATTGTCTTTCCCACATGTGTCCTGGGTTCAACACCCTCGATAAATGACAACGCTTATGTCAACATTACTGGTATCGTTAAAGGCACCGTCTTTCTCGAGTGAGCTGTCAAGCATACGACGTACAACCACAGAACTGAATTTGGGGGACTTATTGTCGCGGTTTGTTGCGCGTTAAAGCAAGTTAGCTGACGTCCTACCGGCAGCAAAAGGCCGGGTTATGGTTGATATTAGATATAGAAGTGTCGCATTTTAGGAGGAAGTATGAGCTGGACCTTTGCAGAGATTAGACATGTCCCTGTCACATCAATAACCGTTCATTATTGTCGACAAATTACCAATACCGTCAGGGCTGATACTTTAAACACGTTGTATAATACCGAACTGTCGCATTTTAGGAGGAAATATATCTGGTGATGGTTTCTGGAGATTCTGTAAACCTGTCATATTCATAACCGTTCCTAAATTATTACAGCCATTACTTATCTTCAACCAACTGTCTCATTGGAAACAATTTACAGGTCACTGACTTTTTAATTTGTTTGATCAAGGTACACCAAATTATAGACACATCATAA
>NC_090253.1:42731319-42758819 GCF_037325665.1 Littorina saxatilis | reverse complement strand
CACACACACACACTGGCACACACACACACACACACACTCACACACAGGCACACACTAGCACACACATACACACACGCATACACACACACCCGCTCGGCTTTTTGTCCCCTCTGCCTCACTGATTTGGTTTTGTGTTTATTTCGTCATTATTTTGTTAGTAAATAGTGAACATTGCTTCAATGCCGAAGCAACAAACATCATTATTGGTTGTAATTTGCTACCAATTTTAAAACCCGACTATCGTATTACTGACATGGTAATTTTGACAGCAGTTCAAATGTGTACATTTACCAGTTCCATTCAGCAGACTTTCAGGTCTTTGTGACTGATTTCTGGCCAGGAATTCATCACGCTTTCTGTTGTTCATTCGTTTCCTGTGACATTGATCAGCAAACCAGCAAAGTGTGTGTGTGTGTGTGTGTGTGTGTGTGTGTGTGTGTGTGTGTGTGTGTGTGTGCCTTTGGTTATATCGGTTTTTGTTGTTGTTGATGAGTACGTAACAAAATGTAGTCAGTATAATTATATACGTTTGCACCATACCTCATCTCCCGTGAAATATCAACAGAGTTCGAAGTTTCAGTTTGTCAATCTGTATAGTATGATTTGTTTTCAAATACGTTTTGTCTTTCTTTCCTTGTCCTGGTTTGTTTACAGATCATCGTCATTTTTTAATCTCGGAAGATCTAACTAGTGTTCTGAGCATCGCCTAAGTAGACATCAACAAGCATGTACATACTTGAATGATCTTGCCGTTGTCTATCTTTTGCGATATCATGTCCATTTCCACATCGCAACATTATTGAATATTTGTACCAGTTTCAATTTGTCTGATTCAAACTAAATGTTGAATGACACAGAAATAAAACGATTTCTTCGTGAACTTCAATTTAATATATCAGGTGTACGATACATCTACACAGTTGTGTGTGTGTGTGTATGTGTGTGTGTGTGTGTGTGTGTGTGTGTGTGTGTGTGTGTGTGTGTGTATGTGTGTGTGTGTGTGTGTGTGTGTGTGTATGTGTGTGTGTGTGAGTGTGTGTGTGTGTGTGTTCTTGAACATAACTACACCCATGTGTTTATGAGTTACATAATTATATATATGCGTTCAATCAGTCTGCATGTTTCCTTTCACAAAATAAGACACAACATCAAAAATGAATACAGATTTGATCTGCAAGGAGGAAATATCAAACCAACCCACACCCCAAACCTAAAGCAGCTCATGACAAACTTTTGGTACACACTTTGCAAAATAATACTCTAATTTCTAACCAGCTGCATTACACGCTGCCAACAGAGAGAGAACAAGTCGCGTAAGGCGAAATTGCAACATTTAGTTAATCTGTCGAACCCACAGAATACAAGAAACTAAGTCCATCTCACGATGAACACGAGCCGAAATCATATGCACTCGACTTATGAAATAGAAAGAAATCAAATACGACGAAGAGAAGAAAAAGTTTGAAAGTACCATTGAACTTCCATGTCGGCGTGTGGCTGAGCTTAAAATAGGAATGTTGTTGCAATCTGTTAGGCACTTTCCCTTTTGACAGGTAGTTTTTGCATGTACAGCAAAACACGGCCTTTTTTACAAATCCTAAAGACTGTCGGAAACTTCGCATGCTCTCTTGTGAACGCCATGTGAAACATTGATTCTGAAACAAAAATCTATGGCATGAATGACAATGGAAAGACGGTCTCTCTCTGATTCCAAGTTCATAATGACAGTTATAAAGTGCTGAATTTAAAAAATCTGTAGATGAAGTAAAATCATTTGAATGTTGGCTTGTTGAAACTTCATAACAAACAGCCACCTCGTCTATATCATTATCTGAAAGAATGCCAACTTCCTTTGAAACACCAACATTTGTATGGAAAACTTCTGTTTCTGTCATCTTTGATTTCATTTGACAACTTGGACTGATGGCATACTTTCAACTTGCGCCTCTTTGTATTCCTGTAAGCCTGCCACTTATTTATAAAAAGAAACGTTTGATACTTTTACCAAACAGTTAGTATAATGCACGATTTACCTGTATTCGTCTTTAAATTCTGCAAGACTGAAGCGAAAGAGGTCTGTCTCAGTTTTGTCGTCAGTTTGTTGTGTACATTTACACACGCACAACGAACAACACATGCACAGGCCCGGGGGAAGCTCTCCTTTCTTATGTCCGACGATAGACGTATACACTTAGTTTACATGTTTATTAGTCATCTATTTGATAGATTACGTGTATGATATGACGGAGAGTCGCATCGGTTTGATGCCGTGAACCCAACCGTGGCTGTGGCTGTGGCTGTCGTTTGAAGTAGCCTACTTCTTTATAAAGATTCATTTGCATTCTACTTCTGACCAAGGCATGTTTGGTACCTACAGAATCCTTGTTGCGTGTAGTTTTACGTGGCACGTTGCCCAAAGTTGTATTCTTGAGGAGCATAAAATAAAACGTGTTACAAAGTTATCTCAAAACTCTGCAGTGACTGCTCGCGCAGCAGGTCAGCTAATTATAGCACGCAGCCTCCACAGACAGCTTTCCAGCCGAGACCATCAGCCGCTCCTGCGGCTCGTCAAAAACTGCACGCACTGCAGTGTTTTCAGTCACGAGAATAAAATAGCTTCGTGAATCCACGCGGCAAGGAAGTCGCTCGATTTTTGCGTGCAGCACGAAGTAAACAGACATGCAAGAATAGCGACGGGTTCAAGTTTAGGTCGCTCCAGGAGAAAAATTCTTTTGGATGTTGGCCTTTAAAGGCCAACATCCGCGGGAATTTTTCTCCTGGAGCGACCTAAACTTGAACCCGTCGCTATTCTTGGATGTCTGTTTACTTCGTGTTGCACGCAAAAATTGAGCGACTTCCTTGCCGCGTGGATTGACGAAGCTGTTTTATTCTCGTGACTGAAAACACTGCAGTGCGTGCAGTTTTTGAGTCACTTGAGAAAAAGTGACTCTATGTAATCGGTCAGTGTTAGTCTGTCCGGCCGGCCGTCCGGCCGTCCGTAGACACCACCTTAATGTTGGACTTTTCTCGGAAACTATCAAAGCGATCCGGCTCATATTTTGTTTAGTCGTGACCTCCAATGACCTCTACACTTTAACGATGGTTTCGTTGACCTTTGACCTTTTTCAAGGTCACAGGTCAGCGTCAAAGGAAAAATTAGACATTTTATATCTTTGACAAAGTTCATCGGATGTGATTGAAACTTTGTAGGATTATTCTTTACATCAAAGTATTTACATCTGTAGCCTTTTACGAACGTTATCAGAAAAACAAGGGAGATAACTAGCCTTTTCTGTTCGGCAACACACAACTTAACGTTGGGCTTTTCTCGGAAACTATAAAAGTGACCGGGCTCAAATTTTATGTGAACGTGACTCCCAGTGACCTCTACACTTTGACGTCTGCTTTGGTGACCTTTGACCTTTTTCAAGGTCACAGGTATGTCTTGAAGGAAAAAAATTGAAATATCATATCTCTGAAACTATTCATCGGATTTGATTCAAACTTTATAGGATTATTCTTTACATCAAATTATTTACATCTGTATTGTGTTGTGAATAGCAATTTCTTCCTGTCCATCTGATGCCTCATATAATATTCAGAACTGCGAAAGTGACTCGATCGAGCGTTTGCTCTTCTTGTATTCTGTGGGTTCGACAGATTGACTAAATGTTGTAATTTCGCTTTCACGAATCAGGAACCGACAAGGAATAAGATGAAAGTGTTTTTAAATTGATTTCGACAATTTAATTTTGATAATAATTTTTATATTTTTAATTTTCAGAGCTTGTTTTTAATCCAAATATAACATATTTATATGTTTTTGGAATCAGAAAATGATGGAGAATAAGATGAACGTAAATTTGAATCGTTTTATAAAAACTTTTTTTTTATACAATTTTCAGATTTTTAATGACCAAAGTCATTACTTAATTTTTAAGCCACCAAGCTGAAATGCAATACCGAAGTCCGGGCTTCGTCGAAGATTACTTGACCAAAATTTCAACCAATTTGGTTGAAAAATGAGAACGTGATAGTGCCGCCTCAACTTTCACGAAAAGCCGGATATGACGTCATCAAAGACATTTCTCAAAAAAAAAGAAAAAAACGTTCGGGGATATCAATCCCAGGAAATCTCATGAAAAATGTCATAAAGATCGGTCCAGTAGTTTGATCCGGCTTTTCGTGAAAGTTGAGGTGGCACTGTCACGCTCTCATTTTTCAACCAAATTGGTTGAAATTTTGGTCAAGTAAAAAAAATATTTTTTTTATTAAACGATTCAAATTTACGTTCATCTTATTCTCCATCATTTTCTGATTCCAAAAACATATAAATATGTTATATTTGGATTAAAAACAAGCTCTGAAAATTAAAAATATAAAAATTATTATAAAAATTAAATTGTCGAAATCAATTTAAAAACACTTTCATCTTATTCCCTATCGGTTCCGGATTCCAAAAACATATAGATATGATATGTTTGGATTAAAAACACGCTCAGAAAGTTAAAACGAAGAGAGGTACAGAAAAGCGTGCTATCCTTCCCAGCGCAAGTACTACCCCGCTCCTCTTGTCAATTTCACTGCCTTTGCCATGAGCGGTGGACTGACGATGCTACGAGTATACCTCACGCCGGAACCTCGGCTGTACCCGCGGATAACCGCAGGCTCTGCAGGCTGTTCACCGCAGACAGAAATTGTCAACACGAGTGGTGAGTGTCTGCACAAAATCGTCTCTGCTTTCTCTAAAATGACATATCATTACAAAACTATTGTTTGTACTTCAACCTAAGGTATTATAGCACCCTACCATCGATTTAATTTTTTCCTTTCGTTCGAATGTGAAGGCTGAGCTTCGAGTATTTGTGCATTTCCTGTAAAAAGTGCCAAAATTCTGACTTTACACATTTATTACGGAAATCCAAGCTTATTAAACAAGCTGCAGAAGTCAGAATTTTGGTACTTTTTACAGGAAATCCACAAATACTCGAAGCTCAGCCTTCACATACGAACGAAAGGAAAAAATTAAATCGATGATAGGGTGCTATAATACCTTAGGTTGAAGTACAAACAATAGTTTTGTAATGATATGTCATTTTAGAGAAAGCAGAGACGATTTTGTGCAGACACTCACCACTCGTGTTGACAATTTCTGTCTGCGGTGAACAGCCTGCAGAGCCTGCGGGTATCCGCGGGTACAGCTGAGGTTCCGGCGTGTATACGGTCTTGCTGAAAAATTGCATTGCGTTCCGTTTCATTCTGTGAGTTCGACAGCTACTTGACTAAATGTTGTATTTTCGCCTTACGCGACTTGTTTTTACATTAAAGTTTTGACTAAATGTTTTAACGTAGAGGGGGGAATCGAGACGAGGGTCGTGGTGTATGTGTGTGTGTGTGTGTGTGTGTGTGTGTGTGTGTGTGTGTGTGTGTGTGTGTGTGTGTCTGTCTGTCTGTCTGTCTGTGTGTGTGTGTAGAGCGATTCAGACCAAACTACTGGACCGATCTTTATGAAATTTGACATGAGAGTTCCTGGGAAAGATATCCCCTGACGTTTTTTTCTTTTTTTCGATAAATACCTTTGATGACGTCATATCGTAAAAGTTGAGGCGGCACTGTCATACCCTCATTTTTCAATCAAATTGATTGAAATTTTGGCCCAGCAATCTTCGACGAAGGCCGGACTTCGGTATTGCATTTCAGATTGGTGGCTTAAAAATTAATTAATGACTTTGGTCATTAAAAATCTGAAAATTGTAAAAAAAAAAAATAAATGTTTTTAAAACGATCCAAATTTACGTTTATCTTATTCTTCATCCTTTTCTGATTCCAAAAACATATAAATATGTTATATTTGGATTAAAAACAAGCTCTGAAAATTAAAAATATAAAAATTATTATTAAAATAAAATTTCCGAAATCGATTTAAAAACAATTTCACCTTATTCCTTGTGGGTTCCTGATTCCAAAAACATATAGATGTGATATGTTTGGATTAAAAACACGCTCAGAAAGTTAAAAAGAATAGAGATAAAGAAAAGCGTGCTATCCTTCTCAGCGCAACTACTACCCCGCTCTTCTTGTCAATTTCACTGCCTGTGCATCGAGCGGTTGACTGACGATGCTACGAGTATACGCTCTTGCTGTAAAAATGCAGTGAGTTCAGTTTCATTCTGTTAGTTCGACAGCTTGACTAAATGTTGTAATTTCGCCTTACGCGACTTGTTTTCTTTTGTACATTCTCAGCAGAATTCTTTTAGTTCAACCCAATGTACTGCCCAGATAACATCTTGTTTACTGTCGGCGTTGTTTTCATGCATTGTACCACGTTCTATGATGTTTTGGATACATAAATAACAAGTCGCGTGAAGCGAAATTATAAAAAAAACGCTGGCGCTGGACCCGAGTACTCTTTAGACTGGATCGCTCCCTCAGTATGAAAGTTTTTGTCTTGTGCACGTGGATTTAAAAAAAAATTTTTTTTTTTATTTATTTTACACAATTAAAAAAATTATTAGAGTAAAAAAAACCATTAAAACGTTCATAATAAACAATAGTAAACAAGAATTAAAAAAAACAACACAAAAAACATAGACCACACATGCCGGGAATCGAACCCGGATCACTTTGGCCATAGGTGGACGTGCTACGACAACTTTACTAGAGTTGTGCGCCTTGAATCACTGTGTCCCTGTCGCTCTCTCTCGTGCTCTCTGTCTCTCTTTCAGTCTCACCGAGACCAAAAACTGCATTGTAGTTTCTTTGCCGAGACCAAATCCCCACCCGCTGCTGCGCTGGCTGGCTTGCAAATCGTCTCGCATGCGATACGCATGCTTTTCTCGTGATCGGCGGTTCTTTTTGGCGAACTGCCTCGGGTTCAAGTTTAGGTCGCTCCAGGAGAAAAATTCCTGTGGATGTTGGCCTTTAAGACTCAAATCAATACACGTTTGGCAGTTGTGCAGGTTGTGTTTATTTGTCTGATTAAGGATTAAAAGAACGATGCTGTTTTAGCACTGAATACGTGTTGTTAGTGTTTTTTTGTTTTTTGTTTAAATTTTTTTTAATATTTTTTGTTTTACCTTAGTTGCATGCAACCCTTACATTTTTGCCCTTTTAGTATTGAAAAAAAATGTATAGGGGCAGGGAATACGTTGTTGTTGTTGTTGTTGTTGTTGTTCTTGTTGTTCTTGTTAAAAGAGCCGCGTTTGTTTGCATTCTAAACTTAAAACACTGCAAGAACTGCCTGACTGAGTTTTCTACAGGTGTGTGCTAAACCTTGAGGGGTACAGCCCTTCTCCTATAAATGCTTATGTGCACTACCCCAGATCTTCTCTGGCTTCTGACTGTAGGAAGAAGTACATTCCACTCAAAACACAGGTAGAGACACGATCAACATCCTGGCTGCTTCGTGCGCTGGGTTACATTTTGTTTTTAATTATGTGTGCTGAATTAATTTTTTTAAGTGACATCTATGTCAAACTGCAAAATTAATTCAGCAATAAAATTCCGACACCGCCGAGAAAGCAGCCAGGCTGTTTGTTTGTTTGTTTGTTTGCTTCACGCCCAGCCGACCACGAAGGGCCATATCAGGGCGGTGCTGCTTTGACACTGATATAACGTGCGCCACACTCAAGACACAAGTCGCAGCACAGGCTTCATCATGTCTCACCCAGTCACATTATTCTGACACCGGACCAACCAGTCCTAGCACTAACCCCATAATGCCAGACGCCAGGCGGAGCCGCCACTAGATTGCACATTTTAAAGTCTTAGGTATGACCCGGCCGGGGTTCGAACCCACGACCTCCCGATCACGGGGCGGACGCCTTACCACTAGGCCAACCGTGACCGTGCCGGCAGGCTGTTGATTGTTGGCGAGTGTCCAAGTGGACGCATGCTCCCATGCCATGTTCACACCTGGACATATCCGGTGATGGTGAACATGATCTCTTTCCCCAGCAGAACCATACTTTGATTAGTCTGTTTACGGTATCCCGACCGACCCTATTTTTTCGCGCGACCCTAGACTTTTATTTTTTGGGGGGCATTTGGGAGACTAAGAGAAAACAAGTCGCGTAAGGCGAAAATACAATATTTAGTCAAGTAGCTGTCGAACTCACAGAATGAAACTGAACGCAATGCCATTTTACTCGTAGCATCGTCAGGCCACCGCTCATGGCAAAGGCAGTGAAATTGACAAGAAGAGCGGGGTAGTAGTTGCGCTAAGAAGGATAGCACGCTTTTCTGTACCTCTCTTTGTTTTAACTTTCTGAGCGTGTTTTTAATCCAAACATATCATATCTATATGTTTTTGGAATCAGGAACCGACAAGGAATAAGATGAAAGTGTTTTTAAATTGATTTCGACAATTTAATTTTGATAATAATTTTTATATATTTAATTTTGAGAGCTTGTTTTTAATCCGAATATAACATATTTATATGTTTTTGGAATCAGCAAATGATGGAGAATAAGATAAACGTAAATTGGGATCGTTTTATAAATTTTTAGTTTTTTTTTACAATTTTTCGATTTTTAATGACCAAAGTCATTAATTAATTTTTAAGCCACCACGCTGAAATGCAATACCGAAGTCCGGGCTTCGTCGAAGATTACTTGACCAAAATTTGAACCAATTTGGTTGAAAAATGAGGGCGTGACAGTGCCGCCTCAACTTTCACGAAAAGCCGGATATGACGTCATCAAAGACATTTATCAAAAAAATGAAAAAAACGTTCGGGGATTTCATACCCAGGAACTCTCATGTCAAATTTCATAAAGATCGGTCCAGTAGTTTAGTCTGAATCGCTCTACACACACACACGCACACACGCACATACACCACGACCCTCGTTTCGATTCCCCCTCGATGTTAAAATATTTAGTCAAAACTTGACTAAATATAAACAAGTCGCGTAAGGCGAAAATACAATATTTAGTCAAGTAGCTGTCGAACTCACAGAATGAAACGCAATGCCATTTTACTCGTAGCATCGTCAGGCCACCGCTCATGGCAAAGGCAGTGAAATTGACAAGAAGAGCGGGGTAGTAGTTGCGGTAAGAAGGATAGCACGCTTTTCTGTACCTCTCTTTGTTTTAACTTTCTGAGCGTGTTTTTAATCCAAACATATCATATCTATATGTTTTTGGAATCAGGAACTGACAAGGAATAAGATGAAAGTGTTTTTAAATTGATTTCGACAATTTAATTTTGATAATAATTTTTATATATTTAATTTTCAGAGCTTGTTTTTAATCCGAATATAACATATTTATATGTTTTTGGAATCAGCAAATGATGGAGAATAAGATAAACGTAAATTTGGATCGTTTTATAAATTTTTATTTTTTTTTACAATTTTCAGATTTTTAATGACCAAAGTCATTAATTAATTTTTAAGCCACCAAGCTGAAATGCAATACCGAACCCCGGGCTTCGTCGAAGATTACTTGACCAAAATTTCAACCAATTTGGTTGAAAAATGAGGGCGTGACAGTGCCGCCTCAACTTTCACGAAAAACCGGATATGACGTCATCAAGGACATTTATCAAAAAAATGAAAAAAACGTTCGGGGATTTCATACCCAGGAACTCTCATGTCAAATTTCATAAAGATCGGTCGAGTAGTTTAGTCTGAATCGCTCTACACACACACACACACACACGCACGCACGCACATACACCACGACCCTCGTTTCGATTCCCCCTCGATGTTAAAATATTTAGTCAAAACTTGACTAAATATAAAAACAAAAACAAGTCGCGTAAGGCGAAAATACAACATTTAGTCAAGTAGCTGTCGAACTCACAGAATGAAACTGAACGCAATGCAACGCAGCAAGACCGTATACTCGTAGCATCGTCAGTCCACCGCTCACGGCAAAGGCAGTGAAATTGACAAGAAGAGCGGGGTAGTAGTTGCGCTGAGAAGGATAGCACGCTTTTCTGTACCTCTCTTCGTTTTAACTTTCTGAGCGTGTTTTCAATCCAAACATATCATATCTATATGTTTTTGGAATCAGGAACCGACAAGGAATAAGATGAAAGTGTTTTTAAATTGATTTCGAAAATTTAATTTTGATCATAATTTTTATATTTTTAATTTTTAGAGCTTGTTTTTAATCCAAATATAACATATTTATATGTTTTTGGAATCAGCAAATGATGGAGAATAAGATAAACGTAAATTGGGATCGTTTTATAAATTTTTATTTTTTTTTACAATTTTCAGATTTTTAATGACCAAAGTCATTAATTAATTTTTTAGCCACCAAGCTGAAATGCAATACCGAACCCCGGGCTTCGTCGAAGATTACTTGACCAAACTTTCAACCAATTTGGTTGAAAAATGAGGGCGTGACAGTGCCGCCTCAACTTTCACGAAAAGCCGGATATGACGTCATCAAAGACATTTATCAAAAAAATGAAAAAAACGTTCGGGGATTTCATACCCAGGAACTCTCATGTCAAATTTCATAAAGATCGGTCCAGTAGTTTAGTCTGAATCGCTCTACACACACACACACACACACACACGCACACACACACACACGCACGCACATACACCACGACCCTCGTTTCGATTCCCCCTCGATGTTAAAATATTTAGTCAAAACTTGACTAAATATAAAAACAAGTCGCGTAAGGCGAAAATACAATATTTAGTCAAGTAGCTGCCATTTTTCAGCAAGACCGTATACTCGTAGCATCGTCAGTCCACCGCTCATGGCAAAGGCAGTGATATTGACAAGAAGAGCGGGGTAGTAGTTGCGCTAAGAAGGATAGCACGCTTTTCTGTACCTCTCTTTGTTTTAACTTTCTGAGCGTGTTTTTAATCCAAACATATCATATCTATATGTTTTTGGAATCAGGAACCGACAAGAAATAAGATGAAAGTGTTTTTAAATTGATTTGGAAAATTTAATTTTGATAATAATTTTTATATATTTAATTTTCAGAGCTTGTTTTTAATCCGAATATAACATATTTATATGTTTTTGGAATCAGCAAATGATGGAGAATAAGATAAACGTAAATTTGGATCGTTTTATAATTTTTTTATTTTTTTTTACAATTTTCCGATTTTTAATGACCAAAGTCATTAATTAATTTTTAAGCCACCAAGCTGAAATGCAATACCGAACCCCGGGCTTCGTCGAAGAATACTTGACCAAAATTTGAACCAATTTGGTTGAAAAATGAGGGCGTGACAGTGCCGCCTCAACTTTCACGAAAAGCCGGATATGACGTCATCAAAGACATTTATCAAAAAAATGAAAAAAACGTTCGGGGATTTCATACCCAGGAACTCTCATGTCAAATTTCATAAAGATCGGTCCAGTAGTTTAGTCTGAATCGCTCTACACACACACACGCACACACGCACATACACCACGACCCTCGTTTCGATTCCCCCTCGATGTTAAAATATTTAGTCAAAACTTGACTAAATATAAAAAACAAAAACAAGTCGCGTAAGGCGAAAATACAACATTTAGTCAAGTAGCTGTCGAACTCACAGAATGAAACTGAACGCAATGCAACGCAGCAAGACCGTATACTCGTAGCATCGTCAGTCCACCGCTCACGGCAAAGGCAGTGAAATTGACAAGAAGAGCGGGGTAGTAGTTGCGCTGAGAAGGATAGCACGCTTTTCTGTACCTCTCTTCGTTTTAACTTTCTGAGCGTGTTTTCAATCCAAACATATCATATCTATATGTTTTTGGAATCAGGAACCGACAAGGAATAAGATGAAAGTGTTTTTAAATTGATTTCGAAAATTTAATTTTGATCATAATTTTTATATTTTTAATTTTTAGAGCTTGTTTTTAATCCGAATATAACATATTTATATGTTTTTGGAATCAGCAAATGATGGAGAATAAGATAAACGTAAATTGGGATCGTTTTATAAAGTTTTATTTTTTTTTACAATTTTCAGATTTTTAATGACCAAAGTCATTAATTAATTTTTTAGCCACCAAGCTGAAATGCAATACCGAACCCCGGGCTTCGTCGAAGATTACTTGACCAAACTTTCAACCAATTTGGTTGAAAAATGAGGGCGTGACAGTGCCGCCTCAACTTTCACGAAAAGCCGGATATGACGTCATCAAAGACATTTATCAAAAAAATGAAAAAAACGTTCGGGGATTTCATACCCAGGAACTCTCATGTCAAATTTCATAAAGATCGGTCCAGTAGTTTAGTCTGAATCGCTCTACACACACACACACACACACACACGCACACACACACACACGCACGCACATACACCACGACCCTCGTTTCGATTCCCCCTCGATGTTAAAATATTTAGTCAAAACTTGACTAAATATAAAAACAAGTCGCGTAAGGCGAAAATACAATATTTAGTCAAGTAGCTGCCATTTTTCAGCAAGACCGTATACTCGTAGCATCGTCAGTCCACCGCTCATGGCAAAGGCAGTGATATTGACAAGAAGAGCGGGGTAGTAGTTGCGCTAAGAAGGATAGCACGCTTTTCTGTACCTCTCTTTGTTTTAACTTTCTGAGCGTGTTTTTAATCCAAACATATCATATCTATATGTTTTTGGAATCAGGAACCGACAAGAAATAAGATGAAAGTGTTTTTAAATTGATTTGGAAAATTTAATTTTGATAATAATTTTTATATATTTAATTTTCAGAGCTTGTTTTTAATCCGAATATAACATATTTATATGTTTTTGGAATCAGCAAATGATGGAGAATAAGATAAACGTAAATTTGGATCGTTTTATAAATTTTTTATTTTTTTTTACAATTTTCCGATTTTTAATGACCAAAGTCATTAATTAATTTTTAAGCCACCAAGCTGAAATGCAATACCGAACCCCGGGCTTCGTCGAAGAATACTTGACCAAAATTTGAACCAATTTGGTTGAAAAATGAGGGCGTGACAGTGCCGCCTCAACTTTCACGAAAAGCCGGATATGACGTCATCAAAGACATTTATCAAAAAAAGGAAAAAAAGGTTCGGGGATTTCATACCCAGGAACTCTCATGTCCAATTTCATAAAGATCGGTCCAGTAGTTTAGTCTGAATCGCTCTACACCCACACTGACTGACACACACGGCACACACACACACACAGACACACACACACACGCACACACGCACATACACCACGACCCTCGTTTCGATTCCCCCTCGATGTTAAAATATTTAGTCAAAACTTGACTAAATATAACAAGTCGCGTAAGGCGAAAATACAACATTTAGTCAAGTAGCTGTCGAACTCACAGAATGAAACGGAACGCAATGCAATTTTTCAGCAAGACCGTATACACGCCGGAACCTCGGCTGTACCCGCGGATAACCGCAGGCTCTGCAGGCTGTTCACCGCAGACAGAAATTGTCAACACGAGTGGTGAGTGTCTGCACAAAATCGTCTCTGCTTTCTCTAAAATGACATATCATTACAAAACTATTGTTTGTACTTCAACCTAAGGTATTATAGCACCCTATCATCGATTTAATTTTTTCCTTTCGTTCGTATGTGAAGGCTGAGCTTCGAGTATTTGTGGATTTCCTGTAAAAAGTGCCAAAATTCTGACTTCTGCAACTTGTTTAATAAGCTTGGATTTCCGTAATAAATGTGTAAAGTCAGAATTTTGGCACTTTTTACAGGAAATGCACAAATACTCGAAGCTCAGCCTTCACATACGAACGAAAGGAAAAAATTAAATCGATGGTAGGGTGCTATAATACCTTAGGTTGAAGTACAAACAATAGTTTTGTAATGATATGTCATTTTAGAGAAAGCAGAGACGATTTTTTGCAGACACTCACCACTCGTGTTGACAATTTCTGTCTGCGGTGAACAGTCTGCAGAGCCTGCGGTTATCCGCGGGTACAGCCGAGGTTCCGGCGTGAGGTATACTCGTAGCATCGTCAGTCCACCGCTCATGGCAAAGGCAGTGAAATTGACAAGAAGAGCGGGGTAGTACTTGAGCTGAGAAGGATAGCACGCTTTTCTGTACCTCTCTTCGTTTTAACTTTCTGAGCGTGTTTTTAATCGAAACATATCATATCTATATGTTTTTGGAATCCGGAACCGACAAGGAATAAGATGAAAGTGTTTTTAAATTGATTTCGACAATTTAATTTTGATAATAATTTTTATATTTTTAATTTTCAGAGCTTGTTTTTAATCCAAATATAACATATTTATATGTTTTTGGAATCAGAAAATGATGGAGAATAAGATGAACGTAAATTTGAATCGTTTTATAAAAAAAAATTTTTTTTACTTGACCAAAATTTCAACCAATTTGATTGAAAAATGAGAGCGTGACAGTGCCGCCTCAACTTTCACGAAAAGCCGGATATATGGTGTGTAGAGCGATTGAGACCAAACTACTGGACCGATCTTTATGAAATTTTCCATGAGAGTTCCTGGGATTGATATCCCCGAACGTTTTTTCTTTTTTTGGAGAAATGTCTTTGATGACGTCATATCCGGCTTTTCGTGAAAGTTGAGGCGGCACTGTCACGCTCTCATTTTTCAACCAAATTGGTTGAAATTTTGGTTAAGTAATCTTCGACGAAGCCCGGACTTCGGTATTGCATTTCAGCTTGGTGGCTTAAAAATTAATTAATGACTTTGGTCATTAAAAATCTGAAAATTGTAAAAAACAAAAAAAGTATAAAACGATTCAAATTTACGTTCATCTTATTCTCCATCATTTTCTGATTCCAAAAACATATAAATATGTTATATTTGGATTAAAAACAAGCTCTGAAAATTAAAAATATAAAAATTATTATCAAAATTAAATTGTCGAAATCAATTTAAAAACACTTTCATCTTATTCCTTGTCGGTTCCTGATTCGTGAAAGCGAAATTACAACATTTAGTCAATCTGTCGAACCCACAGAATAAAACTGCACGCACTGCAGTGTTTTCAGTCACGAGTATAAAACAGCTTCGTCAATCCACGCGGCAAGGAAGTCGCTCAATTTTTGCGTGCAACACGAAGTAAACAGACATGCAAGAATAGCGACGGGTTCAAGTTTAGGTCGCTCCAGGAGAAAAATTCCCGCGGATGTTGGCCTTTAATCCAAATATAACATATTTATATGTTTTTGGAATCAGGAAATGATGTAAAATAAGATGAACGTAAATTTGGATCGTTTTATATAAAACATTTTTTTATTACAATTTTCAGATTGTTAATGACCAAAGTCATTAATTAATTGTTAAGCCACCAAGCTGAAATGCAATACCGAAGTCCGGGCTTCGTCGGAGATTACTTGACCAAAATTTCAACCAATTTGGTTGAAAAATGAGAGCGTGACAGTGCCGCCTCAACTTTCACGAAAAGCCGGATATGACGTCATCAAAGACATTTATCCAAAAAAATGAAAAAAACGTCTGAGGATATCATACCCAGGAACTCTCATGTCAAATTTCATAAAGATCGGTCCAGTAGTTTAGTCTGAATCGCTCTACACACACACACACACACAGACAGACAGACAGACAGACACACACACACACACACACACACATACATCACAACCCTCGTCTCGATTCCCCCCTCTACGTTAAAACATTTAGTCAAAACTTGACTAAATGTAAAAAAGGGTCTTTGTTTTCTGGCAAAATAACTTAAAAATATGGTTGTTTGGAGAAAAAAAATAAAAATAAACAAGAAGGGCAAAGCCCACACGACTCACATGCTTTACACATTTTTCCTACCAAAATACATGTGACCTTGACCCAAGGTCAAGGTCATCCAAGGTCATGCAACACAAAGCTGTTAATTCAAGACATAGGAAGTACAATGGTGCTTATTGGCTCTTTCTACCATGAGATATGGTCACTTTTAGTGGTTCACTACCTTATTTTGGTCACATTTCATAAGGGTCAAAGTGACCTTGACCTTGATCATATGTGACCAAATGTGTCTCATGATGAAAGCATAACATGTGCCCCACATAATTTTTAAGTTTGAAACAGTTATCTTCCATAGTTCAGGGTCAAGGTCACTTCAAAATATGTATACAATCCAACTTTGAAGAGCTCCTGTGACCTTGACCTTGAAGCAAGGTAAACCAAACTGGTATCAAAAGATGGGGCTTACTTTGCCCTATATATCATATATAGGTGAGGTATTCAATCTCAAAAACTTCAGAGAAAATGGGAAAAATGGGAAAAATAGCTGTTTTTTAGGCAACATTTATGGCCCCTGCGACCTTGACCTTGAAGCAAGGTCAAGATGCTATGTATGTTTTTTGGGGCCTTGTCATCATACACCATCTTGCCAAATTTGGTACTGATAGACTGAATAGTGTCCAAGAAATATCCAACGTTAAAGTTTTCCGGACGGACGGACGACTCGGGTGAGTACATAGACTCACTTTTGCTTCGCATGTGAGTCAAAAATCAAAAAAATCCCGACCTACCGACCCTATTTTTGTGTGCCTATGTTACTCCAGTTAGATAATGATTGCATATGTTTTTGTCTTCTTGTTTTGCAATTGTCTGTGCTCAAATCCATGTCACAACCTTTGGTTTCAATATGTTACGAAGTTGACATACTTTAAAATCCGTGTAATTTACTGAACGTAGACAAACAAAATCTGCAAGTATTTTTAATTTTTTTTATCTGCAGGCAAAGGATATACATATATATGGAACCAGTATTTATTAGTGAAATCAATTGTATGGTTAAAATGTCTCAGTTAAGTAAAGAAATGTCAACTTTGTTACATGGTTTCCACTGGTACCCAGCCCTGGAGAATAACCCAGGTACAAAGTTATCCCAGAGAAAACCTATTCAGTTCCACAGGTTATCCCGTCAAGAGTTTCATGATGAATAAATTACAATGAAATGAAATATAGGCTTATGTCATGTAATCAAGAATTGGAATGGCACATACTGGCTCCATGCAACACATATATATATATGCTCCCACACACACACACACACACACACACACACACACACCAACACACACACACACATGCACACACCAACACACACACACACACATACACACACACAAACTTTCTCTCTCTCACACACACAAACACACTTACACACACACACTTTCTCTCACACACACACACACACATACACACA
The DNA here is from genome assembly GCF_037325665.1 of Littorina saxatilis. NCBI lineage: Eukaryota > Metazoa > Mollusca > Gastropoda > Littorinimorpha > Littorinidae > Littorina > Littorina saxatilis. Next base: position 42,741,709 of record NC_090253.1, on the reverse strand, counting down.
CACACACACACACACACACACACACACACACACACACATACGCCGGCGCACGCGCGTGCACACTCACTGTAAATGATGTTTAAAATCCCAGTCACTCAAACAAATATAACTAAAGTGCATCCGTGGTATCGTAGATGCCATTTCTGAGAGCAAAAGAAACACACATCATTCATTGTTCTTAATGACCCTTACAACTTTTACGCAATTTAAGATCCAACAGCAACATTTCTGCAGTTTCTGCAATTTTTTTCACTCCTACCAAAATCAACATTCCATGAAGCTATTGTCTTGCACAGCCTACCACCATAAACATTCCAGAAGATTTTTGTCAGCAGAACCTCCACTGCAATAAGAACCGCCGCTATTTCCATTCTGGAAGTGCGAATTCAGTAATTAAGAACGGTTAATGTGTCGGCAGCTCTTACCCACGCACATTTCATTCCGTTTACTTTCAACAGCACGACGATCATTTCAATAGGGTCTACTACCATATTTTCTAAAGGTTTCACAAACAAAACATGCACAAACAGAAGAATCAATACCTCTTGTTTTGGCTTTGGTAGCAGATAATGCTACACGCTTTGAGCAACAAAGTTATCCATCACCAGTAATAAATACCTTACCAGTCATCACCTGGTCGTTCCAAATAACACTTCCTCCTTTCTGATGTATCGCAGTAGGTCCTGCCACGTACAGCTATAGCACGCCGCACCAGATCTCATTTCAACAGGCCCCACATGATATAAACGGGTCTGGCCAATCAGCAGGTCCTGCCACATACAGCTATAGCACGCCGCACCAGATCTCATTTCAACAGGCCCCACATGATATAAACGGGTCTGCCCAATCAGCAGGTTTGAGCAGACACATCCTTTTCCGACACAAATTTCGCTCCGATAGCCTCTGTTACTATCACTTAACCTCCATCATGGTTTGCCACGATACTCGACCTAGCGGGATCTTTGACTGCACCTATCCCTTCAGTGGGATCTACCACCACACACATTCTGGGATCTAGGAGTAGGAGATTTCAGCAGCAGCACTTTTCCACCACCACATTTTAGCAGCAGAAGCACACATTTTTTTTTTATCACCACAAACAAACTCATCTATCTATTCATCACTCAAGACTCAGAGTTGATTCTCTCAGGGGTGCCAAAGTCACTCTTTCCTTCCACTAAAGACATATTAAGTTCCGTACTGGGTGCTCTGCGTCTCGCCTCCCCGTTCTGAGCAACCCCGGATGACCCCGCGAGGTCCCTCTTGTCCTCATCCGGTGGGAAGTCCAGGTAGCCCATGGACTTGATGGTCTTGTACTGGTCAGGGATCTCCATCATCATGTGAAGGGCCAGGCTGAGGTCCGGGTTCTTCTTCTTGGCCGTCACCTTGTGGAAGTTGACGAACTGGAAGTTGTCAAAGAGGCGCTGGGGTAGACGGTTGTCGAACATCTCCATAGCATCCCACGGGCCGTCGCCGACTCCGACCACGACGATGCTGAGAGGTACCGTGCAGGCTTCCACGATGGCCTCCACCGTGGGTGCGTACTCGGTCACCTGGCCGTCCGCGATGATGATGAGGATGTGGTATGACTTCTTCTCCCGCACGATGCGAATCGCTTCTCGGATGATGGGGGCGAAGTTCGTGGGCCCACCCAGAGTCACCATGGCGACCACCCTGTCGTAACGTTGCAACACTTCGCGGAAGCCCCGACACCCGCGGGACTCTCGCGTAAAGGAGAACACCTTGTCACTCTTCGTCTCCTTGTCCGCGAAGCCGAAAGTGGGGATATAGTTGTCCGTGTCGAAACCCTCCAAGGTGCGACCGATGGTGGAAATGACTTTCTGGTAAGGGTTGAGGATTTTCCCCGCCACCACTTTGTGCAGGCACTGAGAGTTGAACGTCTTCCTCCCTTGCCACTCGTTGCTGGCAGAGAAGTCCACGCCGAGAATCAGCTGGCACTTGTCCAAGCCCGCTCGCTTGCACGCCTCCGCCACCTCCTCGTAACTGGAGAAGTGGTCCTCGAAGGAGAAGAAGGTGCGGTTCTCGTGCAGTCCGAACATGGAGAAGATGGAGGTGTGCATGATGTGTCGGGAGGGACCGCCGACCACGCTGGTCAGGAACTGCTGGTCCAGGTTGGAGTTATGCTGCTGTCGGCGTATCAGCTGCTGTCGGTGTCGTGCGCGATGGAAGATCCAGACCATGGCAAACCACACCACGTTGGCCACCACGTACATCAGACACGACAGTAACGACATCGGCTGTGGCTCTCGCCCGGCATCCACCTCACTGAAATATATAGAGAATGAGGTTCAATAGACAATAGACAACAGACAATAGACACCAGACACGACAGTGACGACATGGGCTGTGGCTCTCGCCCGGCATCCACCTCTCTGAAATATAGAGAATGAGGTTCAATAGGCAATAGACAACAGACAATAGACACCAGACACGACAGTGACGACATGGGCTGTGGCTCTCGCCCGGCATCCACCTCACTGAAATATATAGAGAATGAGGTTCAATAGACAATAGACAACAGACAATAGACACCAGACACGACAGTAACGACATGGGCTGTGGCTCTCGCCCGGCATCCACCTCACTGAAATATATAGAGAATGAGGTTCAATAGACAATAGACAACAGACAAAAGACACCAGACACGACAGTGACGACATGGGCTGTGGCTCTCGCCCGGCATCCACCTCACTGAAATATATAAAGAATGAGGTTCAATAGACAATAGACAACAGACAATAGACACCAGACACGACAGTGACGACATGGGCTGTGGCTCTCGCCCGGCATCCACCTCACTGAAATATATAGAGAATGAGGTTCAATAGACAACAGACAATAGACACCAGACACGACAGTGACGACATGGGCTGTGGCTCTCGCCCGGCATCCACCTCATTGAAATATATAGAGAATGAGGTTCAATAGACAATAGACAACAGACAATAGACACCAGACACGACAGTGACGACATGGGCTGTGGCTCTCGCCCGGCATCCACCTCTCTGAAATATAGAGAATGAGGTTCAATAGGCAATAGACAACAGACAATAGACACCAGACACGACAGTGACGACATGGGCTGTGGCTCTCGCCCGGCATCCACCTCACTGAAATATAGAGAATGAGGTTCAATAGGCAATAGACAACAGACAATAGACACCAGACACGACAGTGACGACATGGGCTGTGGCTCTCGCCCGGCATCCACCTCATTGAAATATATAGAGAATGAGGTTCAATAGACAATAGACAATAGACATCAGTAACGACATAGGCTGTGGCTCACCCGGCATCCACCTCACTGAAAACATAGAGTGTGATGTTACATTACAACGACAGTGACGACATGGGCTGTGGCTCTCGCCCGGCATCCACCTCACTGAAAACATAGAGTGTGATGTTACATAACAACGACAGTGACGACATGGGCTGTGGCTCTCGCCCGGCATCCACCTCACTGAAATATATAGAGAATGAGGTTCAATAGACAATAGACAATAGACATCAGTAACGACATAGGCTGTGGCTCACCCGGCATCCACCTCACTGAAAACATAGAGTGTGATGTTACATTACAACGACAGTGACGACATGGGCTGTGGCTCTCGCCCGGCATCCACCTCACTGAAATACACAGATAGTGAGGTTAAATAGACAATAAACATCAGACACGACAGTAACGTCATGCGGCTCTCGATTGTCATCCACCTCACTGAAAACATAGAGTGAGGTGTTACAGGGCTATAAACGTCAGGCATGTCAGTAAAGACATAGGCTGATCGAGGCTCTCGCCCGGCATCCACCTCACTGAAAACCTAGAGTGTGATATTACAGAATATCAACTGGAGCCTGTAGGTGAGGAGAACAAGAACACGATAACCATGATGAACATTTACTCACCAGAAACACAAACTTTAACCAAAAAATCGTATTTTTATTGTTCGTGTTTCTGGTGAGTACATTTTCATTGTTATCTTGTTCTTATAGAGTGTGATGTTACAGGGCTACACGGCAGTCACGACATAAGCTGCTATCGCCCTGCATCCACCTCGCTGAAACAGTAAAACAGTTTTTGCCAAGAAGTATTGTTACATGGGGTATCACTGAGACCATTATTGCAATGTTGAACAGCGTAACAGTAACACAAACGACAGTAACTACATAGACTGCTGCTCTCGCCCGGTATCCACCTCACTGAAATAGGCCTACCTACAGCGGTATGATGTTACATTACCACGACAGTATCGACATAGGCTGCTGCAACAAAAGGGGTGTAAAATACACAAAACAGCAAAACGCGATACTCCAAACAGTACCATAAACATCAGGAACAACAGTATCGACAAGTCCTAGCATAGTACAGTGGACGCCGCTTAATAAAACCGCGGTTAATAGAGCCAGCCGCTTATAAAAGCCGATTTCAGACGGTCCGGATTTATCACTATATCTTATGTATTAGAAAAAGCCGGTTAATAAAACCAACCCGCCGCCTATTAAAGCCAGTTTTCTCAGAGAAATCACGTAGTTTGTGACTAAAACTCACATTATCTTGTGGAAGACGACCAACAAACAAACACTCATAAAATCGTTCTTCTCTGCCGAGTAATGATTCGTGACGGTGACAGTGAAATTATTGATGTACCGAAGTGATCAAAGTACACGTACATGTACATATTTAAAACAAAAGTTCAACATCCTTCGTGAAGTTTTGTTTAGATTCAAACAAGTGTAAATGACGAAAGAAAGTGACTGAGTGACGTAAGCAAAAGAGAAGATTTGTTTTCTTTCGAAAATGACGTATTCCTGGACCGCTGGTTAATAAATCCGCCGCTTATTAAAGCCATTTTTCGTCGGTCCAGAAGTGGCTTTATTAAGCGGCGACCACTGTATCGACAAAGGCTGCTGCTCTCGCCATGAATCCATCTCGCTGAAATGAGAGTGTACTCGAACAGTGGGCCAGGGGTCATCTCCCTGAGTGTGCTGTTACAGAAAACTACACACCAGGCAAGACGGTATCACCGAAAGATGCTGCGCAACCCACACTCGCCCTGCATCAGCACTAACCTTACTGAAATACACACAGTATGATGTTACTTCCCAGTGAACACTAAGACTAGTAAGAGGAAAATGCACAAAACAGTGAGATAATATCACACCAACCGTAAGATGACAATACACCAAATAGTAGTACTTACTATAAACATCAGACATGACAGTATCGACACAGGCGGCTTGCCCAAAGTCCTTCTTACTTGAACTAAACTGAAAGCTCTCTTGTGTGTTAGTGTGCAACATGATAAACATGAGGTACGGCTTACTGATCTTGACAAGCCGCGCCACAGCTTGCCCAGCATTCAAGTTGACTATTTCCCTCTAAAACGTGTGTGCATGTGTGTGAGTGAGTGAGTGAGTGAGTGTGTGTGTGTGTGTGTGTGTGTGTGTGTGTGTGGTGTGTGTGCGCGCGCGCGCGTGTGTGTGGGTGTGTATGACTGTGTGTGTGTGTGTGTGTGTGTGTGTGAGTGTGTTTGTGTGTGCTTGCGTGTATAAGTGTGTATGTGTGCGAGCGTGTGTGTGTGTGTGTGTGCGTGCGTGCGTGCGTGCGTGCGTGCGTGCGCGCGCGCGCTCGTGTGTGTGTGTGTGTGTATGGGTGTGTGTGTGCGCGCGCGCGCGCGTGTGTGTGTGTGTGTGTGTTTGTGACAGCGGGCACAACGGTATGCAGACATAGTCAGCTACGCCCCAATCACTCGCCATATATCCACCTCACTGACACATAACACGCAGATTGCTATCTCAATGTGCTACATCAAGCCTGATTTTCATTTGGCAAAGTCGTCTTCGTGAAGTGGACGCTCGCTGCACAAAACTTTGACACTGAATGTTCAATCAAAACACTGCACGAAGTCAACTTCTGGCTCAATTAAGGAAGGCCTTAATACTAGGTCCATTACGATACCAAACAAAACAGACACCTGGCATCCACCAACATCTCTTTTGCAAAAATCCTAGCCAAAAAGGGCAACGATCAGCCCTTATTTTGCTTGTTGTGTGTATTTGTGATGTGCGCTAAAAGTAATGACGTGTTTGTAAAAAGAATCTGACGTTGTTTAAAGGTACATTGATTCCTGTGTAAACGATTTGGCTGGCTATTTCAGATTTGGACAGACGTTCAAATGAGATCAGACCACACCGCAACATGTAAACACACCACCATAATATACACACATCCCACAACAAAGACACATATGAAAACATTAAGTCTGACTGCTGTGGTGCTGTGGTTTGAAGAAATGTGTTCATACAAAATATTCCCACTTTATACAGAAAGCAGTCAGCTGGGTTTTTTGTATGCATGTATGTGTCCAAGTTGTAGTATATGGTTTTATCTCATATTAGGCCCCCCCCCAAAAAAAAATAGGTCTGTTTACGGTAACCCGACCGACCCTAGTTTTTAGGCCCGACCCTAATCTTTTTTTTGGATCGTCTGAAAAAAAAAACCGCATCCAAAATAGAGCTGTTTGCGCTCAAACAGCGGACGACAGAAGGGAGGTAAGCTCAAAGTACTGTTTATAGTTATGTTGGGCAAAAACAGGGATTGATGAGAAGAAATGAACTGTGAAACATCATAGAGAGGGGAGAGAAAAAAATGGGAAAAAAAAAATAAATAAAAATAAAAGCCGACCTACCGACCCTATTTTTTCCCCCTATGTTACCGTAAACAGACCCTTTTTTTTTTTTGGCCTTACAAGCCTGATCTGAGATGGAGAGCCACATTGTCAACACGAGATGGAGTGTGCCGTTAAACCAAGATCGAGCACACACAAGTATGCATTCTGATAATCATCGCTCCACGGCTATCGCCAGTTTCTCTCTGACAGCATGCTACATTATTGTGCGAATCTATCAAAACAAGAGTACAGAGTTATCTCCCATATGTTTTTCGCGAGCACTGATCTAAATTTGAGATCAGTGTTCGCGAGACGAAAATGATTGCAGTTTGGCCAACTTCGACAGTGATCTCCGTTCTGTTCTTCACAGTTATGATAAAGACATCGTTCTAAGGTCAAAACAAGTCGAAATTTTGAGACTGCTGCAGACCTGTTTACCAGTACGATTTGGGCGTATTTTGTACGCCAAATTATTATCGGTACGACAATACGCGACACACGCACAAAATACGACTAAGAAAAAGTCTAGAATACGTTTTCCGGTGTTGGTGTGCTGATTACGGGGTGGTACAACTGATACCGGTTTCGGTCTAAGGGAGATAACCCTGACAGCGAGTCTTCAGCTGTGGAAACCTCGTTCAGTAGTTGGCACGTGCGATCGTCTGGACAATCGTGGCAAAATGAAGCAGAAAATGTTGCCAGTTTCGGGTGACTGTACCAAGTCTAAACAGCAGAAGCAGCACATTTTCTTGGAGAAATATAAGAAAGAGCCAGGAATTGTGGAGTCTACTGTGGGAAACATTCATGCACACTGCAAGAATTGTAGGCCTAAATCAGATTTATCCGTTGCCTATGCAGGGAAATATGACATCGAACGACACTGCAGTTCCAAAACTCACCTGGACAAGGTTGCTACAACTAAAGAAATCCGCTGAAAGCTGCCAAGCAATTATAAAGTTCATTCCCGCAAAGCTAATCCTGCCAGAAGAAAAGGCTGTAGTCCGTGCTGAAGCAATGTTTTCTGAGATGATTGTAAAAATGAACTTGCCACTGTCAACCGCAGATGTTATTTCACGAAGTTCATCTTTTCATTATTAATCTGTTTGGAAGACACTGGTTATACTGCTACAAACTGACAGGTAAATAAAATTGTTTTATCCCTGTTGTACTGGAAGGAGTTAAATTCGGGTGTTCACAAGACATGCTATTCTTACACAAACACGTTTGCACCCGTGCACGCGTACATTTTCCCTAGCCCATATGGCTTTGCTTGCAAAGTACACCAACCTTTTGAAAAATACACTCAACTGTTTGGGAAAGTACTCTTGGTTCGGGTTTAAAGTAAACAGGTCTGCTGCTGTCGGAAGGAGACCGTGATATATGGTTGCATCACTCTCAACTGGTTACAGAAAAAATCGTCTGCACCGGCGCGCGCACCGGAGCCAAAGTTAATTATCACGTGACACTTTAGAGTTGTTTGCACAGTATATACATCCGCGAAAGATAGCTCGCTTGAAACTGTCTTACATCAATTAAAAATTACACAACACCATGAAAAATCATTATCGACGATCGCGAATCTGCTTATATCCATAACACATTACGAAAAGATCTAAATATGTAAAAAATCGATTTCCTCGCCAGACAAGGAAAACCAAGACATCCTGTCAGGGATAGAATGAGACCCGAAGGGAAGTAACTCATTTTTGACCTGAGTTCAGGATGACAAGTATGGACACAGGTTGTGCAAATCTCCAACTGCATGTTCACATCACTGTAATAACTGTTGGATAAAGTTACATCACAACAATCACCAAGTATCGTCGTCGCCGCACCATCTGTGACACTGATATTACAGCGGACAGATTTAAGTGATGTCACCGTACAATCACAGTGACACTGTCCACCGATGACACTCATTTCTTTCGCCACGCGCCACTACACTCTGATGCAGTAGTGTTGAACAAATCACATGATAATGCTGTCATAGATTTTTGGGTTTTTTAAACAGTGCTTCGAGGCTGCTATAATGTGATGCTTTCGGGAATACGCATTTAGACCATTTTGCATCGAGAAAACTTTTATTTCGGAACATTATTTCACACTGGTTGAAATAGTATTTACAAAGTTAACACTGACACACCAGACTGTGATCCTCTGGTCGCGGGTTCGAATCATGCAGGCTGATACGGACACGGGTCAATTCTATGTGCAGACGTAGAGACGGCATCCATGACCATGGCCCCACCCCGTGTCACCGCTGTGGCATGTTAAAGACCTCTGTCATTCTGCCAGAAATGAAGGTGGCTGACCACATTTAAACGCGCACACACCTGGGCAACTCGACCTTTGTTGCTGCTAGCTTTCCACTTAGAGGAAGCGACTCGAATGTCCCAGCAATGAAAATTAAGGTTGTGAAGCTTAAAGCCATATGTACTCGATGACTATACACGCTAATTGCTTTACCAACAGCTGGAGACAGACTAAATTAAGTTCCCTGCAAAATATTGTGGTCTAGGACCCCTTCAATGTTGAGATATTTGAATTTTCATTTTGATCTGGATCGTCCTATTTATAGATTTGGCAACACATGTAACGTTGATGCAAGGGAGAGAACACCGCGGCTTTGTTGACATCCTCACTTTTTCAGAGGCTAGAACAAGCTGTAATGCATGTATTATGGTCCGCGCATGGTGACGTATCGTCATTATATGGTCTTATGGTGCGTTTGACATCGATTGTGGGCAAACTACACTTTGTAAACACGGGAGTGCGTTAGTATGCCTTTAAATAAATCAAATACCTCGCATACATCACATACATTACAAACTCAAAAGGTACCTGCGCAGATTATGTCGTTCAAATATCAATATCAACAGTGTTGACTCGACGGGCGAAGTGGCGCAGAGATTAGACGTCGGCCTCCTAATCGGGAGGTCGTGAGTTCAAATCCCGGCCGCGGCCGCCTGGTGGGTTAAGGGTAGAGATTTTTCCGATCTCCCAGGACAACTTATGTGCAGACCTGCTTGTGCCTTATCCCCCTTCGTGTGTACACGCAAGCACAAGACCAAGTGCGCAAGGAAAAGATCCTGTAATCCATGTCAGAGTTCGGTGGGTTATAGAAACACGAAAACAGCCAGCATGCCTCCCCCGAAACCGGCGTATGGCTGCCTGAATGGCGGGGTAAAAACGGTCGTGAATACACGTAGAAGCCCTCTCGTGCAAACAAACCATGAGTGCACGTGGGAGTTTCAGCACATGAACGAAGAAGAAGAAGAAGAATCAATTAAGCAACTGCCAGTAACTGAATTTATATTCACGTTTAGTTTCCGTTACCTTTCAGCCAGACAGACCGGGAATTGTATTCCAGTGCACTGAAGCAAATCAAAGATACCGCCCTTCCCGTGGAAGACGGCCACCTTAACCACCACATATCTGTCGCAGATTGACATGGGTGTCACTCATGAAATGAATTCATCAGTCCATCCCCACACTGCACAGAGAGCAGCCGCTGTAGAGATTTGGGCAAAGTGGAAGGTTGCGTACAACCCGTTCACACAGCTCTGCGAGTTTTACGAAGACCATGCCGATCACCCCGATCATCCCCGATCTGAAAAAAATGATCAAATTGGGGCATTATCGTCACGACCCGACTACGCTTATTATGTGCACGAGAGCATGCAGCTTGCCGATCTAGGAGA
>NC_090253.1:42711319-42726319 GCF_037325665.1 Littorina saxatilis | reverse complement strand
TCTAACATAAGCACACAGGTACACACGCGGCGCGCGCGAGCACACTGACATGCACGCACACACACACGAACGATTTCTCCCCAAAACTCACACAAGCATCCAAGCACCAGCTATATAATATTACTAGATGATTACCCGCTTCGCCGGGTACCGGCTTCTTTACTTTATTTGGTGTTTAACGTCGTTTTCAACCACGGAGGTTATATCGCGACGGGGGAAGGGGGGAGATGGAATAGAGCCACTTGTCAATTGTTTCTTGTTCACAAAAGCACTAATCAAAAATTTGCTCCAGGGGCTTGCAACGTAGTACAATGTATTACTTTGCTGGGAGAATGCAAGTTTCCAGTACAAAGGACTTAACATTTCTTACATACTGCTTGACTAAAATCTATGCAAACATTGACTATATCCTATACAAGAAACACTTAACAAGGGTACAAGGAGAAACAGAATCCGTTAGTCGCCTCTTCCGACATGCTGGGGAGCATCGGGTAAATTCTTTCTCGTCCCAATATGGGACACCCCCTAACCCGCTGGGAGGGGGGGGGGGGGGGTACCGGCTTCGCCGGGATGATCGTGATGATCGTCATGATTGTATTGATTGTATTTATTGTTCAAAATGCCCCCAGGGGTTATGGACTAATAAAACTTGAACTTGAACTTGAGCGATACGGAGTATGAATACGTAGAGCCGAATACCCGCGATTGACGCCACACGAAGGAAGGGAGATAAACGCGCAAAACACTGGAGAAGATAAGGAAGAGTTACTGGAAATGGATCTACAGAATAACCAAAATCGGTTCAGCGCTGCGCGCTGAGAGCACGGGTTGAAAATTTCATCGACCAGATTGTGTCCGGGGTCTACCTGAATATGCCCACCAAATTTGAAGCAGATCCATCGAGAACTTTGGCTGTGCATCGCGAAGAGAGACAGACAGACACAGACACACACACACACACACACACACACACACACACACACACACACACACACACACAAGCCGTATATATAGATATAGATACCTACAAAGAAAGTAATACTAATGGTATCTGTCGTGTCCAGCAGTGTTGCGCACTTATCATTTCGGGCAACTCGAGCACCCTACAGCGATGCAAAAGAGCCTGCCACACAATTCATATGGTCGCACGGGGAGAATGGCTTTCGCAGCTGGGGTATTACACACACGCGCACGCACGCACGCACGCATTCACGCATGCACGCATGTACACACGTACACACACAAACACAAACACACACACGCGCGCGCACGCACGAACAAACACACACGCACACATACATACATGTATACAAACATACGCACACGCACGTACACACACACACACACACACACACACACACACACACACACACACACAAACAAACACACGTGCGCACGCACGCGGCACGAAAACACACAAACACACACACACACACACACACACACACACAACACACAACATGTGACACACACAAGCACTACAGCGACGCAGACAATTATTGCCCCCAAGCGAGACTGGCATTTTAACAGAAAATCATCTCCAGCGACCATGTTCCCACCGTTTAGCCGCCTAAAGAGACTCTCGCTGTCAAACAATACTTATTCAAATTGCAACAACAACAAAATCTGGTCTTAAGCGTGGGTTGGACTAATCGTATCACGCACTAAACAGTAAACGCTTTACTTTGTAAATAAGCCCAATGTACCAACTTCCTGCAAATAAAACCTGACGATGAAGAATCGAGACTCACTTCAGGCGCTGGAGAGTTGCAATGTGTGTATAGACACTGCACTGACGAATATTTGAGTTATTTTGAGATTAGTCACAAAAGTATTCTGCAAAGAATACCCAGCTGTGTCGTTTATAATGGTTATGTTATGTTATATGAAGTCTTATATCGCGCGCGTATCTCCAGACTCGGACTCAAGGCGCAGGGATCTATTTATGCCGTGTGAGATGGAATTTTTTACACAATACATCACGCATTCACATCGACCAGCAGATCGCAGCCATTTCGGCGCATATCCTACTTTTCACGGCCTATTATTCCAAGTCACACGGGTATTTTGGTGGACATTTTTTATCTATGCCTATACAATTTTCCCAGGAAAGACCCTTTTGTCAATCGTGGGATCTTTAACGTGCACACCCCAATGTAGTGTACACGAAGCTTTGCTTAGTAATGGTACTAATAATGAGGATATTTATTTGGCACAAAGCCTAAAACAGTTCTGAGCGCCTCACAAAAACATACATTAATAAATCTTTCAGTACACTATTCCAAATCGAATAATAATAAACATCAAAATGATATACTTATACGCTTAACAAAATGGTAACCCACACAAGTCCTAATAAAATAATCATACATATATCGAAATAAACTAATACAATTTACAAAGTTTTCAATACACATTCATGAATAATAATATACACATAGCACACAAGTATAAATATGCATTGTATATAAATAGCTCAACCACTTTCGCTATTGTTTTTAGGGCTTTTAACGACAGAAAACGGCTCCTTATGGGCAAATGTAGCCAAGCCTCAAAGAGTGGCGATAACCCCCCCCCCCCCCCCCCCCCCAATATAAGACACTATTAGTCAGTCAAGGACACGTACAAAGCTAAGGAGGAGGGAGAGAGAGACAGAAGTAGGGAGAGGAAGAAGAAGGGGTGGGGGGGGGGGGGGGGCGTTCGATTGAAAAGTAGAACTCGAAGAAAATCTGAAATTTAAAGGAGCAGTAATAAGACGGACCTGGAGAGTAAAGATAAGAATATCTGAGAAGTACACGACCAAGAACACAAAATGTGACATTCTTTCAGGTTTTACCTTTAAACAACACGTTTGAACTTTTTCATAAGATGTTGACAGGTTTAGGAATAACACTTCAAAATATGTTCACTACCTGCCATGAACTGAGTGACATAGGTTTCAATGTTTTGACCCTTTTAAACAAGCACTTCTGCCGGTTCGATGAAAACTTTACAATTTGAACAGTAACGAACAGACCGATTTGAACCCTTGAACTTTATAAGCGGCTGATGATGGAATCGAATTTCGAAGTGAGAAACCATTAGATTTCGATGTCGAGATTTGTACAAGTACGGCAAGCGACAAATAGTTTGACTGAATTCAGCCACATAAACAATGATACAACCGAGCGTTTGGAATGAATCAAACACCTTTTTAACCTCGATTGCCCGAGTCACACACACACACACACACACACACACACACACACACGCACACACGCACACGCACACACACACACACACATACTCACTCTCTCACACTCACACACACACACACACACTGATACTATCTGGTCGATTTTTCCCTCATGCCAGAAAACACGATAAATAATCATTGCTGCGCCCGACAACTGAAATCATTTCGTCAATGACAAGAAGACAGGAAATAATCATCAGTAATCAACGGTTAAAAAGAAAGTCGTCGACAAATTATCTTTTTACAGACGAAAAGACACCACGGCAATAACAGATCCATTACCTTCAGGGAGGAAATTAAACTCATTTGTCATCCGGAGAGATCAGTCCACGCGGTATTGCACTACTTCGACAACTAATAGACACATTTGTATAGCTTAGTCATTTCTTTTTCGCTATAATTAGACAGATCAGGTATAATTCCAGGGGCTTGTTGAATAAGCGCGCGCACACACGCACACACACACACGCACGCACGTACGCACGCACGCACGCACGCACGCAAACACACACCCACCCACACACACACACACACACACACACAAACACACACAAACACACACACGCATTGATTAGGTTCAACCTTATCTTTAACCGGAGAAATACCAACAACCCTCCGATGATACGGAGCCAACCCCTTTAACCAGCGCAGTGTTATCTCGCAGTTTGAAACAAAGACCACTTCTCACATTAATATTACTCTCTCGCGTCCTCTTTTGTTCTGGATCTCCAATGGATATCAATCAACATGGAATAAATGGCCTTCCGTGCTCATATTGTTGGCGTTTTGTTGCTAGGCAAGTATGATACAGTGAGTGGGGAAAAGTCAATTCCATTGCCGTCATGCATAAAATAATCTGATCATATTGAAAATGAAAACTAAGCCGGCTACGGAAACTACAGCATCCACCAGGCAGGCAAACGGTCGGGCCATCGACGGAAGGCGGACAGAAAACAAAAGTGTTTTCAGTTCCGCCTCCTCTTTTTATCCGTAGAGACACAAACTATATCAGCTTTGATTCGGAGATGAAACCCCGAACCACCCCGGCCCCTACCCCTCCCCTCCCCCCCCCCCCACACACACCCACCCTCCCCCACCCCCGTCAAACCCGGAGGTGTTGATCAACCACAGCAAACTCAATAAGTTCCTGGAAAACTAGAGACAATTCTACGCATTTTAAACTCATCTCATACACGACTGGTAATAATAATTATAATAATAATGAGAGCTAACATAGCGCGAACCAGAGTAAATATGCTCTCCGCGCTTTACATATATAAAGTATGAATAAAACCGTACTATTTAAACATCAAATACATATATATATACATTCTATCAAAATAACGTAACAATAAACTTACAGTAATCGCGTTATCCCACAGAAGAAAACAAATCCACTCCGAATAAAAAAAAGTATTCACTCTCTCGCGTACTCTCCGCAGTCCCCCATGGGTATCAATGTGCAACCAATGGCCTTCAATTTGTTGGCGTTTTGTTGCTAGGCAAGTCAGATACAGTAGCTGGCAAAATGGACCTCGATTGCAATTGGGCAACTCCCTGCTAGCATACAAGTCATAGGAGCGACGGAAAGTCGGCTTTGTGATTATTTGATGATATTGATCAGATACATGAATGAACTGAGTGTGGGTGGTGCGAGAGTATACTATAGCACGTTGTTTGATAGGATCGCGTGAAAGATAGCTTCCTTCCTGTTAGTGCAATCATGTACACCCCCACCCCCCCCCCCCCAAGATCTATCCAGGCTTAAGTACATGCGATAAAAAAATTAAACAAACAAACAAGAAAGGCGAGTAATTCAAACGCTTTATTTTCACAAAACAAGACCAGGGCTAGCTATCGTGTATGAGATGAGAGGGAGGTGCTTCCAAACTCTGGTAGGGGTACAGGGGTTGGCCAGGTGGGGGGGGGGGGGGGGTGGTGGTCTGTGGAGTCTTGCCCCCAAGATGCTGTTATAACTTAGCATTTGAAAAGGGGTATTTTGGGTCTCTCTTTGAGAAAAAATTTACATTTCCCCCTTGGCTACTGTTGGTTTAAACAAGATTTTATTCCGAAAGTAGAGGGCCCCAAAGGGTTTAAAATCGTGATCGTGATTGGTGTTTTTTGACCTTTCTGTGACCGTGATTGCCGAAATTTCCATTTCTGTGATCGTGATGGGACTTTGCCCGTGATCCGTGATGACAAAAAAATCAAGTCTCGTGATCGTGATCGTCATTTGTTTTCGTGATCGTGATGGGCATTATTGCAAAGCATTTTATTTCCAACGTACATTTTTCACAGCTGTATCACTCTATGATCCTCTATTCGTCAAGGTGTTTGTGATCGTGAAAATAAAAATCAAGGTAACTGTGATCGTGAAAGCTAAAATTTCCCTTCCCGTGATCGTGATGATACCCCCCCCTTTGGGGCCCTCAAAGTACAGGGTGGCATGTATAGTACGATATAAACATTAGTGACCACACAACAAGCTAAGTTTACACTAAACTTGTGTGGTTATACATATGTACATCTAGAAAGGAACTGTTTCCATGTTATGTCAAGGTCAGAAAATCGCTTATACCCTTATTAGGAATGTAAGACAAAGTAAAGAATACAACAAAAGAATCAGAGGAGGTAAATGAGGACGGGAAGGGACTTGACTTTTATATTACTGTTGAAATCTAGCATTTGAAAAGGGTCTTTTCGGTCTCTCGTTGAGAAGAAAAGGTACATTTGCCGGGTTGGGGGGGGGGGGGGGGGGTCTTTATAGTGAACATGCAAACAAATCTACAGTATGGCCATTTCCTGTGTGTAGTTTTATGATTTTACACACACACACACACACACACACACACACACACACACACACACACACACACACACACACACACACACACACACACACACACACACACACACACAGGGGAAAAATGCTCAAAACAGCAATCACTTCATAATCAAGAAACAATTTTTTTTTTAAACACCAACCACACCTTTGAAATATATGTTCAGATAGCAGCAAACCTAAACGGAAAAACGAAGTGTATAGCACAACATAAGGTCCATCAAATCATCACCAAATTTTGCCAGAGGCAGAAACAAATACGGCAATATAACTCATTAACTCAGCGTAGGCCTACAATTGCCATAATCGGTGAACGGATTCTGTTCTGAGAAGAATATTTTGTGGAGGAATATTTTGTGGCACCGCCTGGTAATTATTTTACATTCAGCAGATTAATTGTGTGTTTATGTAAATGTTTGAAACGTGGCCATGATGCAGCTTTTTTTTTTTTTTAATCCAGTCACGGTAAAATGTCCTCTTTGCAGAGTTGTTCCCCTTTCCCCGTTTGATTAGTTCACAAAAGTAATGGTACTGCTTAACCAAATTTCAAAGAGATAATAGAATTTGACATATTTTGCCAATGAAACGCCCCCAGACATTCAGCTAGAATTATGGGCTGTCTTTTTATTGAGACTTGAAATGTTCTGCCCCTTTTTTGGTCAAAACTCACTTACCTCCCTTAGGATTCTACTTTTGTTGACTTGTAATGTATGCCCATGCAGTCATGCGCACAAGGGATTTTAGTATGTATTGTCATAAATCGGATAAAACTACATCGTATGGTATCCGTTCGGTCTTCTGTACATAAATGTTGTGTTTTTTGTTGTTGCAGAAAACATCCCTTTGAAACAGACTGAGAAAGAGTACACAGACAAATCAAACTAAGCAAAAATGTGGGTAATTGGGGTTAAACGCGAGTTTTGTCAAATTTGCTGTGTGAAAATGCCACTCGACAAATTTAGTTATGTTGGTGTACTTACAAATATTTGTTCAGAATGTTGTACAAAGCCACATTTTGCAAAATAAAAACAGTTCTTTAATATGTACAAGTTTTTACCAGCTTTATTTTGACAGACTTTGTTCTCTGTTCCGAAAGTAGTGCAACACTAGATTTATCAAAAAGCAAACATCTCGCATGCTCTGCCACTCTGCTCAGATTGCTGTATCTGAGTTGAATTCTGCATGACGAGTAAAGCGAAACCTGAGTAAAGAAGCAGGAAATAGCTGTCTATTTCTTGTGCCGAAACCTCATGGACATTGGATCTCTAATCAAGGAAAAAATTGCAAGTCATACTGTGAGACATAATTATGGTACGAGGTGTGTCATTCATATGAAAACTTAAATCAAGGTTTCTTGTTTGTCTGAAAATGTGTCAATGAAGATCTGGGTTGAGAACAGTGTTTTTAAGTTGAAAAATGCAATGTTCAGTGTGCTGAAATATGAGGATCATAATATTGCAATGGTGCAAATAGTACTAAAAACAATGGATTTCTTGCTGTGGTATTTCAATATAACCCTTATTTTCTTAGGAGTGTAAATATTCATTGTCTACAGCTTGAGAAGCTCATAAAACTCGGACTGGGTGGCCTAGTGGTAACGCACTTGCGCTCGCAAGCGAGAGGTTGCGAGTTCGACCCTGGGTCAGGGCGTTAGCAATTTTCTCCCCCCGTTCCTAACCTAGGTGGTGGGTTCAAGTGCTAGTCTTTCGGATGAGACGAAAAACCGAGGTCCCTTCGTTTACACTACATTGGGGTGTGCACGTTAAAGATCCCACGATTGACAAAAGGGTCTTTCCTGGCAAAATTGTATAGGCATAGATAAAAATGTCCACCAAAATACCCGTGTGACTTGGAATAATAGGCCGTGAAAAGTAGGATATGCGCCGAAATGGCTGCGATCTGCTGGCCGATGTGAATGCGTGATGTATTGTGTAAAAAAAAAATTCCATCTCACACGGCATAAAAATATCCCTGCGCTTAGAACTGTACCCACGGAATACGCGCGATATAAGCCTCATATTGATTGATTGATAAAACTTAATACAGTGGACCTCCCCCCCCCCCCCTTTTTTTTTTTTTGATACCCGTTAACTTAGACTATGTGGCCCTCCACCACGAAATGAGTCGCATGTCACCTCGCGCGGTTCTGCGCTAGGCAAAATATCAGTCCGGTGGGTGTCTAGTAACAGTGTGCATGAGGGTCACCTTTGTCACAGGCTTATCACTCAAACAGTTTTCGCTCTTTTCTAAAACGGTTTTCACCACTGGATAGAGCATAAAAAAAACTCTTTAGGAAAATGTAAAAATATGAAAATCATGCAAAGGTGACATGCGACTCATTTCGTGGTGGAGGGTCACTTTCAGATTTACTGTTCATATAAACTCTAAAACATCTACATACAGTAGCGAGCTGCGAGTACCATAGTCAAATCATTCTGACACCCACCTTGCCCATAACTGTGCAGAATTGTAACAAAGACAAAGTTGAGGTCACATGCTGCCAAGACCAACAAGCCACCCACAGATCGCTGCCAGTCACACAATATGGAGGGCCCCAAAGGGGGGGTATCATCACGATCACGGGAAGGGAAATTTTAGCTTTCACGATCACAGCTACCTTGATTTTTGTTTTCACGATCACGAACACCAGTGGCAAATCACGGTCACGGTAAAAGTTTCAGGTACAGAAAGCACGTGTCAAAGTAAACACAACCACACAGTTATTCGCTCCTCTGGATCTATTGTTTATTCAACACAAAGTGACAACTGTTGCATTTTTTTATTATTTTTTTTGAAATCTCTTTCATTCACACATAGAAATACATATCATGATTTGTAATCAGTAACAAGAATGTTGTTTTCATTGTTTTTTCTCTCGCTCTCTCTCTCTCATACAGACACTCACAGGAATATACACTCCAGGGGCGGAGCAGTTAAGCCAGAGGGGGGAGGGGGGTTACAACCTGGGGTTCAAGGGTAGACCTTGTGGGGTACATGGGCAAGGCCCTGTTAGCCCCCCAGAAGCTAAAAAGTTTTAGCTATTTTATGAACAATTTATGGCTTATCCTTGATTTTAAACATGATCAACTGGTGTCAGCAGCCACTCATTATTTCTTTAAAGTTAGAATTAATTTTTAATTTTTTTTGGACAGCCGGGGGGGGGGGGGTCCGAAACCCCTGTAACCCCCCCCCCCTTCCCTAATCCGCCCCTGCACTCATACACATTCAACTCCCACACCCTCACTCACACACATGAATATATATACTTGCACAATTTCACATTTCCAGAGCTAAATCTTTTAAACCCATTTTCTCAAAAACTATTGGGTGGATTGAAATTAAAGTACATGTATGTGTGATGGTAGAGTCTATAATCCTGACTAAAGGTCAGTCTAGGAATCATGAAGGTGGGTGAAGGAATATACACTCATACACATTCAACTCCCACACCCTCACTCACACACATGAATATATACTTGCACAATTTCACATTTCCAGAGCTAAATCTTTTAAACCCATTTTCTCAAAAACTATTGGGTGGATTGAAATTAAAGCACATGTATGTGTGATGGTAGAGTCTATAATAACAAAATCCCCAACGAACATGACTTTGATCGACTTTGACATGAGGATCAAGTGACCCAAACTGACACGTCTCCCCGCCATAGTTCCTGAATTTAACCCATTGTTGATAAGTTTACAGGCGCTAAAATAAATCCAAGCTTAAAAAATAATGCAAAGAAGCGACAATTAGAATCTATGCCAAGCGTGTCTACGTTGCTGGGATGAAAAACACATTTCTAGTTTCGGTTTTGGCTACACGCAGACTCGATCAGACTCGAGCCAGTCGAGGTCACACTGAGCGAGTGACAGCCGGACGTGGCAATGTCGACAATGTCAATGATTTCAATCAAACTCAAAGATCTTGAACAAATTTCAAGATCTTTGCCTACATTCAGAACAGTCATAGAGCAACATAGACAGAGCCGGACTAGGGGGGGGGGGGGTTACAGGGGTTGCGCAACCCCCCCCCCCCCCCTGACTTAAGCATGTACCTCCCAAACGCTTTTCTTTTTTCTTTTTTTTGTGGGAGAGGGAGGGGGGGGGGTTGCATCTGGATCATCATGAAATCCGAGGAGAAATCGCAGCTCTCACCCTCTTTCGAAAGACATTTTTCTTCAACTTCTTCTTCTTCTTCTTCTGCGTTCGTGGACTGAAACTCCCACGTACACTCGTGTTTTTGCACGAGTGGAATTTTACGTGTATGGCCGTTTTTACCCCGCCATTAAGGCAGCCATACGCCGCTTTCGGAGGAAGCATGCTGGGTATTTTCGTGTTTCTATAACCCACCGAACTCTGACATGGATTACAGGATCTTTTCCGTGCGCACTTGGTCTTGTGCTTGCGTGTACACACGAAGGGGGATAAGCCACTAGCAGGTCTGCACATAAGTTGACCTGGGAGATCGGAAAAATCTCCACACTTAACCCACCAGGCGGCAGCGACCGGGATTCGAACCCTCGACCTTCCGATTAAGAGGCCGACGTCTTACCACCACGCCACAGCGCCCGTCATTTTTCTTCAACGATTTTTGTGATAAAAAGTATGAGTCCTTACAATCTCAATTCTTCTTCATTGCCTATACAGCTTGCTGTCGAATTTACCTTTTTCGTTCAAGGAGAGGCTTCCTTTCCCTTCAGAAACATCAAAAAACGTTCAGCTTCAAGAGGCCTTTGCCCCCTTGCAACCCCCACCAAGGGGGCTTCGCCCCCTGGACCCCACCAAGGGGCAATGCCCCCTGGACCCCCATCTGTAACCCCCCCCCCCCCCCCCCCCAGTACTTACCTAGTCCGGCCCTGAATAGATCAACATACCTTGACATTTCGTCTTCGGAAAGACGGACCCGTGGCCTGACCTTTCCATCTAGGAAGGCATTCTCGCCGCCTGCTTTGGTCTGGTTTGAATCCACAAAATATAACAGAAGTTCGATGACAGTACCGCTGCACGCCATTTTTGATCTTCGAATTCGAATTTGACTGAATGCACTCAAAAGGCTTTAGCACGAAGCCCTTCCATTGGATGACGTTTGGCAGACTTTTGCAATTCGCCTTCTGATTGGATCTCTTTTTTTGTGTGATTGGTTCACTTAAAGGGAAGAAATCCCTGTCAAAATCATATTTCTGAATGTGTTGTTGCTTCCCTTCAATCAGGATGATTGGCTCCTTGACGAATAGAGGATCATAGAGTGATACAGGTGTAAAAAATGTACGTTGAAAATAAAATGCTTTGCAATAATGCACATCACGATCACGAAAACAAATGACGATCACGATCACGAGACTTGATTTTTTTGTCATCACGGATCACGGGCAAAGTCCCATCACGATCACAGAAATGGAAATTTCGGCAATCACGGTCACAGAAAGGTCAAAAAACGCCAATCACGATCACGGTTTTAAACCCTTTGGGGCCCTCAATATGGCTATGAAGGCAAACACTTTTAGGCCTAATAAAAATATATGTTGGTTTAGGGTAACGTGACCAACAAAGATAGGGTCGGTAGGTCGGCTTTTTATTTTATTTTATTTGTTCCCTTAAATTAAGTCGATTTTAAAGGAGGTTACTTCCCTTAGTCTCGGTATGGTTCGCAAAATGTGCCAAAAGTTGGTTTTTTGTTTAGAAATGAAAACAAAGTTTTAGGGTCGGAGGGAATAAAATAGGGTCGGTCGGGTTACCCTAAACCAACATATATTTTTGTTTGGCCTGATGTACGGGCCACCATCTTCAACAAAGAATCTACTCTGACCACTGAGTTCACGAGGCGAGTCTGATACAGTGGCAGGCAACATGGACTTCGATTGCGATTGTGCAACAGGGCCACTTTAGCATACAATTCACAGGAGCGATGGAAAGTCGGCTTCGTGATTATTTGATGATACTGATCAGATGCACGCATGCCGTGAGTCTGGGTGGAGTTTGTCAAGTCAAGTCAAGTCAAGTCAAGTTTTATTATTCCGATAAAACCCCGTGAGGGTACATGGAAAATTAAAAAACACAATAAAAACACATTTCATTCAACACCAAATAAAAGGAACTAAAACAAAAAGAAATCAGACTATGTACAGAAAAGGGAGTTGAGGGGTGAGGGAGAGCAAAAACAATACAAGAAACAATTCAACAATAATAATAATAATAAATAATAATAATAATAATAATAATAATAATAATAATAATAATAATAATAATAATAATAAAACACACAAAGTAATTACATACATTTCTTTACTATGGGAAATGGGGGGAAGGGGGAGGGGGGGGTGATGGGTGAGTTAACATAAGGACAAAGATACTATTACAAACAACACAAAACAGATAACGGAGTATAAAGCTAAAAGAGAATTAAATTTTACTCGCTTCTCAAACAGTCCATGACAAGTGTCATGAACTTTGCGAGTTTTAGCAATAAACTCTTTTTTGTAGTGGAAAAAAGCTCTCTGAATTTAACTGAATTGGGGCGGGCATAATAATAGCACCGTAACAACTGTTTTCTATAATTGGTAAAAAAAGGACATACAAAAATATAATGGAACTCGTCCCCAAGGTCACCTGATGAACATTTGTGACAGATTCTGTCTTGTCTGGGAATACTAAGAGTCCTACCTTTTTGTATAGGCAATTTATGATTCAGTGTTCTAAATTTTAAAACAGCGTTTGCTAAATTAACCGGCAGGATGGACAAGTACTTTTCAAACTCAAAATTCTCTTTATAGTCTATTCAGACTCTTCAATCAAAAACGTCGACAACGCCAAATATGATATTTGTCAGTGCACACAAAAGGTCGACAGTCACCCGTTATTTCCGGAGTTCGTTTTATTTATCCCTGCACATGAAAAGCAGCTCGGTCGTAGAATGTTGGTGTGTGTCCAGGGGAGCCCCTTTGACCAGTAATTGCCGGTGGTGCAAATACCGGAACTCCTGTCAGGTTGACAGTCTGTTTGACAGATTTATTTTCAGTTTAATTGTACTGTAATTTAATTACCGTGTATCATATATACTTCTATTTTTAATCTTTCTTTGTTTGGCAATACTCTCCCCACCTCCACCACCTCTCTCTCTCTCTCTCTCTCTCTCTCTCTCTCTCTCTCTCTCTCTCTCTCTCTCTTCCTCTCTCTCTCTCTCTCTCTCTCTCCCCCTCTCTCTCTCTCTCTCTCTCTCTTTCTCTATCTCTCTTTCTCTCTCTCTCTCTCTCTCTCTCTCTCTCTCTCTCTCTCTCTCTCTCTCTCTCTCTCTCTCTCTCTCTCTCTCTCTCTCCCTTCAAGCATAATCTGGCCTGCCCGAAGCCACGCATTGACATATTTAAAACTAGTCTTTCATACTCGGGAGCCTATGTCTGGAACTCCTTACCTACATGCTTAAAATCGATCAGTAACCTTAAAACATTCAAAACACATAAGATCTGCAAAAATACATTCAAACATCACTTTATGTGATGTGCCTTGTTGCTCAAACGTATGTAGGCCTTCTATCCTTCTGAAATGTGCATGTGTGTGTCTTGCAACTTGGTGTGTGTTCTGATAATGTATGCATATGGTTGTATTGCCCGTATTGTGATATCTGTATATCACATGTCTGTAAAGAATGATCTTATTCTTAAATTACTATTATTGCGTGTGTCTGCGTTTCATCATAAAAAGTTTGTTCCTATGTATTCCCATTTCGATTATAACCATTTTGTTTGCTCAGATCAGGACTAGCTGTAAGAAAGGTCCTAATAAAGTTCAAAGTTCAAAGTTCAAAGTCTCTCTCTCTCTCTCTCCCTCTCTCTCTCCCTCTCTCTCTCTCCCTCTCTTTCCCTTTCTCTCTCTCTCCCTCTCTTTCCCTTTCTCTCTCTCTATCACACACTTTCTCACACACACACGCACTCTCTCTCTCTCTCTCTCTCTCTCTCTCTCTCTCTCTCTCTCTCTCTCTCTCTCTCTCTCTCTCTCTCTCTCTCTCTCTCTCTTCCCCTCTCTCTCTCTCCCCCACTCTCTCTCTCTCTCTCTCCCTCTCTCTCTCTCTCTCTATCACACACTCTCACACACACACACACACCCACACACTCTCTCTCCCTCTCTCTCTCTCTCTCTCTCTCTCTCTCTCTCTCTCTCTCATATCCTCCTCTGCCGCCTCCTCCTACTCATTCCCAAGCAATTTTCTCATCAAAATCGTGGTCTGATCCGTAATTCCGCGCTTAATCTTCCGTTTTATTCAATAAAAGCGACGATCGTAAAATGTTCACTAAAGATCCAAAATCGCTCAGGCGTACTTGACAAATTTAGGATTAAAAGGTAATTGACGCCGAGTGCATTGTGGTAAAATCGTTGCTGCCGGAATCGTTGCACAGACCAGCATGTGGAAAATCTTTAACACGCGGTCAAGATCATAGGCACTAGAATAAAGACACTGTTGTTTGCGAGAGGTTCAGGTGGGGGTGTGGTTATCCGTAGCTTTCGCAACGAAATTAAAATTGCAAAAGAAACACTTACCGATCGGATTTTCTGATAAATCTATTCAATCACACACGCAGGCTCTCTCTCTCTCTCTCTCTCTCTCTCTCTCTCTCTCTCTCTCTCTCTCTCTCTCTCTCTCTCTCTCTATCTCTCTCTCTCTCTCTCTCTCTTTTTCTGCCTCCTCTCTCTCTCTCTCTCTTTCTGCCTCCTCTCTCTCTCTCTATCTATCTCTCTCTCTCTCTCTCTCTCTCTCTCTCTCTCTCTCTCTCTCTCTGTATTTTATATGATTGAATTTAGGAGAGTGAGAGAGAAAGAGAGACAGACAGACAGACAGACAGACAGACATATATATATAGACATAGATGCAGACAAAGAGGCACACAGAGAGAATGAGCGAGAGAACAGGCATACAGAGAGAGAGAGAGACTCA
>NC_090253.1:42658819-42703819 GCF_037325665.1 Littorina saxatilis | reverse complement strand
TGTTTGTGTCACTTCCTGTACTGTTTTCCTCCACAAGATTCGGTTCTAACACGAGGATTTTCCTCTCTTTTTTTGCACAGTGATTGAAAATACAGACACTGATACGATACAACATAATGCTTTGCAGTACAATACAGGAATTTGTCTTCTGCCGTTTCGCATCCACGTCAGTAAAATACCCACATAATTCTTCTTCTGGTGTTAATCTTTAACTACTGATATTGTCAAGCGCAATCTTAAATGTAATTTCAAAATAATTTGTAAAGGTGTGTGTGTGTGTGTGTGTGTGTGTGTGTGTGTGTGTGTGTGTGTGTGTGTGTGTGTGTGTGTGTGTGTGTGTGTGTGTGTGTGTGTGTGTGTGTGTGTGTGTGTGTGTGTGTGTGTGTGCGCAGCGTCGAATGCATTTATCTTTTGGTTGAATATATCTCTATTTTCAAGAGCAGCCAAGCTACAATTGTCCATGCATAGCTTGCTTGCATGAACAGTGAATAACCTTACGTCGTATGTCTCACGTTACAGTGGACAACAAATCACTATCATTTTCACTTCATTTCATGTTCTCCACGTTCTTGTCCCATCGCTGTCAAATTCGGGTCCAGGTGTGCGCGTGGTAGGTTGTAATCAGCCACCTGCACTTACGGCAGAATGACTTTCGTGTTTCAACCTGCTTCGATCTTTGCTACTCGCAAACCGGAGTGTAAGAATACAATCTACATTCCACTGCCTCGTTTTATAAGCAGGCAATGAGTAATAGCAGTGTGGTGTATTACTCTCGCTATAGGCAGCCGGGCAAGAGCTAAAGTCATGTGACTTTTCATTGACCCGTTCACGGTGATTGATTAATTACCCTGATCGACTGACCGCTTGCATGACTTTCTAGCACCTTTCAGGTATCGCTCTACCTGTGAGAACACGCTTAATTACCGTCACTACAAGACAGATGTTGCCGATCTGTGTTGGAGTCATATATATCGTACAATACCAGCCCTGGGTAATTCCGGTTTGTGATCCTACCACGCCTCACTGGATAGAAATCAAAGCTGGAGAGAGGGAGGGGGGGGGTAAGGGGGGGGGGGGGGGAGGCACATGATACTAAGAGAAACAAAATCATATAGGGGAGGTACTATACTAGCCCTGGGTAAATCCAGTTTGCGATCCTACCACGCCTCACTGGATAGAAATCAAAGCTGGAGAGGGTGAGGGGGTGGGGCAGGGTAAGGGGGGGGGGGGGGCACATGATACTACGAGAAACAAAATCATATAGGGGAGGCACGATATACTAGCCCTGGGTAAATCCAGTTTGTGATCCTACCACGCCTTTCTGGCTAGAAATCGTAGCTGGAGAGAGAGGGGGGAGGGGGGGGGGGGTTGGGCACATGCTACTAAGAGAAACAAAATCATATGGGGGAGGTACTATACTAGCCCTGGGTAAATCCAGTTTGTGATCCTACCACGCCTTTCTGGCTAGAAATCAAAGCTGGAGAGAGAGGGGAGGGGGGGCGCACGGGCACGTGACATTAAGAGAAACAAAATGATATAGTGGAGGTATAGAGGACAGGGGGTACAATGAGGGGGGGGGGGGGGCGCCGGACACATGACTTAAGAGAAACAAAATTATATAGGGCCTAGTGGAGGTAGAGGACAGGGGGTACAATCGGGGGGGGGGGGGGGGGGGGGGGGGGGGGCACGTGACACTAAGAGAAAAGTAATTTTGCGACCGGTAATGTGTGTTTTGGATTTGTGTTGGAGCCATATTGGCCGTTTGCGATTCCTGGTTGAGAAACTTTGTGATTCTGCCACGCTCTACTGAGTAAAATAAGATTAGGCTAAGCCTAAAACCTTTATCCTTATGTAATAAAGTTCTGAGTTCTGAGTTCTGAGTAGAAATAAAAGGCGGAGACCACAGAAACATGGTTTTGGGAGACAATATTAATTAATGGGAGAGGGATTGAGGGTGGGAGTGGGGAGGGAATGGTGTTTGGCAAACGACAATGAGAGGAACGTAATTATAGTCAAGGGATCGTAAGGGGGTGGGCGAGTTTGACGGAACAGGAGGGGGGGGGGGGGGGATCGGTCGTACGGCATTTGTACAAAAAAACGAATAAGGGAGTAGGAGGGATATGGGGTTGGAAAGTGAGCGTAGAGGAGGGAGTTAAGACAGAGGTGAAAGAGTGAAAGGAAAGGGGAGTGTGACATCCGTAAAGAAATCCAGGTGAAAAAAGAAGGTTGGATCAAAAATAAAAAATAAAGGAATAGAGATCGATGAGGTCTATGTCAGAGAGGTAATGTCGAAGGACACGCCGTTTAGCAAACAGTACAGTCAGGTCAGCTTGTATAAGCGAGCAAACAAAAAAGGCCAAGTCAAATAAATGCCACGCAAAAGAAGAACAGTACGAAATGTTAAGTGACATGACATTATAAAGTGCAGTCAAAACGATAATTGATAAGAACGAAGTAGCAAAACAGATGGACCGGAACAGATATTAACTGACAAACAGCTAACAAGATACACAATGGGGACAATGCACATTAAGGGACAGATAAACAGATGAACGGGCGAGGGCAACAGGGAAAAACAAAAATCGCGGTATTCCGGTATTTTACCGGAATAATGCTCCAAATAACGAAAATAAAATCTGCAACCGGTTAGTGTTTCGTTTAATCGGTTCCTTCCTGATGCATAAAATGCAACAAGAACAATACAACAAGAATTTATTTCGTAATATGGATAACAGTCAGCCATTGGCATTTGTCCTAGAGTGTAGTAGAAGAAAAATATGTGAAGAACACGGATGAGCAACAGCAAAAGTTAACCTAAAAAATCTCTATTGGAAAGCCGACAGACTCGCCAAACGGACAGGTTGGCAGACGCACAGACAACAGGAAGTGTCGACACACACACACAAATAACTATGGAATTGAATTGATTCTCTCAGTGAAGATCTACAAGATCACCAAAACAAATCAAAACAAGAAATTCCTCCGAGGTAGGAAAAACACCCCCGTCCTTACCATTCTCACTGCCAGCAACTGAGAAGGTTATTTCCCTTTGACCATTAATATGTCCCTCTATAAGTCCTTGTAGAATCTTAATCCACCAATAACTCCCTAACCGTGTGTTTGACTGGTCCCAATTTTTGTAAGGACCGTCTCAGGAATGTATAGAACCTGTTCACCAAGTTTGGTGACGATCGGTCCGTTCATTCTTGAGATCTATATATATGCGAACACAAACACACACACAAACAAACAAACAAACAAACACATCGACCGAATCCTATACACACCCCTATACCGGGGGTGTAACAACCCCGTTTGACCCAACAGTAAGGGCACACACAGCTGGATCGTTTCCAAAGCTTCATAGACAGCTATTGTAGACAAGAAGTGCCACAAGTGATATTATTCACTACCTCTCAGCATGTTTATGGCCTTAATTTTCCGAAGGTGTGATTAGACTGTGGCTAAATAGTCACTTGACTCCTGTGTCCGTAGATTCATGGGGACTGATCAGACGGCTTTGGAAAGATTTGTGTCCTTGGAGGTTTTGTGATAAAGTGTATATATATATAACTCTAATTCACTCTCTCTAGCTCTCTGTCTCTCTGTCTCTGTCTCTGTCTCGTCTCTGTCTCTGTCTCTCTCTGTCTCTCTCTCTCTCTCTCTCTCTCTCTCTCTCTCTCTCTCTCTCTCCTCTTTCTCTTTAGGGGCCAAGGAAACACGGTACGGCCAGTAAAAAAGGTACTCGTAAAACCTTTTACTAAACCTCCATATTAATTGATGGAAAAGGCTATCGCTGCTAACTCCCAAAGCAAACATATTTAATTTATTTAATTTATTTTATTATTATCCACCTCACATCTGCACCCCTGAAGAGCTTTCCCCCTTGGCATTGCACACGCCAGAAGACCATGTCCTATATTTTCTCCCCTCAGTCAACAGACAGCCTTCCCCATCAGACACCTGCTGACAAACAGCGCTAACAAAACAATATCGATTCTGGCAGATTTGCAAGCCTCATCAAAGCCACGCAAGTGGGCATCTCTATTGTGATTGTGATCGTTTGGACACGGACGGAAGGGGTGTTGGTCCATACATGATAACTTTCGAGTGGTCTTCTTGTTGGTCTCGGCTTTTTTGGGTGGGTTGATTGATGGGTGGGTGATTGTGGGGTTGGTTGCTAGGATGGTGGGTCACAGACATAGAAATAGCTTTCTATGTCTGTGATGGTGGGTAGGTGGGGGCTTGGGTTGAGGGCGGGATCGTGGGTGTGGGATAAAGGGTGGATCGTTTAGTGACTTCATGCTTTTTTGCTTGGTTGCTTCTTTTATTGGTTCGCTCGTATGTTAACTGGTTGGTTTGTTCTTGTGTTCGTTCGTTCGTTTGTATAGTCTTTCTCACTTCCTTCGTTTTCTTTCGGCAGCGACAAAAAGATACGGAATGTCAAGTTCACTGTTCGGCTTCTGTGATAGGTATATATCTCCCCATCGCGTTAAAACGTGCCCCTCCTTTCTTGTTTTCTTGCTTGCTTACTTGCTTGTTTGCCTCGCATTTACCACCCTCTACCTTGTAAATTACGTCGTCTTTTGATTTTGGCATGTATCGGATGTTTTTGTCGCTCTGAATGCTTGATCCTATTTGTCACTCACTCACTCTCTCACTCACTCACTCTCTCTCTCTCTCTCTCTCTCTCTCTCTCTCTCTCTCTCTCTCTCTCTCTCTCTCTCTCTCTCTCTCTCTCTCTCTCTCTCTCTCTCTCTCTCTCTCTCTCTCTCTCTCTCTCTCTCTCTCCACCGCCGCCGCCGCCTCCTCCTCCTCCCCCTCCTCCTCCTCCTCCTCCTCTGTATATATCAAATATCAATATTTCGCACAACTTTCTCGGTCTGTTGACTTCTTTTCTCGTGCATGCGCTATGCATCAGCATTGCTCTTGTTAAGTTTACACAAACCGCCTCCGCTCTCACCCTAGCTTCACCCCTTGGGCTAAAACGTCGTTCTTCCTACCACACACACCATGCATGCCAGATTGGCTCCCGCGGTATTTCGGAGGTGTGTGTTTGAATTGTGTGTGTGTTTGAATTGTGTGTGTGTGTGGGTGTGTGTGTGTGTGTGTGGGGGGGTGTGATAATATATTTCGTTCCACATGAAGCAGCCTGGCTTTTGTTTTGTGTGTATGATTGGTTAAACTATGTTCTTATCTCATGTAAACATTCTGGACAGGATCGCCTATACAAGAAGGGATGTACCTTTGATGATCAGTGCATCGTTTGCCTGTCTGAAACCATTTGTTTTACCACTTTGATTACTACGAGTGATCTGCAGAATGTGTCACCTACTATTACCAAGTAAATGTGACAGAGACAACATTGCTCTATTCCGACCAGAAAATTAAGCCAATGTACTTCACGCCTTTCGCCACGCAACAATATACGGAACATTTAAGTCATTGCAATCAACGCAAGACCGTTATATATATGTACGTATACCAAGTTAAGGTCATGTATTACATATAATCACCTAGGCATTAAGATTTGAGATGATGACCGAGTACTCTGGTTTTAAGTTGACCAAAAGCACACACAAAAATTTATTTTTGTGAAGCGTTCAAGACAAGAATGACCAACTGTTTATTTTCAAATGACCCGTCGATTTTCGGATCTCTTGCTGTTTGTTTTATAGTGACAGTGATTCTGATGGCTGAGAATGTATGTGTCCTTGTTTCTGTTTTGTTGGTTTGTTTGTTTGTTTGTTTTTAGGTGATGGAGCTTCGAGCATCATGTCACCTCTCACCTCCTTCACAATATTCATTATATATATTAGTCCCTAATAAACGAAGGTAAACAAACGAGAAAAATCACCTAAAAAGTCCACTCAATAATCCACCCAAGAGTTCCCACGAAAATGCGCATTACGACAAATTTAGCAACAAAACAATATTTTTAATCTACAGAGCTGTTCGTTTTCAGACAGTGTCGGGCTAAAGTATGGTAAATCCTGCAGCTCTTCAATACCACTTCAGCCCTCTTCTTGTGTAACGAGGCAGAATCCCCGACTACGGCTAAGTACAGAAAAAAAGACTTTACTTACAAACCCTCTTTTCAACACGGCATCTAGCTAGTGTCTCTCATTTCCCCCGGCACCTAGAGAAAGTCGCCGGTCATTAGCTGCTGAGACGACAACCGTAATTTTCCCCAGACAGCGGACTGGCGACGGTGAGAAAAACAGGAATTTTGACTAAGTGTGCACTCACTGTTCGACAGAGACAACTATGGTTGGGAGTGCTTGGAAATGTCCAACGCTTTTATTCGTTCGCTTGTTGTTGTTGTTGGGAAAACCGGAAAAAGGACTAAGTGTACACTCATTTGTGCCGTGAACTGTTAGGCACAGACGACTCCGCGATGGTTGGGAGTGCTTGGAAATGGCCAATGCTTTTTTTCGTTCGTATGACTATGAGGCGAAGGTAGTACTTGTTGTTGTTGTTGATGTTGATGTTGATGTTGATGTTGATGTTGATGTTGATGTTGATGTTGATGTTGATGTTGATGTTGATGTTGTTGTTGATGTTGATGTTGATGTTGATGTTGTTGTTGTTGTTGTTGTTGCTTTCGCGTTTGCTGTTGTTTCTCTTGTTCTTGTTCTTGCTGTGTTTGAGTTGCTGGGTTTTTTTAGTAGCGGAGGGGGGGGGGGGGGGGAGGATCAGAGATGGCTGTGAACCTTGGAAATGGAAATGGAGAAAACTATGCATTCGTTCGTCGCAGGTGAAGGCACAATTGATGAGCACAGAGAACTAGAGACGGATGGCAAACAAAGCTTCCATTCCTTTGTCTGAGCAAAGAGCACCTTCCTTAACTTGGCACAGGGAACCAGCAACGGCTGAGGAATACGGCGGAATGGGAAAAAGGCTTTCATTTGTTCGCCAAATCAGGACACAATTAAAGTTGCTTCTTGCAAAATAACATGAGGCTCTTTTAGAAGCGGGCATAGAATTCGATAGAATGTTAAAATCGGCACCAGGCTACGAAAGAAATCTAGAAGACATTTCAACAACCGGAGGTTCATCTTGTTGTAGTCCTTCATTACATCATACAATACATGGCTTTGTATTTATGTCTGAATAAAATACTGTTTAAACCAACCGGATCCCTGCCCCTACATCGGAATCTTGACCAACACTCCTTTGTGTGCGAGGTGAACGCATTTAACGCCCCCATACATACCCTGGAAGAAAAGACCCAGTTCCCAGACTTAAAGAAATCATTCTGCGCGGGTAAACCATCATGTACACCATCATGTACACCGTCATGAACACCACCACTTATCTGTTGTTTTAAACAAGATTTTATTCCGAGAACATGGGGCTGCATAATTATATAGTACATCAGGAATAATTGGGACCACACATCACGAATCTGTTCGAGCTTTTACGCGTGTTAAAAACATCCTTCTATATGAACTTACAGCAGTACCTGCAATGTGTGGACCCTCCCATGAGAGGACACCTCCCTTAAAAGGACACCTTCTCTTGTCCCTTTTTATAATATCTCTACTAAAGTATACCTGTCATGAAAGGCCACCTGCAATGTAGGGACACTTTTGGCTGATCCCAAGGGTGTCCTTTCATCGCAGGTACCACTGTACACCGAAAATCAACATACTGGCTGCTTTCTGTACGAAGAGGGGATTTCGTGACATTTTTTCTCTCAAATTGACACTGGTGTCAATTACAGAATTAATTAATCAAAAAGTTCCGAAACTTTGAAAGCAGGTTGCACAAGTTTTGGTTTGGCATCACAGCGTAGAGGTGCTCTTATCCCTCGTAATAGGCTACCATGGAGATATCACAAATGTTGACCATAATTATTCACAAGGGAGAAAAAGTATTTTTAAATGTATCAGTGTATACACTCCTGCCCCACCACTCTAAACATCAAATTGCTGCTGACACCAGACAGGAAGTCTGAAGCTATTATCTGAGGCGACCACAGCCATACAATTTGTGAACTTCTGAAATAGTCATTAATACCACCAACCAAATGGGATGCTCTATCCTGGACCCGCACATGTAACAGGAATACGCAAACAAAATTTGAAATAAAACAAATGCAAACAGATCCATATAGCATCAGGGAAGAAGTCCCCAGTCATCAAGTCGGAAGACCTGATCGAGAAACAGACTGTGGACAAGAAAGGATCGGAAAAGCAGAAAGAAGGCAAACCTAATGCGTGTCTTGGGTGAAGACAGTGGATAAGAAGTCTATATAGCTATCACGGCGTCACAAAAATAGACTGCGGTTATCTTCAACAGCGAGATAAATCAAATCTGGGGAGAAAATCAGAACACTACGACTGAGAGGTTCACAACAACAAAAAACCCAATACCGACATAGGAAATTAAAATTCAATAAATGTTATCTTTTCACGAAAGCATCAAACCCTTATCACAGTGACACGGCTTGATAGTCCTTCAAAATCGGTCTCCCTGCCATTCAAGCCACACTCGCCAACGAAGATGCATTATTCGACACATTCTCAGTCCAACTAAAGACGCCTCACTCACTCAGTGACAGTCCTGTCTAGCATTACTCAGCGTCTTTCCTTTCCCCCGGCATCAGGGAGGAAGTCCCCAGTCATTTACCACAGACGACCACAGTTATTCGTCACTGACTGGGGCATAAGGAGGGCTGGGAAAATGGGACACACTTTTCATCCATCTTGCAGCAGTGTATATATCTTCTGTGGCAACGTAAAGGACTATAGGAGTGTGATATTTCAAGTGCACACAGCCAGGCGAGTATCGTTCGAAGCAGGTATCCAAATGAGCTATAAGATATGAAACTACCACTAGCATACAAGCAGAGATTGTGTTGTGGAAGCTAGGCCAGCTTAATTATTTGTTTCGGTTTACGTAATGGGCCAAACAAGCGGATGGCAAGACTTTCTGTTGAACATTCGCTGGTTCATAAAATGGATGCCATTACACAAAAGCCAACCAATCAAATGATGACCAGTGGATCTATCGCATGAACATAGTCTACAAGTAACGGACAATGGGGGGGATCCCAGTAAAGACGAATCTATGCATCATGCCTGCTTTAAAAAAAAAAATTAAAAAGACGAACCACACACACACACACACACACACACACACACAGACACACACACACACACACACACACACACACACACACACACACACACACACACACACACACACACACACACACTCACACACTTCCACGAACACAAATCCACCGAGAGAAAAATTCGACAGTGACTGCACAACTATGCACCACCAAACAGCCAATCATTACACCTTCCAAACACTCTTACCCTTTCCACACTGTGCACACACATGCTGCTAAAGCACATCAGCAATAAATTCAGACACTTCCCATAACCTTACCCAGTGTTTTGCGACAAAGAGTCACATCGACCAGTTTCCTTACAATCAAGATGCACCCTCTTAGCACACAATTCGCGCAATCATAAATGTATGACTTGACTGCCCATAATGATGTTTTCGTTGTTAGGAGAAAGAAATAAACAGCCGTTACCCTGACTTTTTTCGTTGTGACTAATGCAATGAAGGTATCAACATATTTAAGATGATCCTTCGATCTGCCACCAGGTGTTGCCTTAATCCGACAGCAGAGTAAAAAACAAGTGAAAACATTGCACAGGCATCTTAATCACAAAGTATTTCTTTTTCTCTTTCCTTTTTTCTGCATCATAAGCTTCAAATCAAAAACTAAGAAAAAAAATGTGGCTGTGGAGGGAAATGTTTTGGTTTAACTTGTGAAAAAAAAACGATTAAAATCTGACTCATCGAAAATCTGCTGACATGTGTTGTTATCCAACGCCTGTTCGCTGCCGGGAAGTATTTGTATACAAAGTATTACCTGCATTTACCTGAATTGACAACTTACAATGTGCTTTTGATGTATAATTGAATACAACACACACACACACACACACACACACACACACACACACACACACACACACACACACACACACACACACACACACACACACAATCTAACTCATGTAGGCCTAATATCTACAAATGTCTTTCAACCGAGAGGTTACATGCCGAGTCTCAGTGATTATTAAAAATAATGGTCGAAGTTAGCGGATCATGAAAAATGCGAGCTTTAGCGAGCTTTTTCATGACCGCGAACTGAGACCATTATTTTTTATAATCACTGAGACGAGGTGTGTAACCTCTTTATTCCTCCTTTCTTCAGTTATTCAAAGAAAAGAGGAGTTTTTTTGCGAAAGTTTGATCGAATCCTATTCACTCAACCAGTCAACCTGCGCAGGCGATCGATTAATGCGCGGTTGTATAGTTCCGTGCAAATCATTCCATTCTGTTAACACTTCTTGTCAGTTTTCCTATTTTGGACTAAAATCAAGTACACATATATGCTGTTATTCTGCTGTGGCGGCAAAGGCAGATATTGTGTGTTCTGTATATGTTTTGGTATCGCTTAGGATAATGTTCTTTCGTCAAATGGGACTAGCAGACGAACTTTTGCACCCGTGTTCCAACGTTAAAAACTGTATGAAGTTCAGTTTTCTGGGGAAAATAGTGTGTGAAACCGCTTTATGTTGTTTAAATTGATGAGATGTGTGCATTTGGTTGCGTGTGATCTGTTTATTAAATGAAATATTGTTGAAAACTGACCGTCGGATTGCAGTCTGTTGTCGAAGAAACTGAGTGAAAAGAAATTTGAAAGGGGAACTACTCTTGTCGCTAGACAAAGTATGAGAGTTACTTGCCTTGGGAATTTGCTTGTGATGAACGTTTGTGCACAGCAGATCTAGATTCAGAAAACAACCAAACTCATGGATTTTATATGGAGATTCATGTGTTCAAGCCTGTAGTTGTTAATTTAAATGCGGTATGTTTGTATTGTTTGCTCCAGAGATGTATACTTCGTACATTAGAGCGTTCGGAACTTTTCAGTCGCAAAAGTAGTACCGACGCAGAACAGCTTCTCAACCCATTGCGCTATCGAGGATTCAGGCTGTTGCTGGGTCGTTATTTGTTTGGTTGCTGGATGTTTATCGAAAAATAACTAGCTCTACAAGTTTACAGAGGTAAAGAAGCAGAGGGGGGAATAAGCTGGCTTAGCGTGTCAGAGGAAACGATTTTCATCTGCCTCAGCATAACTCTGAACAAGTCGCGTAAGGCGAAAATACAACATTTAGTCAAGCTCAGTCGAACTCACAAAATGAAACTGAACGCATTGCATTTTTTCCGCAAGACCGTACACTTGTAGCATCGTCTGTCCACCGCTCGTGGCAAAGGCAGTGAAATTAACAATCCAGAAAAGCGCTGTAGCAGTTGCGCTGAGGAGGATAGCACGCTTTTCTATATCTCTATTCTTTTTAACTCTCTGAACGTGTTTTTAATCCAAACATATCATATCTATATGTTTTTGGAATCAGGAACGGACAAGGAATGAGATGAAATTGTTTTTAAATCGATTTCGGAAAATGTATTTTAATCATAATTTTTATATTTTTAATTTTCAGGCTTGTTTTTAATCCGAATATAACATATTGATATGTTTTTGGAATGAAAAAATGATGAAGAATACGATAAACGTAATTTTGGATCGTTTTATAAAAAAATTATTTTAATTACAATTTTCAGATTTTTAATGACCAAAGTCATTAATTAATCTTTAAGCCTCCAAGCTGAAATGCAATACCAAAGTCAGACGCCTATGTCCATTCTAATACATGTACTTCAAAACCCGATTAGATCTCATCATTATTCCCCCTCTTCCTATCTCCTTCCTTCCCTACTTCTCTCCCGCCCTTCTTACATCCCTCTCTCCCTCCTCCTCCCCCTCTCTCTCCCTCTCTTTTTCTGTCTCTCTCTGTCTCTCTCTCTCTCTGTCTCTCTCTCTTTTTCTCTCCAGTCTCTCTCTCTCTCTCTCTCTCTCTCTCTCTCTCTCTCTCTCTCTCTCTCTCTCTCTCCATAACCTGTTTCCACAGAGATATAGAATCTCTGTGCCTGTTACCCTACCCGACCGGACTCTCTCCCTGTCCAATTCGCCCACCATAACGAAAAGTGATATCCGACCCTAATGGCCGTACAACACAAGTAATCAGACGCCCACGTCCGGTCTAATACCCCAAACCCCGACGAGATCTCATCTTTATTCATAGACAGGGCGTATCACCCTGCACAGCACAGAGCCCCTGACAAATGAAGAATTCCCACACTGCGCGCACTGGATCCCAGTCCACTGCGGAATGCCAGGAAACGCTCTGACAGCGATAGTCACTAGTGTTAGTCAGGCATGTAAGAATAAATCGTTCTGATCTTTCAAGAAGGACAACTCACAAGAGCTGGTCAGTTTCAAGAGTACAAGGAGACTACTGTTGTACGCAATCGCATCAGGCATTATCAGGATGTAACATTACTACATCAGGGTATTTTTCGTTTTTAATTATCATTTATCTTTTTTATTATAATTATATTCATTATGTCTACCATTTCATTCATTCATTTATTAACCCACTTTTTTATAGATTAATTTGTTTATTCATTTACTCATTCATTTGGAAATAATAGATACGAGTGATATATCCCTTTTACAAATGCATCAATTCATTTAATATTCATCATTCATTGGTTTATTCATTGATTTATTCATTGATTCATTCGATTCATCGATTTATTCATCATTCACTTATCTGAATTTGTTGTTTATTTATTCATCTATTTATTTATTTACATGTATATCCATTTATTTATTCATTCGTTCGTTCATTCATTCATGCATTTACTAATCTACTTGAAACTTAAAATTCGCGCGATTGCACACAATTATGTTTTATGAAACATAATTTTAAACTTGAACCTCAGGGCCGGACCAAATGAGTTGTAAGGGGGGGGGGTTCTCCTTTTTGGGGGGGGGCAAATCAGCGAAGTGGCTTCGCCACAAGCGGGCGCCTGCAAACTAGGGGGGTCCGGGGGCATGCTCCCCCGGAAAAATTTTCGAAAAACGGTTAAAATCTGTGCAATCTGGTACATTCTGGGCCTTGTTTTGAGGGTTAAGAGCAGCATTGTTTTGGTGCTAAAACTAGTAAAAAAAAACCACTCAAAGCAAGGTACGTACATGCTTTTTCCAGGGGTGGGGTTCCGGAACCCCTGGAACCCCCCCCTGGGTCCGGCCCTGAACCTTAATGACCATGTGCACCACGCACATAGCTCAGGTAGTTGAAGTAGTAGTTCAAAGTTACTTGACTATGATTTTTCAAGTCTTTGTGCGCTTGGCCAAGCGGTCACTAGTTCTTAATTGATACTTAATTGACAATGTCCAGACCTGTCAAGACAGGAAAAAGTGCGGATGATATATTATATAACGCTTGCAACAGCCTCGGTGGTCAGAATCGACCAGTCGGGGTGAGCTCTATTAGTCTAGTCAGCAATGTGCTTCAAATGAATAAAACATTCCCCTAAGAAAGCAGAGAATATATATCGGCTACTAAGTGAATACATTAGCAAGGCATCTACTGCAACGCCTTTCGCTATCAAGACAAGCTCGATATTCTTCGCAGATTTAAAGCGGAACTGTAAACGGCATTTTCGAACTGTGAAACTGAATCACGTTGTTTCATTTGAGAAGAAAAAACACCTACATGTATGTATTCACATGTAATAACGATGCATTTTTAACGTTTGTCCGGTATGGAACTCTCTGAGAACGTATTCTTGTTTTTATCTTGGTTGTACATGAGGCACGTGATTCAAACGTCCCGAATCAGAAATAATTCCAACAAAACAGCGTGATTTTGTGCGTGCGTACGTACGTACGTGCGTGCGTGCGTGCGTGCGTGCGTGTGCGTGTATGTGTGTGTGTGTGTGTACGTGTGTGTATGTGAGTGTACGTGTGTGTGTGTTTTGTGTGTGTGTGTGCGTGCGTGCGTGCGTGCGTGCGTGCGTGCGTGCGTGCGTGCGTGCGTGCGTGCGTGCGTACGTGTGTACGTGTGTACATTACTGCTTGATATTGCAGTCGCGTTTAAGCCAAAAGGAATCACCCCTAGGCCCTGCGCGCGGATACAATCCCTTCAACTCTTCTTTATGGTAAACAACTCGTCACGCAGTCTATCTGCTTCAGGGAAGAAAGCCCAAATCACTTTCCTTCCACGATCGCCTTTTTTTTCAGACAAACATTGGCTAATAAGGTGGTGTTAAAGTTAAACGTGTCAATCCATCACATAGCACATGCTATATATATACACAAATGTCTGTCAGCGTTCCCAACGCCTAAATGACTCTTTTTGTTATGAAATACTGTACACATGGTCGGATTAATGAAATGTCCACTCGGTTTTTTGGTGCTTCTGGAATGTGTGCCCCTGCAGATATTACACGTTAAAACTACCAAGATACTTTTAAAAACAACTCACTCCATTCTGCGTGTTGGCGCCGTGACAAAAGGTCTGGTTTACTTGAATTTAATCATGCCTAAATTATAAAACATCCAGACAAAACACAAATGTAGAACATATCATCAAGCTACATGTAAATACTGAATGGACAAATTGCTCCCGTGTTCTTGATCAATGGTTACTTACTCTAAATATTAATCTAACCACCGTCTAGTAGTTCTGGCGTTTGGGACCAGCCATATAGGTTTGGCCAAAAGAAAATAGAGAATGGAGAATACCAGATGAATATCTAAAAGCCGGATGGCGTTTATTTTATTTTTTTGCAAGAATAATAGACAGTAGCCCCAGGATTTTCAAACACACTGTCTTACCGTACTTCAGCCAGGCAGAAAACTATCCATCAAAATAACCCAATTATTTTAACAAACAGAATCTTCCCCGTGAAAGCCGGAAAGCTTTTTAGCCAGCAGCCTACACACTATCTTGGGTCTTCGTGTATTAAAAACACTAACCACAGAAAAATACTCTTTGATGATACACTATCCTGTAATCAGCTGATGGAAATCTTTTGTCAGACCGTGATCTTATAGTCAGTACTATGAAAATATCATAGAGAAAGTCTGAGGTCCACTGCGAAAACAAGAGGGGACATTTTGCTGGTATTGCTGTGTGCTTTTGGATCGACTCTCTTCAACGCAAACACAGGACGATGGATGCTGTGTTCCTCGTTGATATGCCTTTTACGTGACAGGGAGAGAACGAAAAAAACATTCAAGATTTCAAAAAGTCCTGTTAAAATTGCGAAAGAAAAAAATATATATAACTCACACGGAACCGTCAAGGTTTGAACATGGAAAGCAAGATAATGTGTGCAGGTTAAAGATGCATACTTTTCTTCCTTTGTACGCCATCCTGTAAATCAGCATAGATCCCTCCAGCCAATCACCTGGGATAAGAGCACCTTTCTATTCAGGCACACACTCTACAGCCTGCCTGCTTTCCGTGAAGACTTGTGTGGGTGGTGTTTTTTACATTTAGTCAAGTTTTGACTAACTGTTTTAACAAAGAGGGGGAATCGAGACGAGGGTCGTGGTGTATGTGTGTATGTGTGTGTGTGCGTGTGTGTGTGTAGAGCGATTCAGAGTAAACTACTGAACCGATCTTTGTGAAATTTGACATGAGAGTTCCTGGGTATGATATCCCCGGATGTTTTTATCTTTTTTCGATAAATGTCTTTGATGACGTCATATCCGGCTTTTTGTAAAAGTTGAGGCGGCACTGTCACACCTTCATTTTTCAATCAAATTGATTGACATTTTGGCCAAGCAATCTTCGACAAAGGCCGGACTTCGGTATTGCCTTTCAGCTCGGTGGCTTAAAAATTAATTAATGAGTTTGGTCATTAAAAATCTGAAAATTGTAATTACAATTTTTTTTTATAAAACGATCCTAATTTACGTTCATCTTATTCTTCATTATTTTCTGATTCCAAAAACATATAAATATGTTATATTCGGATTAAAAACAAGCTTTGAAAATTAAAAATATAAAAATTATGATCAAAATCAAATTTCCGAAATCGATTTAAAAACAATTTCATCTTATTCCTTGTCGGTTCCTAATTCCAAAAACATATAGATATGATATGTTTGGATTAAAAACACGCTCAGAAAGTTAACACGAAGAGAGGTACAGAAAAGCGTGCTATGCAGCACAGCGAAACCACTTCCGCACTAAACAGTCTCGTCAGTTTCACTGCGTTTTGCACGAGCGGCGGACTACGGTCATTGTGAAAAAATGCAGTGCGTTCAGTTTCATTCTGTGAGTTCCACAGCTTGACTAAATGTAGTAATTTCGCCTTACGCGACTTGTTTTCCTGCTGAGCTGAATTCGTTACACTGAGAACTCTCAATCTGAGAAACTAACTCCGCAAAAGGTTCTCACTATGCACAGGGAGTTGGAAGGTTTTCGATTTTTGGTATGTGCCTGCTATTTGACCACGGCCAGCATAAACCGTCGTGATGAGTCGGCAAAATTCACTCAGCTATGTTTTCTTCTTCGCAGTGCATTTATAAACAAAACCGACGGTTTTTCTGTCGGGTGAAACGAAAAAAGCAAACGTTTTCGACTCACGTCAGGATTTTGCTCTGCCCCATTTAATCTCTGTCTGTTTGTTTGTATCTTTGCTTGTGTGTGTGTCTTTGTGGTGCTCAGGTTAAGTGCAGTTCACAATAGGTCAGTATGCCCTTTCATATTAAAACCATAAGCCGTTTGTTAGAATCGATAGCGTGGCCGTTACGGGTCTGACTAAGCAAGCACAAATTCGTTAGTTCACTTTACCAAGTTGAATTCAAAACGATCGATTCTAGTAAATATTTCGCGTCCATGACCGATAACCGACACTTCCCATGAACCTTAATTCTGTGTGTTTGTCTGTGTGTGAATCTTTCTGTCTGAGGTGAGGTTTTGTGTACCTCTTTGTGTGTCTGTCTGTGCCAATCGGTATGAATCTGCATGCCTAT
Organism: Littorina saxatilis; assembly: GCF_037325665.1. NCBI lineage: Eukaryota > Metazoa > Mollusca > Gastropoda > Littorinimorpha > Littorinidae > Littorina > Littorina saxatilis. Next base: position 42,686,883 of record NC_090253.1, on the reverse strand, counting down.
GGGTCGGTCTCTTTGTTTGCCTGAGTGTACGTCTGCGTTTGCACGTGCATGTGTGCATTTGACACGAAAGTGGCAGCTTTGGAACAGCTTGATTGTGATGCCTAAAACTCGGACTACCAAGATATTTTTATGAGCGAAATTTAGTCTCAGACACACACAAAAACAATCAGGAAGAATCAGAATGCACCGGTAAGTAACAGAAATATCGAGAGAGTTTGAACCATACATCGTACCTATCCCAAAAAGATCAATACAAAAAATCCTTCATGCCAGTTGCAGCTAAAATGCCCTGTCCCAAGCGAGTCTAGGTCTGGACAGCAATTAACTGTCTGAATTGAAATAATTGATCAGAATGGCTCTCCGCTCCCACAACATCATGAGCACAATCACGCACCCCTCTCCTTTACCGCCCTCGGGGACTCGGAAACCAGGGGTGAGGTGCACGAAAAAGTTACCAACCGGTCAGGAGCCAGCCGCAGTGTTTGGTTTTAGTACCGTGGTGTTCAGGGTGGAGGTGCACGAGGAAGGTACCAACGTACCGGTGGGGAGCCAGCCGCGGTCTTGGATTGGTTGAAATTGAGATTTCTTGTGATTTCAACGAATCAGACCCCGCAGTTTGTTCTCCCCCGTTTGGGTGGCGCCCACTTTCGGTTCGTGCACCTCAGACCTGGGTTCCATCCTAAGACTGTGTACGGAGATCTTGTATACTAAAAAAAAAAGGGTAGAGCCGAAGCGGTGGAAGGTCATGGTACTGATCGTATGCGTGGTTATGAACAATACAAAAGTAAGACAAGAAGAGCAAACGCTCGATCGAGTCACTTTCGCAGTTCTGAATATTATATGAGGCATCAGATGGACAGGAAGAAATTGCTATTCACAACACAATGAGTCACGTTCACATAAAATTTGAGCCCGGTCACTTTTATAGTTTCCGAGAAAAGCCCAACGTTAAGTTGTGTGTTGCCGAACAGAAAAGGCTAGTTATCTCCCTTGTTTTTCTGATAACGTTCGTAAAAGGCTACAGATGTAAATACTTTGATGTAAAGAATAATCCTACAAAGTTTCAATCACATCCGATGAACTTTGTCAAAGATATAAAATGTCTAATTTTTCCTTTGACGCTGACCTGTGACCTTGAAAAAGGTCAAAGGTCAACGAAACCATCGTTAAAGTGTAGAGGTCATTGGAGGTCACGACTAAACAAAATATGAGCCCGATCGCTTTGATAGTTTCCGAGAAAAGTCCAACGTTAAGGTGGTGTCTACGGCCGGCCGGCCGGCCGGCCGGACGGCCGGCCGGACAGACTAACACTGACCGATTACATAGAGTCACTTTTTCTCAAGTGACTCAAAAAAGTGAAGTGATCGCCGCTTTGGACTACGCTGAAAATAAAGATTCAATGTGTGCGCGTGTGTGTGTATATATGATTTGTAAACTAACAAGTCGCGTAAGGCGAAAATACAATATTTAGTCAAGTAGCTGCCATTTTTCAGCAAGACCGTATACTCGTAGCATCGTCAGTCCACCGCTCATGGCAAAGGCAGTGAAACGGTTGGCATCAGAGACAGAGAGGGAGGAAGCGGAGGGGTACAATATTTTTGGAGATAGACTGCAGAATAAACTACAATGTCACAAGAGGTCTATCGGGTCAGAGCTAGCATAGCATCCCTCGAAATGTAATAATTTAGAAAAACATTAGAATCCATTAAAAAGCAATAATAATAATGAATCCAACTTTTTTTTTTAAATCATAATCAAATGTGCAAATTTAACCTCCCCTCTAAAGCCATGCTGCGGGCAACCAATCAACTTGGCTTAAACATAACACTAACAACAAACAGAGTAAAGCAATAATAATTTTAATTTGATTGAGAATTAACAAACAACATGCCGAACAAACATTTCTTACCCAGACTTATACATCTGTAACCTTTTACTGATGGGATCTAGGGATCAAACCAATTACTTTCTATGACTTCGAGAACACAAAACCGTCTACATAGACCCTGGACTCTTGAGAACTTTTGGATTTTGAACTGACAGATATGATAAATAATACCGACCTTGGCATAATAGCAACATTGAATCAAGCACTATGAACGTCAACTGTCAAGCATACTTTACATAACCAGAGTAAAACCAGTGGCGGCGTTGCACCAGAAATAACTAACCTACCATCTAATCTCCCTCAGAGCTCTCGGAGGTTTTGACGTTTGGTACCAGCTAAAAGTTAATCAAATTGCTGAGAATGGAGAAAATCGGGCAAAAACCCAGACACTATCCTTTTTTCATTTGCAACATGGCACTAGGTGTGTGGGTGTGTGGGTGTGTGCGAGCTTTCCTTTTGCTTACTTGTACGTAGGCATAAAGAGAGCTCTCTCACGCATACTCCCACACACACATTAACAAGCAAGCACGCACGCACACACACACACACACACACACACACACACACACACACACACACACACACACCATCCCTACCCAGTGCCGTTTGACATCAGACATAAAGAGAGATTACACACACGTCAATGACTACCCCCATCCACTGAGTATCGTGTGCCTGTGGTCGCAGGGGGGCGAAGGTAGTACCTTGTCATTTGCCTCATTTTCTCCGTTCCTTTTTCTTGGCTCAAATGTTGGCAGGTCCCAAACGTCAGAACTACCGAGTGCTCTGTCTGAGAGAAATAAGATTAGTGTATTCTCACTGGTTCTCGGCGAACACAACGAATTATAGTATGTCTGTGCAATCATGCTGGCGTAGGCAGCTGTGATCAAGGGGAAATTGGATCAAGTATAAGAAGTTTGGACAAACAAAACGGCATTGAGACAAATTGGATCAAGTATTTTTTTTTTTTTTTTAAGTCTGACACATCAAAAAGGTAATCATGCAGCCATCTTCAACTTTTCCACAAAGAACGAAGATACATGGTTCCACTTTTTCGTGGTTATACGAGCAACAGCATCACATCGATTATTCCTTGTACAGGGTGACCCAAACAGAAATGCCACCCACAAAAATGTGTATAACTTCTACATCCGTTGACCGAATAACTTCATTTTTGGTGTATATTAACGTCAACTAATGTGTGCCCTTGTGGCAATTGTGTAAATTAAATGGTCTGACGTTTGTGCTAATTCAAAAAGAGTTTCCAAATTCAGGGATCGACTCAACAGTACCATCAGGACTAGTGGACAGCGACTTCTTCTTCCACATTGCCGAACTTTTAACCTCTCAAATCACCTTATGGTGAGAGTTTTGCGTACCACACTTGTTTTGACACCCCTCGTCAATGGGGGTGGGGGGGGTGGGAGAGGGGAGGGAGGGGGGTATAAGTTTAACTCTGCGAGAGATATCGCAAATCCACTTGTCCTAGCATAATATAATATTATAACCACGTCATGTCCCAAATAGACGCTAGTTCTGGAGACAGAAATATTTAAGTTAGCATACCAAATCCACACCAAGTACGATAAACTTACTGTTTAATGTGAGTTCTATCCCATGAATACCATGCGCCCTGGTCGCTGATTGTGCCACAGGTGGTTTTCACTGTCTGTAAAGGCGGTCCTAAAATTGAGCCCAAAGTCGACTTCATCAAGACTTCGTGAAGTCTTTTTTTTCACCGAAAAATCAGTGCTAAAGCTTCGTGCAGCCAGCTTCGTGAAGTGGACTACGCGAAGTCGACTTCGCTTAATTAAGGACAGGCTTTAGTGAAAGTGTTCAGAGGGAATGGAAAGGGGGGTGGGGGTGCGGGTGGCGGTCCTGACTACGCGTACACGTGAAGGTCAGCGCTTCTCTTTTTTACATTTAATCAAGTTTTGACTAAATGTTTTAACATAGAGGGGGGAATCGAGACGAGGGTCATGGTGTATGTGTGTGTGTCTGTGTGTGTGTGTAGAGCGATTCAGACTAAACTACTGGACCGATCTTTATGAAATTTGACATGAGAGTTCCTGGGTATGAAATCCCCGAACGTTTTTTTCATTTTTTTGATAAATGTCTTTGATGACGTCATATCCGGCTTTTCGTGAAAGTTGAGGCGGCACTGTCACGCCCTCATTTTTCAACCAAATTGGTTGAAATTTTGGTCAAGTAATGTTCGACGAAGCCCGGACTTCGGTATTGCATTTCAGCTTGGTGGCTTAAAAATTAATGAATGACTGGTCATTAAAAATCTGAAAATTGTAAAAAAAATTAAAAAAATTTAAAACGATCCAAATTTACGTTCATCTTATTCTTCATCATTTTCTGATTCCAAAAACATATAAATATCTTATATTCGGATTAAAAACAAGCTCTGAAAATTAAATATATACAAATTATTATCAATTTTTTTTTCGAAATCAATTTAAAAACACTTTCATCTTATTCCTTGTCGGTTCCTGATTCCAAAAACATATAGATAATTTATGATATGTTTGGATTAAAAACACGCTCAGAAAGTTAAAACGAAGAGAGGTACAGAAAAGCGTGCTATCCTTCCCAGCGCAAGTACTACCACGCTCTTCTTGTCAATTTCACTGCCGATGCCGTGAGCGGTGGACTACGAGTATACGGTCTTGCTGCGTTGCATTGCGTTCAGTTTCATTCTGTGAGTTCGACAGCTACTTGACTAATTGTTGTATTTTCGCCTTACGCGAATTGTTTACATTTAATCAAGTTTTGACTAAATGTTTTAACATAGAGGAGGAATCGAGACCAGGGTCATGGTGTGTGTGTGTGTGTGTGTGTGTGTGTGTGTGTGTGTGTGTGTGTGTGTGTGTGTGTGTGTGTGTGTGTGTGTGTGCGTGTGTATGTGTGTGTCTGTCTGTCTGTCTCTGTGTGTGTGTAGAGCGATTCAGAGTAAACTACTTGACCGATCTTTATGAAATTTTACATGAGAGTTCCTGGGAATGATATCCCCGGATTTTTGTTTTTTTTCGATAAATACTTTTGATGACGTCATATCCGGCTTTTTGTAAAAGTTGAGGCGGTACCGTCACACCCTCATTTTTCAATCAAATTGATTGAAATTTTTGTAAAACAATCTTCGACGAAGGCCGGACTTTGGTATTGCATTTCAGCTTGGTGGCTTAAAAATTAATTAATGACTGAAAATCTGAAAATTGTAATAATTTTTTAGTTTTTTTGTTTTATATAAAACGATCCAAATTCATGTTCATTTTATTCTTTATCATGTTCTGATTCCAAAAACATATAAATATGTTATATTCGGATTAAAACCAAGCTCTAAAAATTAAAAATATAAAAATTATGATCAAAATTAAATTTCAGAAATCGATTTAAAAACAATTTCATCTTATTCCTTGTCGGTTCCTGATTCCAAAAACATATAGATATGATATGTTTGGATTAAAAACACGCTCAGAAAGTTAAAACGAAGAGAGGTACAGAAAAGCGTGCTATGCAGCACAGCGAAACCACTACCGCGCTGAACAGGCTCGTCAGTTTCACTCCGTTTTGCACAAGCGGCGGACTACGCACTGGAATTGTCAATTTTAGTCCATTTTTGAGAAATAATCCCTCTGCTCAGAAATCACGTCTTCCATCCTCAAGGGACAGCACTCCACACGCGCGCGCATGAGATCTCGAGAGAGAGAAAAAGATTGAGAGAGAGACAGATACACACACAGACACGAAGGCAGAGCGAGGGAGAGACGGAGAGAGTTGCATGGAGTGTACGTGACAGACAGTGTATGTTGCTATAAACAGACAGACGAGGTGCAGCTCATTTCCGAAACAGCGCAATTGGGACAACAGTGACATGATACTGTTTGAATTTCAAAAAAGCGCAGCTCATTTCCGGAACAGCACAGATAACAAAGTTGGTTTCAACAACTGATCTCGTGAGAACAGTAACAAACGACTCATGTCACCTCTCCGAACGCATTGCAATAGATGTCCGCTCCTGCGGCCATCAATAAGCTTAGCCTGTTGTGTGGTCCCAATTGTCCCTGGTGATGTACTTTATATGCTACCCCATGTTCTTGGAATACAATCTTGTTTAAACCAAGTCAGTCGGTAGGGAATGTGGTGAAAGAAGGCTTTTTTTCACTTTGACAAAGTTTCTCTCGCATCAAAAATCATACATAGACTAATCATGGGTGAAACTTTTCCGCCTCGGGGCGGAAATCCGCCAAATGAAATTGGTTAAATAAGGAATTCCTTATTTTGAAAATCTTTTTTCGCCGGCGATCCGATCCGTATTTCTCCTAACACAGTGACCGGACATCGCTGAGTCTTTGTTTCACTGGGCGCGCGAATTATCGGACTACAGCTTGGCATTTGTTACATTGTTTAATGTGCAAATTTGTGTGTTTGATATACCAGGATAGGCCTACTGTTACCCTTAAAAGGGGGCTGGGCCGCTATTGCGCGGGTCCACTATTGCGCGAATCTAACCCTTACCCTAACCCTAACCCTAATCCTAACCCTAACCCTAAAGATTCGCGCAATAGCGGCCCCGCGCAATAGCGGCCCGCGCAATAGCGGGCCGACCCCCTTAAAAGCCTGATTTTTCGTTTTCTTCCGGGGGGCTTTGCCCCCCTGGGCCCCCTAGCGGGGCGTTGCCCCTGCACCCCACCAGGGCCTGGGCGGCCCCTGGACCCCGGCCTCATTTTCCTTATTTTCAATTCTGATCAGTTTCACCATCAGTTTCACCCATGCATACTTCAACCATTGGATTTCTGCTGTTCTTTTCATAAAATCCATTCTTCAACAGCACAAGCGCCCACGGTTATCGTGGGCGTTATGATGAAGGCCAGATCTTGTGTCGGGGTTGATTGGAGTGATGCAAAATAATTCGTGTTATCTATGGCCCACTGCCCCCCTGGTGCCAAACCGCTTTCTATTAATTCTGGGGTGGTCACCCTGGTGCCTGTCCTGTTCGCTTGAAATCTGATTACATCATGCACCTCAACTGCTTTTATCTCTGATCAGTTTCAGTGTTCGAAGTTTTTGTTTGCGAAGGGTTCTTCATTGTCGGTGTGTTCGGCTGTGTTCGATTTGTATGATCGCACGCAGGCACACACAGTGGCACCCACACGCACGCAATCGCGCTCGCACGAACGCATCCACCCACAAACACACACACACACACACTCACACGCACGCACGCACACACACACACACTCACACACACACACACACACACACACACACACACACACACACACACACACATACTCAGGGTCGTGTGCTTTTGACGAAGAAGCAATTATAGTGTACATTAAATTTCTTCTTCTTCTTCGCCCTAGCTCTAACGACTAAATGTCGCGGGGAAAAAACGATACACAAATTCCGTATTTCCTCTTTTCCAGAGCAGCTCTACTACTACTGATAAGGAAAAAAGGGATTGGGGCATTATTTACGGTTTGTGTTTCAAAAGACCCCTTGTTCGTCTTGAAAGAAACACTGTTTAGAGTGTAGCGTGTAGGATTTTGTTGCACTTGGTCTGTGCAATGAACCGAGAACGAACGATTCCTCCTAGCCCAAGAGAAAGACATTACAAACGAGATCAAAATGACAATACAAAACGTCACACTGCTGGAAAATAAAATCACAAAGGTCAACGGTTTTCTGATGTCAGAGGAAAATGAGGTTGAAGGAAAGTTATCTGAACCGGTCATGGATCTTATCCAGGCATTCGTGCGTGCGTGCGTACGTGTGTGTGTGTGTGTGTGTGTGTGTGTGTTTGCGTGCGTGCGTGCGTGCGTGCATGCCTGCCTGCCTGCCTGCCTGCCTGCGTGTGTGTGTGTCTCTCTCAGTCTTTCTCTCTCTTTATAGCCTCGTTCAGAGCGCGACACGTCTGACATGTTGTAATGTCAGTTTGAACGGACACTCTTATTCATGCAACTTTGTGTAAATGCACTATCGGCTTCGGTTTCGGATATTTGAGTGTTCGAATACCCTTCCCCAAATCCAGCCCAACTTGCAATGGGCATATTGCCTGAGCAATCAAACCATCCTGACTCCTGATTCTCTTTATTCCAGCGTCGCGGACGATGGTATCTGCGGTCGGGAAAGACTTTCCACGAATTTGCCACAGGGCGCCGCCATGTTTTCTGTGCTCGACTGCGAGCAGACCACAGGCACATTACACCCAAAATTCGTGTAGGCATACACAGACGCAACATAGCATATATACAGACAATAACACCCACAACACTTCAACTGCATATGAAAGGAATAAAAATAAATCCGCAAATCAGTCGCGCACAATACACCAGTTAGAAAAACGAGGAGTACCAAAGCGGCGTGCAGAAACTAAACTGACTCGGAGACTGAGAAGAAACATTTATCACACGATGTGGATAGCAAACATTAAAATAAAACAGATAAGTCAAGCAAAAAATAAACACAAATATCGAAAACACAATAAACAAAGGTAAAGAAAACAAAAAGAGATGCTTGCCGACAGTCAGTGTGTGTGTGCGTGGTTTGCCGTGTGCGTCAGCGGGGTGTGTGTGTGTGTGTGTGTGCGTGCGCGTGCATGCGTGCGTAGGCTACGTTCTTGCGTGTGTGCGTTCGAATGAGAAAGAAGAGAGAGAGAGGATTGAACAATGAGGTCACGTTCTCTGTCACATGAATATATACACACACTGAAGGCTACTTCGGACACGAACACTTGCCAACAACTGTGGTTGGACATGCTTTTGAAATGTAATATTTTTTCGACATGATTTCTGGACATACGAATCCCGCTGTGTTGCCTACTGATGTTGCGAATGATGAAGGTTTTGAGTTGACTGACCTTGAGGAGGGATTGCATCAGGCGTTTATCGTCTCAAATTATATCCTTGCTACTTTTCAGGAGTCAACTATTGCCATTCATGGTAACTTGGATAGTCAATGTTTTTATTTGTTTGATTCCCATCAAAGAAACAGAAATGGTAACCATTCTTCAAATGGCGCTGCAGTTTTGATGTCATCAAGTTAATTCCTTTGCAGAATTGATTGATTTTCTCAAAAGCCATTGTCAATGTGTTTATCAATTAACACCTGTTCATTTCTGTCCAACTGCAATGCAAACTCAATGTGGAGGAAACAAGGATTCATTACAAACAAGTCATCCCTGTACATCAACAGATTTATGTACCTCAATCAATACTGCTAGTATGAGTGACAGGAATCTAAAAGAAAAAACAACCAAACGCAAATGTACTACTACTTCTACGACTCGTTTGAATGTAAAACAGAAATGTAACACTATCTGTGACAATGACGGTTCTACGACTCGTTTGAAGGACAGTATAGATCGAACCTTAACCCACAACTACGACAATTTGTGTCAGACTTTTTTGAACAGGAAAATATGCCTCTGTTCAACAGTAACCAAAACATGGAAGATGTTTTTGAAACTTTACAGAAATGTAACACTAGCCTATCTGTGACAATGTTGCTTTTGAATTGAACCCACATTTGTTGAACAGGAGAGAATGTTCCTGTTCAACAGTGCCCAAAACACTGAATCTGACGTTTTTGAATCTTTTCTGTCATCTAACTGAATCTGACGTTTTTGAATCTTTTCTGTCATCTAACCCAATTGCTCATGACTTCATCGATCTTGAACATGCCTACTTTTCAAAGAAAGACAGACAAAAGCGAAATCTGCATGTTAGCCATCTGCCTGAAATGGTCAATGCACTTTTGTAAAATTGTCACAGCTGTTATGCACTTTTGTGAAATGGTCAGTGCTGTTGTGCACTTATGCAAAACTTGGTGCTGTGCTGTTAACATTTGAACAAAATGCATTTTGTTCAAATGTTTAGTGCAACTTGCTACTATATAATCGCTGTATGCGCTTTGTGGTAATAATGCACTGTTGTGAAAAGTTTGCGCTAAATGTTGGCACTATGCATCATTGTTGGAGCACCCTCCTGTAGATGCACCATGCTGAAAAATGTACTTATGAATCAAGCATTGACTGAAATAAACAATTTATATATCCAGCACAACATGCAATTCATTAACTTTTGACCCTAACCTTTAACACTTCCCAAAATAAATCTTTGGTGGACATTGCATCGACGCTGTTCATTTTGAATGAACATTTTTCTTGTGTCCGTTTATCTACAGGTATGTCCGTGAGTCTTTGTGTGTGTGTGTAAACGTGTGTGTAAGCGTGCGTACGAGTGTGTGTGCGTGCGTGTGTGTGTGAATAATTGCTTCTAATTGGTCCGTCTATATACGTCGGCGTCACGTGTAACGCTAGATCATGCTTGCGGCGAACTAAATAGCTTTATCTGATTTGTTTCATTCACTGACACTTGGTCAATTCTGTTGAGCCGTGGATGTATAAAAGTTTAAAGATAGCGAACATGTTACTCTAATCGCTCTCTGTCTGTCTCTCAGTGTCTCTAGTTGTCTCTCTGTCTCTTACTCTGTCTCTCTCTGTGTCTGTGTCTCTCTCTCTCTCTCTCTCTCTCTCTCTCTCTCTCTCTCTCTCTCTCTCTCTCTCTCTCTCTCTCTCGCTCTCCACCCCCCCCCCTCTCTCTCTCTCCCCTCTCTCTCTCTCTCCCTCTCCCCTCTCTCTCTCTCTCTCTATCTCTTTCTCTCTACCACCCTCTCTCTCTCTCTCTCTCTCTCTCTCTCTCTCTCTCTCTCTCTCTCTCTCTCTCTCAGTCTATCTCTCTCTCTCTTTCTCTTCTTCTTGTCTACCTTAGTTACCAGTTTTCAAAGTGAGGCATACCCGCCTCGTTCAATTATTTTTGTACTCATTTTATTTTTACACGGAGACATTTTCTAAATCACAATTTTAACTGCAACAATAGATCAGCCTCGTGTTTTTCAACCCAACCGCCTTCTCCAGGAATGTAAAGTGAAAAATAAATTAACTTTTTGCCTTGCAAATGATTAAGAATTTTAAAAAAACGAGAAAGGTAAGTTGTTGGAACGTTTAATTATTATCGACAAAACAATACGTTTTTGGATTTGCAAATGATTAGTTACAATTTCTCGCGCTCGTTATTACAATATATTGACCTTCCATTGACCCTCAGAGCTGAACGATTAAATCCCCTGGCAGCCCATGTCATTTATACTCACAGCAGCTGTCAAAGGGTCGATCGCTATACACAAAATCTGATGACTCATCAAAATGTTGGGAAGAAGTTGAAAGTATATCGAAGTAAAGCAATACAAAAGGTAAGAAGGAAAGACAGTTTCGAGGTAATCCTTTATTGATTTTGATCGTGAGACAAATTTGCGGGGAAAAGACTATACATATATATATACGCATAAGTCATGTTTTCCATCCTTTTATTTTGCAATTTCCTGATCTGTCTGTCTGTCAGTATTTCTGTCAGTCTGGCTAGCTGGCTGGCTGGCTCTCTCTCTCTCTCTCTCTCTCTCTCTCTCTCTCTCTCTCTCTCTCTCTCTCTCTCTCTCTCTCTCTCTCTCGGGAGTGTGTGTGGCAAGGGGACGCATAGCCTTCAGAAGGGGCTCTGGCCTAAAACTGAATAAACTTTCGTATTCGTATTTGTATTCTCTCTCTCTCTCTCTCTCTCTCTCTCTCTCTCTCTCTCTCTCTCTCTCTCTCTCTCTCTCTCTCTCTCTCTCTCTCTCTGGTCTGTGGGTCTCTCTCTCTCTCTCTCTCTCCCTCTCTCTCTCTCGTCTCTCTCTGTTTATTTGTTGTCCACCCTGTTTTTGTCCAACTTCCGGTGCTCTATGTAACTCTCTCTCTCTCGCCTAAATATGGGAAATGCCAACAACCAGAGCCACTAAATCCTCTGGCCGTTTGGTGTGCTGAATTCCCTGAGGTAAACCACTCTAATTTCCTGAGAGTGAAAACCCAAATAAGGAGACAGAAAAGAAGAACAAAAATGAACCGCAGAAAACCAATTCCAGACATGACTTGACAGCAAATTAGGAAGCGTGGGGCAGAGTGGTAAACTGACAGCCTCAGGCTGGAACAACCACCGCCTCTACCAGCCACAATCCCAAATCCCACCCCGCCCCAATTCCCCATCCTCAACCCACCCCCTATCTCTCATTTCCCACAAAGAGGATCGATGTGAATACAAAAAAGGCAACCACATAAAAAAAAAGTCCCAAAACATAATCAAAGGACATTCGATTTTTCTTCTAGACAAAGGAGAGAAAAAGCAGAAAAACTTGATCAAAGTATAACGAAGTTGAGAAGTTAAGCAAGTAGGTGCTGGGGGATAAAAACAATACAAGGAGCTGCGGCTATGTTCGGTGAATTTCAACTGCTAATCTTGCGTTCCTTCAAGTTTTCAAACAATTTTCCGCAAAATTCTCTCTCTCTCTCTCTCTCTCTCTCTCTCTCTCTCTCTCTCTCTCTCTCTCTCTCTCTCTCTCTCTCTCTCTCTCTCTCTCTCTCTCAGTCTCTCTCTCTATCACTCTCTCTCTCTCTCTCTGTCTCTCTCTCTCTCTGTATGGTCTGTGGGTCTGTCTCTCTCTGTCTCTCTGTCTCTCTCTCTCTCTCTCTCTCTCTCTCATTGTCTCTCTCTGTTTATTTGTTTTCCATCCTGTTATTGTCCAACTACCGGTGGTCTGCTAATCTTGCGTTCCTTCAAGTTTTCAAACAAATTTCCACAAAATTCTCTCTCTCTCTCTCTCTCTCTCTCTCTCTCTCTCTCTCTCTCTCTCTCTCTCTCTCTCTCTCTCTCTCTCTCTCTCTCTCTCTCTCTCTCTCTCTCTCTCTCTCTCTCTCTCTCTCTCTCTCTCTTCAATGGCATGATTCGGTCAGTGCTTCTTTAACGCTATTACTCTTTTTCAGAACAGCAGTGACATTATTCACATATCTTTTTTGAGAAAAAAAATTACCACAAATGGACAAACAGACGAACCTTGCTTCTCCCGTAACTCCATCCTTGCACAAATCATAAGAAAAGAGTGTTGTTTTCGAAATCTCCTTATCCTGCGTTTCCGGTTTTAATAAAAGACTAGATCATCGTCGGCTCGTTGACTGGTGCAAGCTAAGAGGTTCAACTCACTTGGCGTTGTGGATACGTGATTGTGTGTCGATGGTGTTGCACGTGTAACTGATTGCCTGGCTTCTAAGTTCTTGTCGCCCGTCTACCACAACACATCACGCGACACGAAACAAAGCCAAGAAAAGAAATCAGATTATTTCAGTGGAGAGAGAGAGAGAGACAGAGACAAGGACAGGGAGACAGACAGAGAGAGACACAGAGAGAGAAAGATGAAGACAGACAGACAGGCAGACAGAGGTAGACAGACAGGTTGGTAGAGGCAGACAGAGAAAGGCAGAAAGACATTCGTCACGGGTGGCCAGACAAGGCAGACAAAGACAGACAGACAGACAGAGAGTCCACAGAGAGATTAAGAGCAGACTGTCTGACAGCCAGATACAGAATGAGACAGAGACAAAGAGAGGTTTTATTCGCTTCGATAGGCAAGCCGGCAGGCAGGCAAGAAGGCAGTAAAGAGACAAAAACAGATAAGACAGACAAAGACACAAAGACAGAGGAGACAGAGATAAGACAGACATACAAAGACACAAAGACAGAGGGGACAGAGATAAGACAGACAGCCAAAGACACAAAGACAGAGGAGACAGACATAAGACAGACAGACAAAGACAGAGGAGACAGAGATAAGACAGACAGACAAAGACACAAAGACAGAGGAGACAGAGATAAGACAGACAGACAAAGACACAAAGACAGAGGGGACAGAGATAAGACAGACAGACAAAGACACAAAGACAGAGGAGACAGAGATAAGACAGACAGACAAAGACAGAGGAGACAGAGATAAGACAGACAGACAAAGACAGAGGAGACAGAGATAATACAGACAGACAAAGACAGAGAAGACAGAGATAAGACAGACAGACAAAGACAGAGGAGACAGAGATAAGACAGACAGTCAAAGACACAAAGACAGAGGAGACAGACATAAGACAGACAGACAAAGACACAAAGACAGAATAAGACAGACGGACAAAGACACAAAGACAGAGGGGACAGAGATAAGACAGACAGCCAAAGACAGAGGAGACAGAGATAAGACAGACAGACAAAGACAGAGGAGACAGAGATAAGACAGATAGTCAAAGACACAAAGACAGAGGAGACAGACATAAGACAGACAGACAAAGACACAAAGACAGACATAAGACAGACGGACAAAGACACAAAGACAGAGGGGACAGAGATAAGACAGACAGCCAAAGACACAAAGACAGAGGAGACAGAGATAATACAGACAGACAAAGACAGGGGAGACAGAGATAAGACAGACAGACAAAGACAGAAGAGACAGAGATAAGACAGACAGACAAAGACAGAGGAGACAGAGATAAGACAGACAGACAAAGACACAAAGACAGAGGGGACAGAGATAAGAAAGACAGACAAGGACACAAAGACAGAGGAGACAGAGATAAGACAGACACAAAGACAGAAGAGACAGAGATAAGACAGACAGCCAAAGACACAAAGATAGAAGAGACAGAGATAAGACAGACAGACAAAGACAGAGGAGACAGAGATAAGACAGACAGCCAAAGACACAAAGATAGAGGAGACAGAGATAAGACAGACAGACAGACAGAGACAGACAGACAGAGGAGACAGAGATAAGACAGACAGACAAAGACACAAACCAGAGGAGACAGAGATAAGACAGACAGCCAAAGACAGAGGAGACAGAGATAAGACAGACAGACAAAGACACAAACCAGAGGAGACAGAGATAAGACAGACAGTCAAAGACAGAGGAGACAGAGATAAGACAGACAGACAAAGACACAAACCAGAGGAGACAGAGATAAGACAGACAGTCAAAGACACAAAGACAGAGGAGACAGAGATAAGACAGACAGCCAAAGACACAAAGACAGAAGAGACAGAGATAAGACAGACAGTCAAAGACACAAAGACAGAGGAGACAGAGATAAGACAGACAGCCAAAGACACAAAGACAGAGGAGACAGAGATAAGACAGACAGACAAAGACAGAGAAGACAGAGATAAGACAGACAGACAAAGACAGAGGAGACAGAGATAAGACAGACAGTCAAAGACACAAAGACAGAGGAGACAGACATAAGACAGACAGACAAAGACACAAAGACAGACATAAGACAGACGGACAAAGACACAAAGACAGAGGGGACAGAGATAAGACAGACAGCCAAAGACACAAAGACAGAGGAGACAGAGATAAGACAGACAGACAAAGACAGAGGAGACAGAGATAAGACAGATAGTCAAAGACACAAAGACAGAGGAGACAGACATAAGACAGACAGACAAAGACACAAAGACAGACATAAGACAGACGGACAAAGACACAAAGACAGAGGGGACAGAGATAAGACAGACAGCCAAAGACACAAAGACAGAGGAGACAGAGATAATACAGACAGACAAAGACAGAGGAGACAGAGATAAGACAGACAGACAAAGACAGAAGAGACAGAGATAAGACAGACAGACAAAGACAGAGGAGACAGAGATAAGACAGACAGACAAAGACACAAAGACAGAGGGGACAGAGATAAGAAAGACAGACAAGGACACAAAGACAGAGGAGACAGAGATAAGACAGACACAAAGACAGAAGAGACAGAGATAAGACAGACAGCCAAAGACACAAAGATAGAAGAGACAGAGATAAGACAGACAGACAAAGACAGAGGAGACAGAGATAAGACAGACAGCCAAAGACACAAAGATAGAGGAGACAGAGATAAGACAGACAGACAGAGACAGACAGACAGAGGAGACAGAGATAAGACAGACAGACAAAGACACAAACCAGAGGAGACAGAGATAAGACAGACAGCCAAAGACAGAGGAGACAGAGATAAGACAGACAGACAAAGACACAAACCAGAGGAGACAGAGATAAGACAGACAGTCAAAGACAGAGGAGACAGAGATAAGACAGACAGACAAAGACACAAACCAGAGGAGACAGAGATAAGACAGACAGTCAAAGACACAAAGACAGAGGAGACAGAGATAAGACAGACAGCCAAAGACACAAAGACAGAAGAGACAGAGATAAGACAGACAGTCAAAGACACAAAGACAGAGGAGACAGAGATAAGACAGACAGCCAAAGACACAAAGACAGAGGAGACAGAGATAAGACAGACAGCCAAAGACACAAAGACAGAGGAGACAGAGATAAGACAGACAGCCAAAGACACAAAGACAGAGGAGACAGAGATAAGACAGACAGCCAAAGACACAAAGACAGAGGAGACAGAGATAAGACAGACAGCCAAAGACACAAAGACAGAGGAGACAGAGATAAGACAGACAGACAAGGACACAAAGACAGAGGAGACAGAGATAAGACAGACAGCCAAAGACACAAAGACAGAGGAGACAGAGATAAGACAGACAGTCAAAGACAGAGGAGACAGAGATAAGACAGACAGACAAAGACACAAAGACAGAGGGGACAGAGATAAGACAGACAGCCAAAGACACAAAGACAGAGGAGACAGAGATAAGACAGACAGACAAAGACACAAAGACAGAGGAGACAGAGATAAGACAGACAGACAAAGACACAAAGACAGAGGAGACAGAGATAAGACAGACAGTCAAAGACAGAGGAGACAGAGATAATACAGACAGACAAGGACACAAAGACAGAGGAGACAGAGATAAGACAGACAGTCAAAGACAGAGGAGACAGAGATAAGACAGACAGACAAGGACACAAAGACAGAGGAGACAGAGATAAGACAGACAGTCAAAGACAGACAAAGACAGAGGAGACAGAGATAAGACAGACAGACAAGGACACAAAGACAGAGGAGACAGAGATAAGACAGACAGTCAAAGACAGACAAAGACAGAGGAGACAGAGATAAGACAGACAGTCAAAGACAGACAAAGACAGAGGAGACAGAGATAAGACAGACAGTCAAAGACAGACAAAGACAGAGGAGACAGAGATAAGACAGACAGCCAAAGACACAAAGACAGAGGAGACAGAGATAAGACAGACAGTCAAAGACAGACAAAGACAGAGGAGACAGAGATAAGACAGACAGCCAAAGACACAAAGACAGAGGAGACAGAGATAAGACAGACAGTCAAAGACAGACAAAGACAGAGGAGACAGAGATAAGACAGACAGCCAAAGACACAAAGACAGAGGAGACAGAGATAAGACAGACAGTCAAAGACAGACAAAGACAGAGGAGACAGAGATAAGACAGACAGCCAAAGACACAAAGACAGAGGAGACAGAGATAAGACAAACAGTCAAAGACAGACAAAGACAGAGGAGACAGAGATAAGACAGACAGCCAAAGACACAAAGACAGAGGAGACAGAGATAAGACAGACAGACAAGGACACAAAGACAGAGGAGACAGAGATAAGACAGACAGACAAAGACACAAAGACAGAGGAGACAGAGATAAGACAGACAGTCAAAGACAGAGGAGACAGAGATAATACAGACAGACAAGGACACAAAGACAGAGGAGACAGAGATAAGACAGACAGTCAAAGACAGACAAAGACAGAGGAGACAGAGATAAGACAGACAGACAAGGACACAAAGACAGAGGAGACAGAGATAAGACAGACATACAAAGACAGAGGAGACAGAGATAAGACAGACAGTCAAAGACAGACAAAGACAGAGGAGACAGAGATAAGACAGACAGACAAGGACACAAAGACAGAGGAGACAGAGATAAGACAGACAGTCAAAGACAGAGGAGACAGAGATAAGACAGACGGACAAAGACACAAAGACAGAGGAGACAGAGATAAGACAGACAGACAAAGACACAAAGACAGAGGAGACAGAGATAAAACATACAGCCAAAGACACAAAGACAGAGGCATGCAATGTCCTCGCTCGACCTCAAGTTGCTGACAGGCCATGGTCGACGTCTGCAGTGCAGGTCATCGGCGTGATCCTTAAAGTCACAAAGAGTTCGATTCGCGAGGTGTTGCCGATGCGTGATTCTGTGCTTTTGTTGCACGAATAACTGATTGCCTGTCATGGCTGCCGGTCGGCTTCTTTCATTCCAGCTCCCTCACCACATCACGAGACAGAGAAGAAAAGGAAGAAGTGAAAAATGTCAGATACAGAAAGAGAGACCAATACAAGGGAGACACAGCCTGAGAGGTAGACAGAAACAGAAAGAGAGACACACACAAAACAGAGATATATTTGCTTGCTGGCAGACAGACGGGCAGGCTGGCAGTCAAGCAAGACACAAACAGTCTCTAACGTGCGCATGCGCACGCACACACACACACACACACACACACACACACACACACACACACACACACACACACACACACACAAGTACGCATCAGTTAATCTAAAAGTCATGAATATTCAGCTCGCAAGATAATCAGTACTGACGCGTGATTCTGGTGTACGTGTGTCAGTGGACTTGCGGACAGACAGACATATTGACCTGCAATGAGGAAGGCATTTACACTTCGCCCGAAAACTCGCACACACTGCAATATATATACATACTAGATGAATACCCGCTTCGCCGGGTACGGCTTCGCCGGGAAGAAGTCGAGCCGAATACCCGGCTACGCCGGGGACCCGGTGTAGGATCCGGTCCGGTCCCCCCTCTGAAGTAGTCCCCCGGGGGACCAATTCGTGGCAAAAACTGCTCCATAATGGTCCCCCATTAGACATCCAGCCTCGTTTTTCTTAGGCATTCAAGCCATTTTCAATCTATATCTTCGTCCGGTATTATGTAGTGCACAGACAGCAATCTCTTTGTTTGACTATATTTTGCAGAAAATAAAATAGATCTGATTTATAATGCCGTTCAACAGAAAAATCACATGAAATAAAATGAATAATAAATAAATACTGATAAGAAGAAATGAAAGCAGTCTCTGATTCTTTCCTTTCTTTTCTCTGAAATTGCTGGTAACAATACTAACATTGTAACAAGAAAAACGAGGCTGGATGTCTAAGGGGGGACCATTATAGAGCAGTTTTTGCCACGAATTGGTCCCCCGGGGGACTACTTCAGAGGGGGGACCGGACCGGATCCTACACCGGCTTTGCCGGGTGTACGCCGGCTTCGCCGGCGCACCGCACGAAGGAAGGGAGATAAACGCACCAAACACTGGAGAAGATAGTATAACGGGAATATGGATTGAGCGTTGTCGACAGTGACCTTCTAAAAATAGAAACGGGAATATGGATTGACGCCACACGAAGGAAGGGAGATAAACGCTGAAAACACCGGAGAAGATAAGGAAGAGTTACTGGGAATGGATCCAGAGAAAAACCAAAATCGGTTCAGCGCTGCGCGCTGAGAGCACGTGTTGAAATATCTTATCGAGCAGGTTGTGTCCGGGGTCTACCTGAATATGCTCACAAATTTGAAACCGAATATGCCCACCAAATTTGAAACAGATCCATCGAGTACCTTGGGCGTGCATCGCGGACACACACACACACACACACACACACACACACACACACACACACACACACACAGACACCAGTCGTATATATATATATATATATAGATAGAAGCACTTTCTGCGCTTTCCATCGAAATCTGATATGAATATCAATTAATTTAAAAGTCGTGAATATTAAGCTGGCCGGATGCTCTGGGTTGTGTGTCGATTTGATTGGCATGTGCGGCGGCATCCCAACCTGCCGCATCCCACCCTGTGATGACAGCCTAGTTCCTTGGCAGCTATCTCACATAAACCATCAAATGACATTGATAAGCGAAGGAAAGAAAAGAGAGCACGCTAAAAGAAGAGAGAGAGAGGTCTGACAGACCGAGACAGAGATAGGCAAAGGGCAAATGTTTTATTGCTTTGGCACACGGTGCAAATAAACAGAGAAAAAAATAAAGAAGACAGACAAATAGAGACACACAGACATAGATAGACAGAGACGAAGAGAGACGAACAGAGAGAGAGAGAGAGAGAGAGAGAGAGAGAGAGACACTAACACACTAACACATACACACAGGCAGGCGAGGAGACCGCGACGTCCCAGGTATGTACGCGCGTTGTGCGACGTCAGCTGATCATTTTCAACGACGCCAGAGGTCAATTCGCGAGGAGTTGTCGGCGCGTGATTCTTTTTTGTCGATTACGTTGCACGTGTAACTGATTGACTACCACAACCCCTGGCTTTCGCCTGCCACCTCACTCCCACACAACGTCACGCGATAGAAAAGGCAGCGAGGAAGAATGCTAGGCAGACAAAAATGAAATGGAACAGTACTATCAAAGACGGAGTCGATGTGTGGTAATCAAGGGTAACGATTGCGCAAATTTTATACATGTATGTCGTTACCTTCGTTAACAAACAATTACCTCATAAACAAAGAATAACCTCATCATAATACACTCTCTCTCTCTCTCTCTCTCTCTCTCTCTCTCTCTCTCTCTCTCTCTCTCTCTCTCTCTCTCTCTCTCTCTCTCTCTCTCTCTCTCTCTCTCTCTCTCTCTCTCTCTCCTCATCCGATTAGGCTAAGCCTAAAACCTTTATCCTTATGTAATAAAGTTCTGAGTTCTGAGTTCTGAGTTCTCTCTCTCTCTCTCTCTCTCTCTCTCTCTCTCTCTCCTCGCCTCTCTTTTCTATTTCTTCTTGTTATTCAGTTTCCCTTCAATGGGTGAGGGCGGGATGAAAAAAAGTATGTTTGCATTGCTTATTCTGTTACCCTCGAAATAAAGAGTTCAATTGTCTTGTCTTGTCTTGTCTTGTCTTCTGTTGTCCTCTCTCTCCCTCTCTCTCTCTCTCTCTCTCCTCTCTCTCTCTCTTTCTCTCTCTCTCTCTCTCTCTCTCTCTCTCTCTCTCTCTCTCTCTCTCTCTCTCTCTCTCTCTCTCTCTCTCTCTCTCTCTCTCTCTCTCTCTCCTCATCCGATTACCCCCCAAAAGCGAGAGACAGACAAACAGAGGCAGGTAACCGAACTGAGAGACCGACGGGCATAGAACCACGGACAGAGAGACAGACACAAATGACAGACAGACAGACAAGACAGACTGAGAAACAAATCAAGAAGAGGGAGGTCAAAAATCGAAATCAAATAGGATAAAAGGGGGAAACTGTTAACCCAACCGAGTTTCAATTCCCGCACGCCATAAAAAGTCAATGCCCGGAAATGCTCTCCAGCACCAGAAGGATTGAAGTCAATTATCTTTGCCGAACTGACAAACAGTTGGCCGACAGCCCAGGCCACAATTACATCGACTTCAGCGAACAAATCAAACGGCACCCACAAGTTAGGCAAGATAAAAACACACAAAATAAAACGTTTGCAGACAAAGGGATAAAAGAGAGAGAGAAACAAACAAACGGTAACCTCGGCAAGAACAACAATAAGAATGTATTGGCATTATAACGCAGTCTGTAAATCCGGTGAGTGAGTGATCGAGAGAGAGAAACAGAAAGAAAGACAGAAAGCGCAAGAAAGAGGAAGCTCGACACAACGACAGACAGAGAGGGTGTCAGACAGAAGAAGAAGACAGACTGACAGACAGACTGACAGACAGACAGACAGACAGACAGACAGACAGACAGACAGCCACCGAGAATTCGAAATTCCAAAAGTTGACAAGAAATGGAGGGACAAAATGTTTTAAAATATATCTGTATTCTTTTCTTAAATACAGATTCCGGTACGCCATATCACGTTAATGTCCGGAAATGTTTTCAGGTCATCTGTGGGATAGCTGTGTTCTTGGCACTACAAAAAGACAAATCGTTGCTTCACTAGTACTTCAAAGGGCGTTCTGCATCTTTAAGTAAATCACCCATGCGATAAAGAAGATGTTTACTGTCACACTACAACAGATGTTTTCCAACTTACCCACTTTGTATGGTATAATCCCTATTGCGAAATCCAATCACTCAGAGTGTCACGAAAGTATCCAGACACACACATTGCCGCCAGTTGAAAAGTATCCTTTCGTAGTCGAGTAACTGCTGACAGATGTTTTCTGAAACACAATTGTAATTGACTGCAATTTACATGAGCACTTATCATTGAGCTAGCTCAATAGAAAAAACATTGCAGGTATATATATTCTCCATTTTTTGTGTACGTGCGTGCGTTCACGGCTGCGTGCATGCATACGGTGCGCGCGTGCGTGTGTGCAGATGTGCTTGCAAGCTTGCAACCTGAAATGCAAACCCATAGGGCTTCGTCGAAGATTGCTTGACCAAAATTTCATCCATTTGATCGAACAATTAGGCATGACAGTGCCGCCTCAACTTTCACAAAAAGCTGGATATGACGTCATCAAAGACATTTATCGAAAAAAGGACAAATTAGTCTGGGGATATCTTGTGGAAGAACTTGTAAGTTAAGTTTCCTGAAGATCAGTCCAGTAGTATCCTCGGAATCGATCTACACACACACACACATACACACACATTCAAAACCATCGCTCGCGCATCCAACACAAGGATAACCACTCTACTGTTCTACTGTCAGGAAAAAAAATTCCAGCTCTGATTCCGTTTAACCTTGCTTACCTCTGAATCAATACAATAAATCCCCCTTCCCGTCAATCACATTGTCATTGTAAATCCGTGCTCCGGTGCACACCACTACACATCGACAATGATTCCAGCAAATAAATGATACCTTCCTTCCTGTCTTTGTTAACGATCATGGAAAACCACTACAGATCTGTCTGGCGTTTACATGGCATAAAAGCATTCTTCTACTTGAATGTAAACTTATTAGCACACTATATCTTGCAACAAATTCCGTACCCAAACTGAAACATCCATTCCCGTGTCCTTTCATTCAAACTGTCTAGACAATTAATGGCAATTCACTTGGCTATCTTGCAACAACAACACATTGAGAAGTTTATAATTGTGCCATCAATCTCCAACCTGGCTGTTTCCTTGGCTGGATTTTTTTCACAGATTGACATAGGAGTAAATTACACAATTAAGTTAAGCAAAAACAAAATCCCATTTGCACAGTAAGCAACCAACTGTTTGATTTGTCGTCAGTGTCCATGTTGAAGGATGCTCTTATCACGTGTAAAAGCCCGGACAGATCCATTGTGATTTACTGTCTTGTTTACACGGGAAGGTACATATCTTTAACACTACGACACATTGCTTACCTCACGAGAAAAAAGTAATGATGAAATGTCATCTTTTTTCCCATTTCCTGGAGTAGAAAAGTGATAATTAAATCTAAATTTATATTGTCTAGTTCCACTGTAAAGCAGTCTGGAGGTATGTCAACATCGGCATCGTTCACGTCTGTTTACAACAATAATACCACAGTTCAACAAGGAGAATATGAGGACAATATTTGTCCATGTGGCCTTGTTCAACTGCAATGCACAGTTGAGCGTATGCCAACCGGATCATTTCACTTCACTTTCAACCAAGGCAAACTTGAAACCATGCACCTGCTTTTGAGTCACGCTGAGGCACTATGAGGAACGCAAAACAATCTAGAGATAACCATTATAGCACATGCATGCTTTTATCTCTTAGTTACTCAGGAATCTGAAATGTAATCCTGAAGACTCTGCAAGCAGAATGCCAATATGCAGGGGGAATATAAACACGCACATGTATAAAAGAGGACCACGCAGGAAGAACGCTAAAAGCTCTACGTGCGTATTCAGATAAAAACTGACGATGACAGCACACGTGAGGCTCCCTCTGACAGGACACCTCACAATAAAGGATACCGAAATGGCAATAACAGTAACGGCAATTTTCTATTGTTTTTAAGGCAGTCCTTGGTGTTAACTTTCTAACATCGTGAACAAATTCGGCCAGCTCTTCGCCGATGTAAAAGATGCTTGACGGGCGCAGTGGCCAGACCCCAGTGGCCTAGTGGATAAGACATCGGTAGGTCGTGAGTTCCAATCCCGGTCGCTGCCGCCTGGTGGGTTAAGGGTGGAGATTTGTCCGATGTCCCAGGTCAAGTTATGTGCAGACCTGCTTGTGCCTTATCCCCCTTCGTGTGTACACTCAAGCACAAGACCAAGTGCGCACGGAAAAGATCCTGTAATCCATGGCAGAGTTCGGTGGGTTGTTTCCCTCGAAAGCGGCGTATGGCTGCGTGAATGGCGAGGTAAAAACGGTCATAAACCTAAAAACACACTCGTGCAAAAAACATGAGTGAACGGGGGAGTTTCAGCCCATGAACGAAAAATAAAAAATAAAAGATGTTTGTGTGGTTTGCCGATTGCCGTCGTCAAATGACGTCCCTGATCTCCGGCTCCATAGTCCCTCGTTCTGTGTATTTGACTGTACTGAGTATCTACCTCGCATCAAATGGACCAAACAATCACAGTCATGAAATCAAACCAACAATTCTTATCATGAAAATAAAACAAAATATACCTGTCAAGAAATGACACCTTTAAATAAAAGGGGACACTTTCTGCTTTTCACTTGTACATTATCCCATTCCAGGTACCACTGTACATTATGTCATATATATATGTGTGTCCAGCCTCCTTCCTGCGCACAAAATCTTGTGTCCACCTCGAGAGCTGACAGTCTTTATATATCCGTATTAAACAAAAGTTCTCTCTCATTTCTCCGCCTGAAGCGATTATCTCCTGGCAGCATTATTTTTCTGATTGCAGAGGCCGAGAGATCACGCTAATGAGGACACGGTTTAACTGATATAATCACTGTCCTCGGGTCTTAATTAGATCATTAGCGGGGCCGAGGTGTGGCATTGTATCGGAGAATCACATTCGAGCAGAATGACTGAACTAATTGACGACTTTCTGTTTTCGCTTTCCGAGTGCTAATGAGTGGGTGACTTGATAGCAGATTCTTGCAGTAAACAACGAACAGTGTGCACCTTTCACGTACTGTATGTGTGTGTGTGTGTGTGTGTGTGTGTGTGTGTGTGTGTGGGCGTGCGTGTGTGTGTGTGTGTGAGTGTGTGTGTGTGCGTGCGTGCGTGTGTGTGTGTGTGTGTGTGTGTGTGTGTGCGTGCGGCCGTGCGTGCGGCATGCGTGCGTGTGTGTGTGTGAGTGTTAAATTAATCACGCTTCAGGGTTCTTTTTTTCCGAACTAATCAGCACAAATTTGACCAAGTGAGGAAGCGGCATCTCTTTCGTGAAGTGAACAAACAGTACTGACATGTGACGCGACGTGACGAGGGTAAGGCGTTGCGAATTTAACTCCCCTGCCAAATGTTCCACCGCGGTTATGTTTTCCTGATTTATTGAGCGAGGGCAGGGAATTGATAGGTTTTGGTATTGGGTTGGGGGACTGAATCACGTTCGTAGGAGGAAGGGGGTGGGGACGGGGACGGTGGGATGGAAGGCAATTGAGCATATCTCTTACCCAGCACGGTCCCTCTGCGTCGAATGATAGTAGGCTAAAGGTCCCTTCATCCCCCCCCCCCCACCCCCATCTTCCCCACCTCGCTCATCCCCCTCCCCCCCCCCCCTTCCTCCTCCCACACCAGGTCAATTGCTTTCCCGCCCCCACCGGACAACTGCCAACCCCTCTCCCACCCCCCCCCCCCACCCCCTCCCCACCCCCTCCCCCCAAACCGTTATACAGCTGATCCCGACTGATAACCACTTTTCTAGTTCTTTTCATCCACGCACGTACACACACACACACACACACACACACACACAATTCCGATGACTACATTCAGTTTGTTGAATTGCAGGTTTGTTGTAATGCATCTTGCAATTAGAGTGCGCGTCTTAAATTTCAAATTCTTTGCGATGAGCACTACGAAATCTCTTTGTCCCAATTTCATCTCAAGCACAAGAAAATTGGTTGATTAAAATCAACATGGCCGAAGCAATGTTTTCATAAAAGAAGCGGTATTGTACGGGCACATGTTGAATTTGGGTTACATGTGTTGCAGAGAATATCCGTAGGCATAAAAAACATGCAAAGAGGCCCGGAGTGATATGTCCCTGTTGTGAATATAGTCAAGTGGATAAATTGATTACCTATGTTTCACACTAGTTTTGCTGTTACAGCAGTCCCTCTCATGAACAGACACCCTTGGGCCAGTGCAAACCTGTCCGTACATTGCAGGTGGCCGGTCACGGGAGAGCCCCCCCCCCCCCCCCCATCACACACACTCAGGCACACTGACGGACTGAGTGGGTCTTTGCTACTGGTGAACGAGCTCTACTTGTCCTAAAACAATAAGGTCAAACTACTACAACTTATAACTGAAAGGAAAAAAACTGTCCTGTAAAAATGACGTTAAATCAACGGTGTCAGAAAAAGAGAGATCTATAAAAGAAATCCTCAAATTCCTGAGGATACAGGCACCCCATGAAAGCAGCCACGAACATACTCACAGAGGCACACATGCTTGTGCAGATACTTTGCAAAAATATGAATTGAAAACCTGCATATGTGGTAATTTCTTTTTTGTGTGTGTGGCTTTATTGAATACTTCAGGCAGTGACTTTTCCCTGTCCAGTTTTCTCTTTCGTCTCTCTTATCCCTCGCTTACCCACCCCCACCCCCTTACCCTCCACTCCCTTTACCCAGCCCCGACAGCACAAATTTGTACTCTGCTTCAATAATGATTATGTTATTGTGACTGAGTTTAGCATCAATGTTTCGGAGAATAAGTGGGGGATTGTTCCGTTAATAATCATACGAGACCTGGAGATTAGAGCGAGCCAGAGAGAGAGAGAAAGAGAAAGAGAGAGAGAACTCGAACTCGAACTCGTAAACTTTATTACCGAGGGATGATAGCATTAGGTCCATATGGTCCTTTCTTACAGCTAGTCCCTACTATAATACACACATGAAACAAAGAACAAATATGAAGAATCCAAAAATCAAAACAAAACAAAAATCAAAAAAATCAAATAAAACAAAATTATGTAGGGAAAAGTATAACAAAATAAAAATAAAAAATTCAAAAGTGTGCTTGTTAATGGAAGCATACTATACACTTTCTCTTTCACACATCCTCACACACACTCGCACAAATTGTACACCGACTTAGTCGTTAGTATAGAGAGGTGCTTTCGGAGCTGTCTTTTAAAAGAAGATAATGACAGACATGACTTGATATTTGGAGAGAGAGAGAGAGAGAGAGAGAGAGAGAGAGAGAGAGGAGGAGGAGGGGGGGGGGGGGCAGACAGAGAAAGAAACAGACAGACAAAGGCACACCGACAGAAAGACGGGAAAGAGTGCGTGTGTATGTGAAGGCCAGGGAGTGTGTGTGTCAGAACGCTCAGAATCAGACATTGGCTTTGACATATATAATAAAATGTAATATTTTTACCCGCGACAAAAAAGAGATGAGTAGAGAGGCATATAGAAAGAGACAAAGAGACAGACAGCCAGACAGCCAGACAGAGTCTCTGAAATAGAAAGACAGAGACAGACAAACAGAGATAGCGAGACAGAGACAGAGACAGAAAGCGAGAGCGGAAGGGATTTGTCCCGGGTCATCTTTTCAGACCATGTGTTTGCTCCAAATGTGCAAACAGCAAGCAATGCTATCATTCGCAAATAAAGACTCGAGGTAGAACAGGAATCCCCCAGAAGAACCCACTTCCTGCCAACACGAGTGTTGATAAAATATGAAGGTCTATAGCTGTGTTTGGTTGGAAAACTCTTGCAAAATTGCATGACTTGATGGGTGCACGTGTCCTTGGAAAATCGTGATGAACCAACAACTACAACTGATGAGAAGGACATCGATAGTAATGATTGCAGCCATTGCATAATACTGTGTGTGGTAGTGCGTGCACTCGCGCAAGTGTGTGTGTGTGTGTGTGTGTGTGTGTGTGTGTGTGTGTGTGTGTGTGTGTGTATGTGTATGTGTATGTATGTATCTAAGTGACTGAGAGAGAGAGAGTGAAGGAGGGAGAGAGAGAGAGAGAGAGAGAGAAAAAGGAGGGAGAGAGAGTGAAGGAGGGAGGGAGAGAGAGTGAAGGAGGGAGAGAGAGGGGGGGAGAGAGTGGGAAGGAGAGAGAGAGAGAGTGAAGGAAGGAGAGAGAGAGTGAAGGAAGGAGAGAGAGAGAGAGAGAGTGTGAAGGAGGGGGAGAGAGAGAGAGAGAGAGAGAGAGAGAGAGAGAGAAAGAGAAAGAGAATGTGTGTGTGGTGTGTGTCTGTGTATTAGCAAAA
>NC_090253.1:42631440-42658619 GCF_037325665.1 Littorina saxatilis | reverse complement strand
GTATTAGCAAAAGTTTGATTGTATCTATTTGCATTATTTTACGTTTCTTTGTGTGTGCAGTGGTTGTACGCATGTCACTCATTATTTTGCTGGGCGGACAGGTAGTTGCGTTTCATATTAGAGAGGGGGAGAAATGTGACACCTGTTCGCAATCTCATTGTCATTCTGTTTGTGCGTGTCACGTTCACATCTACATAATACATTACACCGACAGATCTCCCATACCTGCAGAGCGATGGGATGATGTCGCGTCCTTTAAAGCAAAGCACAGCCTGTGCCTTAAATTACATCGAGGGTACAATGAAGTGTCAAAACATTGTCACACCCGGAAAATGTTGAGTTGATGCCAGTCAGTGTCATTTGTCAATAGTTTAGCAGATCCGAGATACATGGTAAATCCCATGAACAGTTACATGTAACTGCTATTTTTGTTGTGAGGGTTTCTGTGAAACCTTCACCTATACCGCACCACAGTAACAACGTCAACAATTTCTTGAATATTCAAATGAGTGTACATTTATCTAAATATTTATTTGGCTGTCAAGACTCATTAAAGAGAAACAGTTTCCCTGCATAGTGGTTCTCTCTCTCTCTCTCTCTCTCTCTCTCTCTCTCTCTCTCTCTCTCTCTCTCTCTCTCTCTCTCTCTCTCTCTCTCTCTCTCTCTCTCTCTCTCTCTCTCTCTCTCTCTCTCTCTCTCTCTCTCTCTCTCTCTCTCTCTCTCTCGTGCAATTGTGTGTGTGTGTGTGTGTGTGTGTGTGTGTGTGTGTGTGTGTGTGTGTGTGTGTGTGTGTGTGTGTGTGTGTGTGTGTGTGTGTGTGTGTGTGTGTGTGTGTGTGTGTGTGTGTGTGTGTTTGAGTTTGAGAGAGAGTGCTGTGACAGGAGACAGGAGAGACACGACACAAATAGTATGTTAAACATGATGAAAACCGAACGTTACGAAAGTTTGACATAACTGCACTGTAAACCAGCTTTTCATTGCAGCATAATCACTTTCACGCCATGAAAAAGAATCAACATCTTCCTGTAATAAATGACTCGTTAGCAGGCGAGCGATTACCGTCATTCATTACATATCGACCAAGTAGAGGAAACCGATTCATCCAAATTGCACTGTGCTCAAGTTGAGAAGGAGAAAAAAAATCACAGTTGGCCGCTAAAATCATTGTGGTTGGAGAGATTTGTCTGGGAAAAACGGCGTGCAGGTTCAGAATGGCACCCCCAATCTGTTTCTAATCTGTATTTAGATCAAGGCTTATTCTCTCTCTCTCTCTCTCTCTCTCTCTCTCTCTCTCTCTCTCTCTCTCTCTCTCTCTCTCTCTCTCTCTCTCTCTCTCTCTCTCTCTCTCTCTCTCTTGTCGCTAGAATAGTTGTTAAAACCAACAACCGGTGCTTTTTAACAATGTATTATTATTTTTATATACCCTGATTTTTTCGAATGCAGTGTATGTCCATGGGCATGGCACTTACAACGTTGTTGCGTCAGTGCAATCTACTCTATAATTCTTAACTCATGTCAAATGAACTTACATTTTTCATTTAAGCAATGTATTGTATGTAAATTGATGATATGTTCTTACTTTCATTTCTATTATAATCATGTAGCAGTAGTTTGTTTTCTTTACTTGCTTATTCTTTAGCAATTTTAGACTAGTCCCTCTTTAGGGCGAGGGCCAGATGTAAAAAAGCAGATCACTGCTTACTCTATTACCCTCGTAAAATAAAGAATTGTTCTTGTTCTTGTTCTTGTTCTTGTTCTCTCTCTCTCTCTCTCTCTCTCTCTCTCTCTCTCTCTCTCTCTCTCTCTCTCTCTCTCTCTCTCTCTCTCTCTCACACACACACACACTCACACTCACACTCTTACACACACACACACACACACACACACACACACACACACACACACACACACACACACACACACACACGGCACACACACACACATAGACACGCACGAGCGCGCGCGCACGCATACACACACAGGCGTTAATATATTTTACCTAAGCAAAGATGAGTTCTCACACCTAGATCCAGACAGGAAAACAGTGCAGAAGTCGATTCAGTTGTTTGGTATTTGAGTCTGGGATTAACGAAAGTACAAAATAGGATCTGCAGATCAAGACATGTCACTCTTGATTTCTTTTTTGAAATTGAAGTCACGTTTCATTGCTATATCCAACACACAGTCGAATATTCGTTGGCAGTGGGGTTTTATTTTATCGGGGAGCTTTCTAGTGAGGGATCACTTCAAGCAGCAACCGATAAAAACAGAGGCGTGCAGAAAGTTCTCAAGTTATAAATCTATCGCCTGACCAAAAGGGCCACACTGTACACACAAAAACATGGACTGATCGCGAATCAAAGTAAACGTTTGTCAGAGGAAGGGCGAAATAAAACGCCAAGTCCGCCTTCGGGGGAGACAAAAAATAGCGAAAGAAGAAGCAAGTGTTGGAGATTCCTTGACGGAGGCTCAAGGAAAATCGATCCTGGCCGAGCATGCATCTTGCTAACCCATTGAACTGTTCAGTGACTGTCTCGCTTCCTGGAAACAGTTGGCGAATCGCGGCATACATTCACTAAGTGGACTCGATCAAAGTGCAAACTAAAGCAAAACTTCACTTACCTGTCATTAATACTTCCAACATTGTTTGCTCACAGATCGTTGTTTTGAAATCGTTGTTTGGCCACAAGCAATGTGTCGTCTGCTTCTCTAAACTTGCCAACCCCGCGTGTCAGTTTCGGTATTAGAGTTAGTGCGCATGCCTGTAGCGAAAGCGGAACAAGCTGTCTGCTAGCGACCGTGGCTCGCGGTGGAAAGATGCCTTTTTCGTTTTTGTATCAATTGATTTCGAACTTTCTGTCATATATACATACAATCTTCTCTGGTACTTTTCCCGCTCAAGTTGTTTAATGCTTTGTTAAGTTATTTGTTTTTTCTCTTTTCCGTTTCTTTTTCAGTGGCAGCCAGTGAAAACGACACATTTCTGGGTAAAACTACGACAACTTGCGACGTGCAAAAAGCAACAAAGGCGCCAGATTTCTTCGGATTTGCTTGTTTTCTTGCCTTTTCCCTCTGTGTGTGTGCATGTTTAGTGTTTGCGTGTGTGTGTGTGTGTGCGGGTGTGGGTGTGTGTGTGTTCATGTGTGTGTGTGTATGTGTGTGTGTGTGTGTGTGTGTGTGTGTGTGTGTGCGTGTGTGTGTGTGAAACATCTCCACATCTAAATATTTATTTGGCTGTCAAGACTCATTAAAAGGAGATAGTTTCCCTGCATAGTGGTCTCTCTCTCTGTCTGTCTCTCTCTCTCTCTCTCTCTCTCTCTCTCTCTCTCTCTCTCTCTCTCTCTCTCTCTCTCTCTCTCTCTCTCTCTCTCTGATTATAAACGATTGTAAATTCTTCCTATCAAAGATCAAAGATAGATTTGCATATAACAAAGGTGTGATGATGTATAGAATTATGTCAGGGAATGCACCTGCACTTATTGCCTCAAATTTCAAAATAAATCATTGTAGAAAATGTAACAAATTAATTACCCCAACTCCAAGAATTGACCTGTACAAGTCGAGTCTATCATATTCTGGAGCAATTATGTGGAACGCCATTCCTAATATAATTAAATTACGAATTCATGAAAATCATTCAAGGAATATTACGTGCTGTTTCTATTACAAAACTTATTAGAAATATTATCAAGCAGCTGGCAAAATATAACTGTACTCTCTGATTATATTGAAAAATATGATTATATATAATGCATGAAGGACTTTTTTTTTATACAAACAAATATTTCTCTGTTATATATAATGTTCAAGCACTGCTAAAGAATCACAATTCATTTTAAAATGTCTTATTGGTTGCTTGACATGTTAATTATGGTAAATATGTCATTTGTACTATAGTTAATCTTATCTTCTATTTCTTATTGTTTGTTACCCCTCAATGGGCGAGGGCCGGATAAAAAAAGCATGTATACATTGCTTATTCTGTTACCCTCGTAAAATAAATTTCAATTCAATTCAATTCAATTCTCTCTCTCTCTCTCTCTCTCTCTCTCTCTCTCTCTCTCTCTCTCTCTCTCTCTCTCTCTCTCTCTCTCTCTCTCTCACAGAAGTTTCAAGTATTTTGATGAATCTGCCTTTTTCTTTGACCTTAACCAAGCCCCATTTTATAGCGTATTCAATTGCAGTGACGCAGAGAGCGCCTGCAATATTTTTCACGATATTTTGTGCTCTATAATTGATAAACACGCACCATTACGTCAGCATAGAGTGAAACATCCCCAGCTCCCCCCTTAGTTAACCTCAGACATTATCGAGGCTATGGCGATGCGTGATTATTTTAAAGAGCGCAACATGAAAACAGAGTATAAACTACAACAAAATAAAGTTTTGGACACAGTGAGACAAGCAAAGGCAGAATATTTTAATAAACTGATTTCTGAAAAAAAGGATACAGCTACAATCTGGCGAGCAGTGAATGAAATTCTTGATAAATCTAGGAAAGGATCAACCAATTCTCATTCACAAATATCTCCAAATGATTTTAACAAACACTTCATTTCGCTAGCAGACAACCTAAAATCTTGTCTCAAGCAAAATGATTTCCTTGATACGGATGATTGTTTTGAAAAATTAAAAACATTCTGTGGACAAAAGTTGACTCAAACTGACTTATTTTCTATTCCTCCAATCTCAGTGCACGAGGTAGGAAAATTGGTAGAACAAATGGCGAATAAGAAGTCAATGGGTCCAGACAAGATTCCAGTCAAGTTGCTAAAACTTGCTTTACCTTACATTGTCGATTCCCTAACTTATGTTTATAACCTAAGCATACAACAAAATGTGTTCCCTTCTATTTTAAAGTGTGCAAAGGTATTACCACTTCCAAAAAATAAGGATCTTACAGACCCAAACAACTTTAGACCTATTTCCCTCTTACCGGTTCTATCTAAACTCTTAGAAAAGCACATACAAAAACACCTACTGGCATATAATTATGGAACAAATGAATCTGTTTCATTCTTTTCAGTCTGGATTCCGCTCTAAGCATTCCTGCCACACCGCCTTAAGCTCTTTATGCGAGACTTGGCTGTCAGCAATAAACAAAGCAGAAATAACGGGAGCGTTGTTTCTGGACTTTAAGAAAGCCTTTGACCTAGTAGATCACTCACTTCTACTGAAGAAATTAAAGTGCTATTTAAAAGACGACTCCGCCTGTGCCTTTTTTTAATCGTATCTTTCAAAACGGAAACAGTATGTATCCATTAACTGTAAAACTTCGTCAAACGAGTTTGTCAGGAGTGGTGTCCCTCAAGGGTCTGTATTAGGACCTATCTTATATATATATGTATTTATATAAATGACTTACCCCTTCATGTGTCCGATGAAAAAGTTAGATGTGAGTTCTTCGCGGATGACTCTTCTGTTCACACCAGTCAAAAATCTTCGGAATCCGTCAACTCTTCTCTTCAAACAAGGGTGGATGAAATCACTGAGAGGTGCGTTTCTAATGCAATGATCATTCATCCGATTAAAACAAAGAGTATGGTGATAACCACGAGACAAAAACACCAGTTAAGTCCTTTACTATTACAACTGTCAGTTGGCTCAACTCAAGTGCAGCAAGTTAGGGAACATAGACTATTAGGTGTTACCATAGATCAAGAGTTGAAATGGCAAACTCATTTGAGTAATATTTGCAAAGTAGTATCAAAGAATTTGTACCTGTTATCAAAATTAAGGCATTACGCCGATTCTGAAGCACTCAAAATGTTCTATTACGCCCACATAATGCCTCATATAAACTTCGCTTCGACACTTTGGGATAACTGCAGTGATGTTCATTTAAAAAGACTCAATTCCCTGCATCGCCGAGCTGCAAAACTTATTCTGCATGATTTGAATAGGTCCACGGATGATAAACTAAAGCTCTTGAATTTCCTCCCCTTGAAAGATCAGTTTACGTTAAACAAGGCTGTGTTCATGTATAAAATTCTAAATGACGACTGTCCTAGATATTTGCAATCACATTTCAAACATGCCACAAAAAGATATGGGTCCCAAAAAATCATCAATCCTATACCTCGCATAGACCTCTACAAATCGAGCTTAGCCTTCCCGGGAGCGTTTCTCTGGAACTCCTTCCCCCAACAGATAAGAAATGCAACTTCAGTGAAAATGTTTAACGAGACAGTCACGTTCACACATCATTCGTGAATGAAATGTCTTGTTCGATTGTTATCTTGTTGAACATTTTGTACTAGTGTTAACGGATGTGTAGCTGATTTGAGCAACTTAATTCTCAAAATGAAAGGTTTAACTATGTCAATGTAATTTTGTAATTTTTAAGTTCTCCTTATATAATTCCTTAAATGCACATTGTGTTGCAATCCATACAATGTATTTCTGTATCTTATATGATTGAATTTTTATTTTTTATGTCCGTCTGTCTTTATGTGTTGTATAAAGGACAGGTTGGAAGAATAGGCTTTGCCTAAAACCTTTATCCTTTTGTAATAAAGTTCTGAGTCTGAGTCTCTCTCTCTCTCTCTCTCTCTCTCTCTCTCTCTCTCTCTCTCTCTCTCTCTCTCTCTCTCTCTCTCTCTCTCTCTCTCTCTCTCTCTCTCTCTCTCTCTCTCTCTCTCTCTCTCTCTCTCTTTCTCTCTCTCTCTCTTGTGCAAATATGTGTGTGTGTGTGTGTGTGTGTGTGTGTGTGTGTGTGTGTGTGTGTGTGTGTGTGTGTGTGTGCGTGCGTGCGTGCGAGCAACAAGGCGTGCGTGCTTGTGTGTGTGTTTGTGTGTGTTCGTGTGTGTATGTGAGTGTGTGTGTGCGGTTGTTTTTTTTAGTGTGCATGTGTTTTCAGTGTGTTTCTGTGTGTGTCTGTCTGTGACTGTGTCTGTGTGTGTGCGTCTGTGTTCGTGCGTGTGTGTGTGCGTGGGTGTGTGTGTGTGTGTGTGTGTGTGTGTGAGAGACTGAGAGAGTTTGTGTGGGTTTTTTGTTTTTTTTAGTGTGCGTGTGTTTTTAGTGTGTTTCTGTGTGTTTGTCTGTTTGTGACTGTGTCTGTGTGTGTGTCTGTGTTCGTGCGTGCGCGTGCGCGCGTGTGTGTGTGTGTGTGTGTGTGTGTGTGTGGGTATGTGTGTGTGTGTGTGTGTGTGTGTGTGTGTGTGTGCGTGTGTGTGTGTCTGTATGTGTGTGTGTTTTTGTTTTAGTGTGCGGGTGTTTTTAGTGTGTTTCTGTATGTTTGTCTGTCTGTGACTGTCTGTGTGTGTGATTGTGTGTGTGTGTGTCTGTGACTGTGTGTGATTGTGTGTCTGTGACTGTGTGTGTGTGTGTGTGTCTGTGACTGTGTGTGTGTGTGTGTGTGTGTCTGTGACTGTGTGTGTGTGTGTCTGTCTGTCTGTGACTGTGTGTGTGTGTTTGTGTGTGTGTGTGTGTGTGTGTGTGACAGACTGACTTAAATGAATGACCAACAGAGACAAAGTGGGACAGAATACACGCTGTATACTCGTATTTATATGAGTGTGACTATCACAAGGACGCAGTCCTTTAGTACAACATGCAAAGCGAGGAAGAAAGACAGGATTATTTAATTGCTGCCATATTCGTCACACCTATTATTATAATTCACTACAGGCCCATCACTTAGTGGAAAGCACCGGACATACAACTTCTTATCAGTGCGCACCACTAGCGGATACATGTTGCACTCACGTCACTAAGCTCTCTTCATCATCTCAGTTAAAGACACAGCCCTTCTACGTTATATAACTCTTATATATGACGGGCGCAGTGGCGTGGTGGTAAGACGTCGGCCTCCTTTTCGGGAGGTCGTGAGTTCGAATCCCGGTCGCTGCCGCCTGGTGGGTTAAGAGTGGAGATTTGTCCGATCTCCCAGGTCAACTTATGTGCTAGTGACTTAACCACCTTCGTGTGTACACGCAAGCACAAGACCAAGTGCGCACGAAAAAGATCGTGTAATCCATGTCAGAGTTCGGTGGGTTATGAAAACACGAAAATACCCAGCATGCCTACTCAACAAAAGCGGAGTGAAGCTGACCATGCTCTCAGAGTATAGTTTGGGGAACCCCAATGGGCAAATGAGCTCACACGTAACAAGAACATTCTGGAACGCTGAAGAAGAAGAACTCTTATAAGAGTTGAAAAACAAAAGAATTGTGTACTCACCGATACAAGCACAGCACACAATACTACGAATTTTCCATTATAAAATCTTCATCAGGAAACAGACAAAAACAAAGGACAACAAAAAGCAAAAGCAACACTGAGTGACCGAACAAGGACAGCACCATTTCTAATATCTTTTTTTTTTTTTTCCAATATCTTAGATTTATTTGAAACACTTGATAGACCTATGCAGAATATGTTCGTTTGTCTGTCTACTTCAATTACCTTTGGGTCGACGTACTAGTAAATGTAACGGTGGGTTTTTTTTGTCAATAATAAACGTATGTACAATTTTCATTCAATTTTCTTTTCATGTTTGCAAGCTTTTCATTTAAACTGTACAATAGCCGCCATTTATATTATATGTAATTTTCTAGAAATAGTGAACACCACTATAAGCATTATGCTTGTTGTTGTTTACTCAATATGCGTTTTTTGTAAACAATGCACAAACGTTAAATAAAACAGTTTAAACCAATAAACGTATTAATTACCTACCATAATTGGTTTTTGATTCTTAATTAACTCTGTTTAAGTTTTCGAAATTCATTCAAGCCTTTGCTGTTAGTTGTAACAGAGAAACATAAATCACTTCACTGTTACGTTTCTTGTCATTCCTCCTCATGTTTTTGTTATGACCACAGTCCCTTGTAAAGTTTTAAATGATATCTATCTATATGAAGTCTTATATCGCGCGCGTATCTCCAGACTCGGACTCAAGGCGCAGGGATCTATTTATGCCGTGTGAGATGGAATTTTTTTACACAATACATCACGCATTCACATCGACCAGCAGATCGCAGCCATTTCGGCGCATATCCTACTTTTCACGGCCTATTATTCCAAGTCACACGGGTGGACATTTTTTATCTATGCCTATACAATTTTGCCAGGAAAGACCCTTTTGTCAATCGTGGGATCTTTAACGTGCACACCCCACTGTAGTGTACACGAAGGGACCTCGGTTTTTCGTCTCATCCGACGCATCGATGCACATTTGTATCAATGTTAATATGCTTGGGTCAAGAAATGTAAGCTTACTCGAGTTCATGTTCTAATCAATTCAATACTGTTGTACAATAATTGCAATGTATATAAAATAAAATAAAAATAGGTTGAAGCCAATGGATTTACATTTCTCTGTCAGTCCAATATCGAATTTCGTCACGTTTTACATCTGTAGTTTGACAGATCAAAAGTTGGCTTTTAGATCCTCACTGATTTGATTTTGCATGTTTTTACACGTCAGCCCAGACGGCGTGTGGCTTTAAACGTGAAGGATCGCCTACACATTGCCTCACACATGCCTTCTCAAGTAAATGCTGAAAACAGAAGGATGCTCTATTGTATCAATGCTACACTTGACTGCTAGAGAGCCTGTGTATTCGGTTCAGTCGCTTTGTGCATGGATGTCTTGTTATTTTCACGGGTTAATTTGCAGAACTGTTAGTTTTAACCTTCATGTCTTTAAACTGAATGAAGAAAGCTGACTCCAGATAAACCGTGTTTTGCTTAAAAATCAAGTCCAGACAAAAGCAAACAGTGTAAAAGTCAGGAGGTAAATCGGTGAAAAACATGATATTCTGGGAGTGAAACATCAGTGATAACAACGTTTGTGTCGTTTAGTAGCATTGTTTGCTGTTGTTCGTTATCACTTGTTGAAGTCCTTTCACCCGTCAGCCAAAATAATGATTCTGTGGAAACTGCTTTTCTTCTTTGGTGAGTAATTCAAAATACGGATCTGCATTGACATGTATCTTCTTCTTCTTCTTCTTCTTCTTCTTCTTCTTCTTCTTCTTCTTCTTCTTCTTCTTCTTCTTCTTCTTCTTCTTCTTCTTCTTGTCGATCACACGTCAATACTGTCAGACCGGACAGCGAGACAAATGATGCTGATATTAAAATGTATACACATGTATCCTGATATACATTAAAAAAAACAAATGTGCATGTAATGTGACTTGTAACTGTATTTGTTTGTTTGTTTGCTTAACGCCCAGCCGACCACGAAGGGCCATATCAGGGCGGTGCTGTTTTGACATATAACGTGCGCCACACACAAGACAAAGAAGTCGCAGCACAGGCTTCATGTCTCACCCAGTCACTTTATTCTGACACCGGACCAACCAGTCCTAGCACTAACCCCATAATGCCAGACGCCAGGCGGAGCAGCCACTAGATTGCCAATTTTAAAGTCTTAGGTATGACCCGCACCCACGACCTCCCGATCACGGGGCGGACGCCTTACCACTAGGCCAACCGTGCCGGTTTGTAACTGTATGAATCTTCTGCCATTATGTATCGCGATGAAGGCTGATTGTCAGTATACTAATTATGATAGAATCGGCCTTTTTCCTCTCTTTTTGTTTTCTTCCAAAAAGAACGTATTATAAGCGTTTCAAACTTTAGACATTTATTCACCTACTTGTTTGTCCATCCATCCATCCATCCACCCATCAATCCATCCATGTTGCTGCTCTGTTTTCAATCGCTCAAGCATAAATTCCTTCCCGTGTGAACGATCATATCGACCGTCACGGATCTGTCTAGGATTGTACACACAATAAGGGCATCTTTTCACTTGCACACACAGGGCGGGGATGTAGCTCAGTCAGTAGTGCGCTGGATTTGTATCCAGTTGGCCGCTGTCAGCGTGAGTTCGTCCCCACGTTCGGCGAGAGATTTATTTCTCAGAGTCAACTTTGTGTGCAGACAATCCTCGGTGTCCGAACACCCCCGTGTGTACACGCAAGCACAAGACCAAGTGCGCAACGAAAAAGATCCTGTAATCCATGTCAGACTGAGTTCGGTGGGTTATAGAAACACGAAAATACCCAGCATGCTTCCTCCAAAAACGGCGTATGGCTGCCTAAATGGCGGGGTAAAAAACGGTCATACACGTAAAATTCCACTCGTGCAAAAAAAACGAGTGTACGTGGGAGTTTGAGCCCACGAACGCAGAAGAAGAAGACTTGCACACATACCAAAACTCAGCCCCCTGGCTGATTTCTGTGCACCAAGGTCTTTTGGTATGAATTACATTATCATCGTCTAGGTTGACACAATATCTATCAATATTGCTATTTCATATGTTACGTGGATTTCCATTGGTCAATTGGGCAAAACTGAGCTCATTGTAAAAGTGATATCAACTACATTTCCGTCGATATCAGTTTTGATGTCGACGACCTCTTTATTGCGTCCCCACTTCAAAAACAAAAACACTTAAATTTAAAAACAAACAAATATATATGAAAATGTAATGATCCCAGAATTTAGTTGAGCAAGTGACTAAAGACTTTTTGAAAGAAAAGACATTTTTAAATACTGAAAAGTACAAGAAAAGAGTGAACAAAAAGAAATAATAATCAGAGGGAGGGATATGGAACAGCCAAAACTGAGACAAATACTTTTATAATTTCTTTACAGTAAATACAAAATGTCCAGAGAATTAGCAATATATCTAACATTGACTGACTGTGATGATATCTTCTGCTATTGGTCTATATAGTAGAAGATATCATCACACAGTCCGTCAATATTGGGTAAAGCTATTTCACTCTAGTTAGGCCTAACAGTTAAGCTAAGAGAGAAGGACTACCAAACACAAAATGAAACTTCTTCGCAAGAAAACAAGCTAGTTATCAGCATGAAACAAAAAGTGGTCCGTATTAGGAGCCCTTCCCCTATCAGTTACAATTTGGTTCATTCCAAGACTGCACAAAGAGCTAGCATCCAGGCCGTTGAAATTTGGTATGTGTTCACGTGGAAGGATGCTCTTATGTTGTGTAAAAGCCTGAACAGATATGTGATGGCTGACATACGGTGGTATGTGAGAAGTAGGAGACCTTCAATGTTTCATGTTTTACGTTTTCATACCTTCTGATTGTATTCTGTAGAAGTTGCTGTGGTTGTGGTGACGTCAGACTGTGACGTCGCCAAATGGCTTGACGAAATGCAGAACTTCGGATCTCAGGTACTGACGTTCTTGGATATCCCTGCACCTGAAAGATCTACCGATGACGTCATCAGATTTTGCAGGTGTGTGTTTGGTTCTATGTGCGATAGCATTAGACTCTCTCTCTCTCTCTCTCTCTCTCTCTCTCTCTCTCTCTCTCTCTCTCTCTCTCTCTCTCTCTCTCTCTCTTTTATGAGCATGTGTGTTAGTCCTGGGAGTGTTATCGTGCTGCGTCTGGCCGTGTGTCTGGGTAAATGGTCTTATCGATAGACCCCGCAAACTTGGACTGTTGGCCCAAGACTTGGTTCGCCTGTACTGCAGCCATTTTTGGCAACTGCTTCGAAGATACCTCACTCAGTACGCCAATAAACAGCAAGAACGGCGGTCAAAAGAATTACTAGACTGACATCTGTTTCACCAGGATGTCGAAAACACGGAACAAAGAGGCAACTGCTTCGAATACACTGCTCTCAGGGCGACAGTAAACAGAACTAACTGCGGTCAAAATAATCAACTGAATGACACTTGTGGCAACAGATTGTCTAAAACGCCACCTGAGCTTATGTTTATATCTTGGTTCAGCTTCACCAGTCTCAAGTGGTCCACTACAAAGATACGGCATGCAAAATGTCTGTTTTTTTGGGAAATTGGAGGTGACTTGGACTCCAAAAGCGTGACATTTTACAACCGAAAAAGAAAACGAAACTAAATTTGTTACAAATATTAATGTTCACGCTGGTGATGTTTGATTGTTTCTTTGTTCCTTGTTTGTTTTCTTTGTTACTAGCATCGGTCTCCAGTAGCAATATCAGCTGAAGAAAAAATACTAACCAACCAACCAACCAATTTGTTTGTTTGTTTCTTTCTTTATTTCTTTCTTTGATTGTTTCTTTCTTTGTTTCCTTCTTCCTTCTTTCTTTTTTTCTTTCTTTTCTTCTCTCTTTCTGCCTTTCTTTTCCGGCGTTCTTTCTTTCTCTCTCTTTCTTTCTTTCTTTCTTTCTTTCTTTCTTTCTTTCTTTCTTTCTTTCTTTCTTTCATTCTGTCTTTCTTTCATTCCTTCTTTCATTCCTACTTTCTTTCTTTCATTCTGTCTTTCTTTCATTCCTTCTTTCTTTCATTCCTTCTTTCTTTCTTTCATTCCTTCTTTCTTTCTTTCATTCTGTCTTTCTTTCTTTCATTCTGTCTTTCATTCCTTCTTTCTTTCTTTCTTTCTTTCTTTCATTCTGTCTTTCTTTCACTTCCTTCTTTCTTTCTTTCACTTCCTTCTTTCTTTCTTTCACTTCCTTCTTTCTTTCTTTCACTTCCTTCTTTCTTTCTTTCACTTCCTTCTTTCTTTCTTTCACTTCCTTCTTTCTTTCTTTCATTCTGTCTTTCTTTCATTCCTTCTTTCTTTCTTTCACTTCCTTCTTTCTTTCTTTCATTCTGTCTTTCTTTCTTTCTGTCTGTCTTTCTTTCTTTCATTCTGTCTTTCTTTCATTCTGTCTTTCTTTCATTCATTCTTTCTTTCTTTCATTCATTCTTTCTTTCTTTCTTTCATTCATTCTGTCTTTCTTTCTTTCATTCTGTCTTTCTTTCATTCCTTCTTTCTTTCTTTCTTTCTTTCTTTCTTTCTGTCTTTCTTTCTTTCTTTCTGTCTTTCTTTCATTCCTTCTTTCTTTCATTCATTCTTTCTTTCTTTCTTTCATTCTGTCTTTCTTTCATTCCTTCTTTCATTCCTACTTTCTTTCTTTCATTCTGTCTTTCTTTCATTCCTTCTTTCTTTCATTCCTTCTTTCTTTCTTTCATTCCTTCTTTCTTTCTTTCATTCTGTCTTTCTTTCTTTCATTCTGTCTTTCATTCCTTCTTTCTTTCTTTCTTTCTTTCTTTCTGTCTTTCTTTCTTTCTTTCTGTCTTTCTTTCATTCCTTCTTTCTTTCTTTCTTTCTTTCTTTCTGTCTTTCTTTCATTCTGTCTTTCTTTCATTCCTTCTTTCTTTCTGTCTTTCTTTCTTTCTGTCTTTCTTTCTTTCTTTCTGTCTTTCTTTCTTTCATTCTGTCTTTCTTTCATTCCTTCTTTCTTTCTTTCTTTCTTTCTGTCTTTCTTTCTTTCATTCTGTCTTTCTTTCATTCATTCTTTCTTTCTTTCTTTCATTCATTCTGTCTTTCTTTCTTTCATTCTGTCTTTCTTTCATTCCTTCTTTCTTTCTTTCTTTCTTTCTTTCTTTCTGTCGTTCTGTCTTTCTTTCTTTCTTTCTTTCATGTCTTTCTTTCTTTCTTTCTGTCTTTCTTTCTTTCATTCCTTCTTTCTTTCTTTCATTCTGTCTTTCATTCCTTCTTTCTTTCATTCTTTCATTCCTTCTTTCTTTCTTTCTTTCTTTCTTTCTTTCTGTCTGTCTTTCTTTCATTCCTTCTTTCTTTCTTTCTTTCTTTCTTTCATTCCTTCTTTCTTTCATTCTTTCTTTCTTTCTTTCTTTCTTTCTGTCTGTC
Organism: Littorina saxatilis; assembly: GCF_037325665.1. Taxonomy (NCBI): domain Eukaryota; kingdom Metazoa; phylum Mollusca; class Gastropoda; order Littorinimorpha; family Littorinidae; genus Littorina; species Littorina saxatilis. Next base: position 42,644,019 of record NC_090253.1, on the reverse strand, counting down.
TTTCTTTCATTCCTTCTTTCTTTCTTTCTTTCTGTCTTTCTGACAATAAGCTTATTACGGTGTTGGTGTGTTTTAGTGAGAGTGTACGGGACGGGGGCATGTGGGATGCCAGCGTGACCTGTGACTCTCTAGACGACGAGACGACTCTGGAAGACGCATATGACCAGGTTCTGGAAGACCTCGGGGGTGTCTGCGAAACAGGTGACCTTTTTTTCTGATCTTTGTGCTTTTTTTTTTCTTACTTTTTATTCTTGCTTTTTTTTTTTTTTTTTTTTTTTTTTTTTTACCTCAGTTGCATGCAGGCTGCTTTAACACATCTTTTTTTTGCCTCTTTCGTTCTTTCTTTCTCTTTGTGCATTTTTTTTAGTAATAATTTCCTTCAATGTGTATAACTGTTTGACTCGGCATTATGTGTGTTAAAACTTAGTATATTGTATAAGTATAGTGTACCTATGTCTATTTGATTTGTAAATTGTGTACAGAATAATTTGATAATGTATGTTTTTGTGAGGCGCTTAGAACTAATTTAGGATATGCGCCATATAGGTATCCTCATTATCATTATTATTCATCTTCCACACTGTCTGTGTTCGTTCGTTTGTCCTTCTGTCTGTCCTTCTGCCTGCCTGTGTTTTTTTACTGGTCAAGTTTGTTTCTTGTGCTCGTTGTGAGTTTCGTGATGCCTTTTTGTTTCCTAAATTCTCTTTATCCTAGCCTGCTCATTTCTGTAGCTGTTGTTGCTTCTACTTCAGTGCGTTATTACTTCTACTGCCGCTGGTACTTTGTGAACAGTTTTTGTGTTTGTTTGCTTGTTTATTTGTTTGTTTATTTGTTTGTTTGTTGCCTTCCTCCTTTCACTCCTTCCTTCCTTCATCCCTTCCTTCCTTAATTCTTCATTTCTTCCTTCCCCTCCTTTCTTCATTCCTTCCTTCCTGCAATCTTTCCTTCCTTCCTTCCTTCCTTCCTTCTTTCCTTCCTTCCTTCCTTCCTTCCTTCCTTCCTTCCTTCCTGCCTTTCTTTCAGCTCCCCCACAAGCATACTTTTCTCTGTCATTCCCTTATTTCTGGGATATATTTTCTGTGTCTCCTTCTCAGTTACCATGGTCTTGTATGTGCAGCATGTGCAAACTACGAAACCGTTCGCGAGTGTGCTAAAAGCGTCCCGGACACCGCTCAGCTGGATCAAGTGTGCGGGTAAGTCAGCATTGTGGTAAGTGTGCATGCCTATAATTGTGGCGTAGTGGATAAGACATCGGCCTCCTAATCGGAAGGTCGTGAGTTCAAATCCCGGTCGCGGCCGCCTGGTGGGTTAAGTGTGGAGATTTGTCCGATCTCCCAGGTCAACGTATGTGCAGACCTGCTCGTGCCTTATCCCCCTTCGTGTGTACACTCAAGCACAAGACCAAGTGCGCACGGAAAAGATCCTGTATTCCATGTCAGAGTTCGGTGGGTTATATAGAAACACGAAAATACCCAGCATGCCTCCCCCGGGTGTATGCTGCCGGAATGGCGGGGGTAAAAACGGTCATACACGTAAAACCCCAATCATGCAAAAACTGTTTCAGCCTATGAACAAAGAAGGAGAAGAAGCTTGAGCCCGAAGTCGACTTCGCGAAGTCTTTTTACCGAAACTTCAGTGCCAAAGCTTCGGACAGCCAACTTCGTGAAGTAGACTTCGTCCAATATATTTCAAGCTGAATGTTGTTTTTTCTGCTTTCGTATTTATGTTACACGAGTTTTCAGCAATCTTGATATCCAAAAATCAAAACATTACCGGGCTAAGTTCTTCTTCTTTTTCTCTTCTTTTTACATTTAGTCAAGTTATGACTAAATGTTTTAACATCGAGGGGGGAATCGAGACGAGGGTCGTGGTGTATGTGTGTGTGTGTGTGCGTGCGTGTAGAGCGATTCAGACCAAACTACTGGACCGATCTTTATGAAATTTGACATGAGAGTTTCTGGGTATGATATCCCCATACGTTTTTTTCATTTTTTTGATAAATGTCTTTGATGACGTCATATCCGGCTTTTCGTGAAAGTTGAGGCGTCACTGTCACGCCCTCATTTTTTAACCAAATTGTTTGAAATTTTGGTCAAGTAATGTTCGACGAAGCCCGGACTTCGGTATTGCATTTCAGCTTGGTGGCTTAAAAATTAATTAATGACTTTGGTCATTAAAAATCTGAAAATTGTAAAAAAAAAAATTTTTTATAAAACTATCCAAATTTACGTTCATCTTATTCTCCATCATTTGCTGATTCCAAAAACATATACATATGTTATATTTGGATTAAAAACAAGCTCTGAAAATTAAATATATAAAAATTATTATCAAAATTTTTTTTCGAAATCAATTTAAAAACACTTTCATCTTATTCCTTGTCGGTTCCTGATTCCAAAAACATATAGATATGATATGTTTGGATTCAAAACACGCTCAGAAAGTTAAAACGAAGAGAGGTACAGAAAAGCGTGCTATCCTTCTTAGCGCAACTACTACCCCGCTCTTCTTGTCAATTTCACTGCCTTCGCCATGAGCGGTGGACTGACGATGCTACGGTCTTGTTGAAACATTGCATTGCGTTCAGTTTCATTCTGTGAGTTCGACAGCTACTTGACTAAATGTTGTATTTTCGCCTTACGCGACTTGTTATTTCTTCTTTTGATCGTTTCATTATTACTTGTCCGTCCTCATAGAGACAATAGGACCATCATTAAGCATTCCACAACCTTACATCTTTTGTAAGGTTTTGTTTTTATTTTGGTTTTTCTCCAGTAGATGTTGCTTTCAGCAAGAAATAATACAGGGACCGTGTTAACGAAAGTTTACGGTATTTTACCGGTTGAATTTTTTTTTTAAACAGACACACAAAAAATGACGGAAACTAAATGGAAAAAACAGGCCAGAGATACTATTGATATTGAAATTGACAAACTTTTTCGACGAACTTCAGCCGTTACTGCATGCGTGTCATGCATGACTATAGTCATGACTGACTTTTTCGTGTGACAGGAGATTGGTTCTGCGTAACTCTCTTTTTGACTTGTTGCACATGTCGTCTATATTTCACAGCGGTTACCTCCCTTTGTTTTTTTCTCAGACCTTTGGCTTAACCTTGAAATTGCTAAATTTCGTTTCCCGCAGGAGGCCTGGGACCCCCGGCCTGGAACACCCCCCCCCCCCCCCCCAGCCCTCCTAGGGCATAGCACTTGGACCCCTGCCACTTTTCGGAGATATTTTTCGAAGCTTTCGTCCAGCATAAATCTGCACCGGTGTAACGAATTCAGCTGTCCCCCTCATTCAGCTTCGTTTAAATTCGATATATATTCGCGAGACTGAAATGATGTTTCCTGGTCAGTTTCAAGAAGAACATTAATTTAAGGAAGAAGCGCATGTCAGTTTCTTGGAAGGGAAGGAAATTGATGGTGAAATTTATTAGATTTCGCCCCATAAATTCGATTTCTTCGAAAACGTGCACCGAGTGGTTACGTCCCTTGAGGGAAGGATTTTAGGATGAAGCAAATTTCTAAGTTTTAATTAAAAAAAATGTTGGTTGAACGAATTTAACCCCATGAATATAGAGTACCTTAGCTCGATCATCAGTACTATGGAAGGGAGGGGGGGCTTTTCAGTGTGGAGTGTATACAAGATCAACGAAACAGAATGAGAATGCTGAATGAGGGCAGAAGCTGAATTCGCTGCGCCGGTGTAACACGAGATAATTACTCCCACGAGATTTTTACTCCGGAGTAAACATTTCGTACGAAAAAGTTACTCCCTTTACGAAAAAAGCACTCCCCCATTTCCCGAGAAAATTACTCCCCAAGACAGGTGAGTTCCGAGTATGTTACAAAAATGTTACTCCCCTGACGAATAAATAACGAATAAATTACTTCACCCCAACACGAGCAATTTAACTTCCCATGCCAGGTGTACGAAATTTTTACTCCCTTGTCCCCTATTAGTCTTGGTGGTGGAAGGGGTGGAAGGAGGGTAGCGCGACATTCGTGTGCGCGAGATCACTTATTGGCATTATCCCTTCGCCCGCATCCCATTTCTCGTACGAGATTTTTACTGGAAGTACAGGAAATGGGGAGTAAAAATTTCGTGGAGGGAGTAATTTTTTCGTGCCTTGGGGAGTTCTTTTCTCGTACGAAAAGTGTACTCGGAGTAAGAATTTCGTACGAAATATTTCCTCCGGAGTAAATGTTTCGTGGAGTAAATATTTCGTGTTACACCGGTTCCTTGGACGATTTATGATCGTGTGCACAAAGAAGCAAATCGCTAAATCGATCTAACTGGACCACGCAGAAAAGACCAATCAGTGGCCAGACTGGCCGTAACCACAAAGCAAACTGCTCGCATTCCATAGTCTGACCACCGACCAGTTTTTTGTTATGGCCGGTCGATGTCAGCTTTCTGCCTCTGTCACCTTTCTGACTCGATATATACTCGAGACAAGGACGACTGAAAACTCTTTAGAGGTCCTTGACTCGAGACTGAAATGTTGTTTCCTGGTCAAATTAAAGAAGTGAACTTTTTTAAGGACGAAAAGCATGTCAGTTTCTTGCATTTGAAGGAAATTGGTGGTGAAATTCAATACATGTAGATTTCACCCAAAAATTCGATTTCTTCGAAAACGTGCACCGAGTGGTTACGTCCCTTGAATGAGAAGGGAAACATTTTAGAATGAATCAAATTTCTAAGTTTTAAATAAAACAAATTGGTTGGACAAATTTGACCCCATGAATGTAAAGTACCCAAAGTCGATCGTCAGTACTATCGAAGGGTGTTTTTTTTGTTCAGTGTGGAGTTCACACAAGATCAACGAGGCCGAATCAGAAAGGTGACAGAGACAGAAATCTGACATCGCTACACTGGACAAGAAGTGTAGGAGTGAAGTGTTGTCTATTGGAGTTGTAATAATCAAAGGGAAGTAAGCACTCCTAATGCATACGACATGTGTAGTAGAGTAAGTGAGAGTTATTCGGAACCATTCTTCTGGCACCTGAGAGAATAACAAGCATTGAAATGAACAAGCGACTTTCATCTTGTATTCAGGAGTTGGTTAAATGTATTTCCTTTGGAAGCGCTCAGCGTTTGGTTTGTTTGGTTTGAGTCTGTGCTTCTTACGCTGTTTCTTTATCAGTTCCTAGCAGACATGCAGAGGACGCGACAGAAGGTTCACGTGACGCCATAACTGACTTGCATTGTGACATCTTCCAAAACTGTGTTTGTGACGTTAGAGGTTTCACTTGAGACGACAGGGCCAAGAAGACACGTCTTGTTTTGCTTCATCCGGGTGTCGTTTGTCATTTTTTTTAAAACGATGTGTCCAGAGAAGTTTAACTCATTGTCTCCCAGGTAGGCTACGGATATATCCGTACCCACTCATATGGCTCTATCTGACCAGATACGGATATATCCGTACACACAGTCATTTAAGTCGCTTCCTGTAACGTCGATCTAACGCCTGCATTCCAGCGTGTTGATACACAGTGTCTACACAGTTACTACAATTCTGAGTGACCTGCTGCAGCACAGCTGGTCTAGGCTAAAACAAACTTAGTCAACATAGGTGGGGTAGAAAGTGTTAACAGATCCGACTCCACCTGCAAATACAGTGGAACCCCCCTTTTAAGACCTCCAAAAATCTGTACAAATCAGGTCTTAAAAAGGAGGGAGTCTTAAAATGGGGGTAAATTTACAGAGGTTATGAACAGAAAATCTGAGAAAACAGGGTCTTAAAAGGGAGGAAGTCTTAAATTGGGGGGTCTTAAAAGGGGGGTGGGGGGGTTCCATCGTACGTCCCTTCACAGAGAACTAATCATCTAGTAGTGCAACACAACAGACACGGTTTTCGTGAACAGTCTGACCACTGGTCAGTGTTGTCCTGCAGTGAAAGGTCCAGGGTGCACGGCAGCTAAATAATGGTCAGTTATTTGCCGAGAAAACGGTCCAGTGTTTGGTTACGACTCCTTAGCTCCACGCCCACCAGTCTCTCGGTGTTAGCCTTTCTGAGAGGGCAATGTCTGCAGGAACTCCCCGAGTGATTGGATGCTTTCAGACTGGCGAAGTGGCCTAGTGGGGAAGACGTCGGCCTCCTAATCGGAAGGTCGTGAGTTCAAATCCCGGCCGTGGGCGCCTGGTGAGTTAAGGGTGGAGATTTGTCCGATCTCCAAGGTCAACTTATGTGGAGACCTGTTAGTGCCTTATCCCCCTTCGTGTGTACACGCAAGCACAAGACCACCAGGTGCGCACGAGTGCGTGAGTTCGGTGGATTACAAAAACACGAAAATACCCAGCATGCTTCCCCCGAAAGCGGCGAATGGCGGCCTGAATGGCAGGGTAAAAACGGTCATACACGTAAAAACCCACTCTTGCAAAAACATGAGTGAACGTGGGAGTTTCAGCCCATGAACGAAGAAGAAGAAGAAGAATGTTTTCGGCACCCGGTGAACGTCCCAAGATGGGCAAGTTTGAAGCTGAGAGGTAAGGGCATCAGGCTTAGACAAAAACGCCCGTTTCAGTCGTGTGTAGGCCTACAGTATGCTGTAATCAAAGCGGGGTCCATGTTCTACGATCCTTGTTGACTTTCAAGTTGATTCTGTGTGCAGGCGCTTCACACATAGTTCAGCGGATATAAATTCATTAACTATACATTTCTACAATAGTTAAAGTAAGTTATAGTAGGACAGGCTTCAGAGAAGTTCAATGCGTCGCTTACTAGGGGGGGGGGGGGGGGGCAGCAAGGGCAGTGGGGACGATGCAGAAGAATCCACCATATCAAAATTCTCTTTGCAAATAGCTATCCGCACGTATGCGCATCTCACAGATCACGCAGCAAGAAATGGAATCAATTTTCAATTGTAGACAATTGGCCAGTAACGACTCTTCTCCTGCTGGCGTGCCAGCTGTGGGTACGCGTTGTGCAAAGGCGCCAGAGTTGGGGAAATATTTATATTACGTACGATGAGCACGTACGTTCCTATAGTACAGTGGAAACCCTCATCTTGTAGGAACTCCCATGCAATTTAAGACTTGATTTTTCAGATTTTCTGTTCATCACGTCTGTGAATTTACCGGTATAGTTTCGAGGGTTTATTTTATCAGATTTTTGCAAGTCTTAAAAAGGGAGGTCCAGTGCCGGTAAATGTTGCGGAGACAGATGAAACTGCAAAGAAATACAGGGATATGTACTTACTTCTTCTGTTGAAAATGAGCTCCACGTCGTGAACCTTTTGAGTCGCAAAGCAGACGGTCGATGGAAGTAAGATTGGCAAAGTCGGAGGCCTGCAGACTTTCCTAAGGGGTTTGAAAATCGCTGCATGATTGTAATGACTTTATCGCGTGGACTTGATATTTGTTTTCCTCCGAACGCGGCGTATGGCTGCCTTAATGGCGGGGTAAAAACGGTCATACACGAAAAATTCCACTCGTGCAAAAAACACGAGTGTACGTGGGAGTTTCAGCCCACGAACGCAGAAGAAGAAGAAGAAGATATTTGTTTCATGTCGTTTTGTCTGCCTATCTATATATTGAACAGATGCACAAGCTCACTTGTCACTTTTGTCTTATGCAGTCAAACCATTGTCGTGTGCAAGTGAATTCAAATCAATGAAAGCAACACATTTCCGTGAGGAGGACTTCAAAACGGGAACATTCTACTATCGCACGAATTTCTTCTCGAACAAATTGTAACGGAAATTCAATGTGTAGGATAGGGGCTACGAAACTAAGGAAAGTAGAAGGAACGAGAGTTAGAAAGAGCACGAGAGAAAGAGAGAGAGGACGAGATATACAAACAAACAAACAGAGAGACAGACAGACAGACAGAGCAAGACAAAGAGAGACAGAGAAGGACAGAGACAGAGAAGGACAGAGACAGAGACAGAGCCGAGAAAGAGGGACAGAGAGACAGATAAAGACAGTGAGAGAGAGAAAGAGAGAGAGAAACAGAGAGAGAGAGAGAGAGAGAGAGAGAGAGAGAGAGAGAGAGAGTAGAGGCACAGAGAGAGAGACAGAGAGAGAGACAGAGAGTAGAGGCACAGAGAGACAGAGCGAGAGAGAGAGAGAGTAGAGGCACAGAGAGAGAGAGTAGAGGCACAGAGAGAGACAGAGAGAGACAGAGAGAGAGAGAGAGAGAGAGAGAGAGAGAGAGAGAGAGAGGGAGAGTAGAGGCAGAGAGAGAGAGAGAGAGAGAGAGAGAGAGTAGAGGCAGAGAGAGAGAGAGAGAGAGAGAGAAAGAGAGAGAGAGAAGAGAGTAGAGGCAGAGACAGACAGAGAGAGAGACAGAGAGAGAGACAGAGAGAGAGAGAGAGAGAGAGAGATATCCTAGAGAGAATGAGGGGCAAAGGGAATTGGGGTCGATTGCAGACGGTGGTTATCTAATTGGCAGAAGCACATTTTCCAGTCCTGGCGACGACGTGGGTCGCCCCTCCGAGGCCGATAGGGCGTAGACCAACTAATTATCAATCAGCCAGTGAACCAGAGGATCGCCTTCCTGAAAATGTGTGAAATAAGGAAACCCCTTCCCCAGCAAAACATCGTGGATCACTCAGTTCTACAATTCACCACGAGTCTACATGCTGATACCTCTCTGTGCAGACACTTACTCAACTTGCCATGACTTCTATTGTTCAAGGAATGGGCGCAGTGGCGTAGTGGATAAGACATCGGCCTCCTCATCGGTAGGTCTTGAGTTCAAATCCCGGCCGCCTGGTGGGTTAAGGGTGGAGGTTTTTCCGATCTCCCAGGTCAACTTATGTGCCTTATTCCCCCTTCGTGTGCACACGCAAGCACAAGACCAAGTGCGCACGGAAAAGATCCTGTAATCCATGTCAGAGTTCGGTTGGTTATGGAAGCACAAACATTCCCAACATGCTTCCCAAAAAAATCGGCGTATGCTGCCTGAATGGCGGGGTAAAAACGGTCAAACACGTAAAAATCCACTCGTGCAAAAACGTAAGTGAACGAGGGAGTTTTAGCCCATGAACAAAGAAGAAGAAGAAGAAGAGTTCAAGCAATATCGGTCGAGTAATCTATTTAATGTTTCAAAAATGCCGGTCAAGAGAGCAAAAGACCGGCAGACTGATTTTGTGATGATTTTTGTCAAATCTTCTACATTTTGTGCTGAGTCTGACATAGATCTTGGTGAAGCAATTTGACAGTGGGGGGGGGGGGGGAGGGGGTGGAGCTTGGGGAGGGGGTGGAGGGGGGTAGTGATTGGAAAGGGAAGAGGCTGAGCAAGAAGAACCAAAGGATGTCAGGAGAAGCTCCGACCAAGCGTAATGATTAGGGAGAGCTGTGGATGGATGGTGGGGGTGGGGATAGGATGGGCCAGTGTTTATAGTGGGAGGGGGAAGAGATCAAAAATGGAGAAGTACAACACAACTCTGATTAATCTTATGATAAATCGATCACCAAAACTTTTTTTCGGGGTGGGAGGGGGGGGGGGCGGTAGGGCGAACATCGCCTAAACCATGTTTCGGCACATTGGGGGTGGGGGTTGGTGGGGGGAGGGATGTTTTGACGCGGTATTTGAGCTGTGGGTGAAGAAGAAGAAGAAGAATCACAGAGGATTGCTAAGGAAGGGGGTGGAGGGGGGGGGGTCTGAGAACAAACATCAATGATTTAGGGGACATGTGGGTGCGTGTGTTTGTTGGAGGTGCGGGCGGTAGACGGTAAGAGATTAGAAAAGGGCAAGAAGAGATGACAGGAACAACACAACTTAATTACTCTGAGCGAAGTCTCCACACACGTAAAGTTGATCACGCGTATACTCACTTTGGGCCAACGTACCATAGACAAAGTGTCGGTAATTGGTCATTGACGCATAAAAAGGCCAGGTCCTTCCCGTGTAAACAAGGCCGGGTCGGACACGGGTCAAAAAGGGCGAGAAGAGATCGAGATAGCCGCAACAACTAAATAACCGACTGTGGTATACGTGGCCCGATGAGGGTCGATCTGACAGCCTGGGTTACAAGGGGTCTAGACTAATGGTGAGCACGCCCTTCGATTTTCCTCAACAAACTCTGTGACGGTTGACCTGCCTAAAGACATTACACGAAGATAAGGAGAGAATGAGACATACATAGACATAGACACAGAGAGAGACAAAGACAGAGAGAGAGAGAGAGAGAGAGACAATGACAATGACAATGACAATTCTTTATTTAACGAGGGTAGTAGATTAAGCAGTGGTCTGCTTTTTTACATCCAGCCCTCGCCCTAAAGAGGGACTAACTACAAAAATGAAATAAAAATACAAGATAAAAAATAGAAAATAGAAAAACTAAAATTCTACATTTAATTTTAACAGATAACTAAAGTGAAAACACATTATACATATGTACACAAAATGCATTGCATTGAGGTAAATTGCGAGTTAATTGATGTGAATTAAGTGGTATAGTGCAGCTTGCACTTTCTCAGCATCATGCTCTAATCCATACATTACATTTTAAAGAAAATCAATCAAACAAGCAAGATCATCACACATCTAAATAGTGGTTGGTTTGTAAGTCCCTGCATTCGAAAAGGGTTTGTGTACATTATACCAATAAAGAGGAGAGGGGCATGTTTAATACAAAAAATGAATACCATTTAAGACAAATATCATTTACTTTGACTTCATTACATAAGACAAATATCTGCTCTTAAAACTATCAGTGCTGGTAGTTTGCCTCAGGAATGTTGGAAGAGAGTTCCAGAGACTGCTACCTGAATACACTAAACTGGACTTAAACAGGTCAATCCGAGGAACAGGAGTGTTTAATCTCATAAATTGACGTGAATTCCTCATGGTAAATTTTGTACGTAAAGTTTCAGGTACACATCCAGTGATAATTTTGCTCATAAGGGTACATTTATTATAGCCAAGTCTTTCCTTCAGAGGGAGAATGCCTAAGTTTATGTAGTCTAATTCATTCAGGGTTGTTTTCTTTAATAAGACTACTTTGAGAGAGAGAGAGAGAGAGAGAGAGAGAGAGAGAGAGAGAGAGAGAGAGAGGGGCAGAGAGAGAGAGAAGCAGAGATAGAGAGATGGACAGAGAGAGACAGAGACAGAGAGAGGGGCAGAGAGGGACAGAGACAGAGAGAGATAGAGAGATGGACAGAGAGAGACAGAGACAGAGAGAGACAGAGACAGAGAGAAGCAGAGATAGAGAGATGGGTAGAGAGAGACAGAGACAGAGAGAGAATTGTAACACAATAAATAGTATGTAAATACACAGCACACCGGACATTGGACCATTTGACCACTGATGGTCACATTTGGACATGTTTAGTCTGGTTTTCTTACATGCTATACGAACACGCTAAGATTTCGCAGAAGCTGAAACTACCGCCCAGCCAATAATAGACCTTATAGGTAATCCAAGCTCTCGCAAACTTCATGGCATAGCAAAGCATGATGAACGGCTATCTCGCGAGAGCTGTGAAGCCCGATGATTCGTAGTTCTTGCGACTTTCGAAGCATAACAAAGGGCATGTCTCGAGGATATTTCGCGAAGCTGCTCTGGTTTGCCGAAAAGGTCTATGAAGAACAGGGCTCCCCAATCGGTGCGTCCCTGCGTCCTTTTCGCACTTGAAGCCGACAACACGAACTACAAATGCATGGAGGGGGTCCTTCGACGCACTACAACTGAGAAGAGTGGGTCCAGGTGTACGCGCTACACAGGGGCTCACATCCACGTCGGACATCGGACATACACGGATATTTTTTTCCAAATGTCCTATACATTTTTCATGCAAGAGGACATAATTATGTCCTTTTGTTTTTGTCACTAAGTGGTCATTGTCCGATTATGCTTTCATTTGCTCCGGACATTATCAGTACTTTCCAATTTGCAGTAGTTTGATTTGCTATTTTATCGATGTTTTGCGAAGCGATGTGTCTCTCCAAGCAGACGAAACTTGGGGAGGTTTTATGTGCTTTTTTATAGAGATGAGCTTCGAAGGGTCGTAACTCTGAATGCTCCAAGCCGGTTGACAGTCTCCCTTCGCGGTTGTTGTTTTCCGATAAAGCAACATAACTAAAAACAAAAAAGTCCTATTGATTTATTTTTGTTCAGGACAAATGTCCTGTCACTTTTGCATTGTCCAGGACATTTGTCCTATGCCACGTACCTCTCATGGATGTGAGCCCCAGACAACATATCCGGTATCATGCGTGCCATCAGAAAATGTTCTGCCTGATCTGCACAGACTCAACTTTACGAAGTTAATCTGAACCGTATAACCGGAATATTCTTGTGAAGGGCTCAAAGAGTTTCAAAAAGCCGACATTATCTAAACATGAGCACCCCAGGTGGAATGTGTCCGAGACAAACATGCCTGTCCAAAGCAAGAATATGGACCTCATTGTCTTTCAATTCGGACCCTCTAAAGCTTCACTGTGGGGGCCATGGCTCCCTGCAAATTAAAGTAGGCGGTCCAGGGAAGCTCTTGGTTGAGCGCTCGTGTGAAGTTCTGTAAGAAACTGATGAAAACAAAATGAGCAGTCAAACTATCAATCGATTTTCCTTAAGGGCAAATTATACCTGCGCAGTGTCCGCGGCGCTGCATGCTGCGATAGGG
>NC_090253.1:42466440-42623940 GCF_037325665.1 Littorina saxatilis | reverse complement strand
TGCAGCGTGCAGACGGCGACCCACCCTACGACAGCCAGCGGGACCCGGCACGGGACTCGCCCCAACACGTCCTCTCGTCCCACGACTTCCCAGCGCTGCCCCATCGGCCGCCCCAGTCCCCTGTTGCCAGCCCCTCCACCTCCAGCGCAGATGGCTTTACTCCCCTTTGGCGTGACGCTGACCATAGGGACACCCTTGCGGGCAGGGGGCGGGGTAGAAGCTCTCCGACGACCAGCAGTCACCCTCACGACAGTGGCGGGCGCGGCGGGGATCTGGGTGGCGTACCGAGGGCACGGCTAGACGGCGGCGGTGATGGAAACACGGCCACAGCCGAACCTCCAGGCGTGATGACGCGCAGCAGGCTACAGACGGGCTCCACCTCTGGAACTCCCCGTGGACCAAACCACGGCACCAAGACGCAGCGCCAAGGTCGTATCGACATCATGCTTGGCGGCGGCAACAGAGCGCCTGCTCCTGGGACGCAGGGTGATCCTGACCCCGGCACTCACCGGCGTCAGGGCCGCAGCGCCGACAAGCAGAGAGACAACAGCAGCATGTGACGGTGCGGCAACGATAGGCCAAACAACGTACCGAGAGATAGTGCAAAGGGTATCATTCGTTTCTTGAGTTGGAACATCGATGGACTCGCAACGAAAATAGCAGACCCCGATTTCGTGAGTTATATACACAACTTTAACGTCGTTTGCCTAGTTGAAACGTTCCTGGATAAATCGTTCATTTTGAGTAACACGTTCTGCGACTTTGTAGTATTTTCGAGCTCGGCTGTCAAACTGACTGACAAAGGCCGTAGGTCAGGTGGGGTCATTATACTGGTAAAAAAGGAAATAGCTAAATTGTTTGATGCGATTGAGGTAACGTACGATCACATGGTCTGTCTCAAAATATCGAAGACACTGTGGAATCTGGACAAAGATGTTATATACCTAGCTGCGTATATCCCTCCCCAAACTTCACCGTACTATGATACCTCCCAGGCCAAATGTCACATTGAACAAACTGAACTATGTATGTTAGACATGTTAGAAAGGTACGGAGAAGTTTACATCATCCTATGATTGGGTCCTTGCAAGCTATTGCTGACTCAGAAAATCAGCTAGACGACCCGTGCAACCATCAAGTTCTGTATAGCCCTTCTCGATTGTCAGAGGATCGGACAATTAACACGTTTGGCTGGGAACTCTTGTCGTTATGTTCTAGTTTTGGTCTGTGTCTGCTGAATGGTTTTTGCACGCCCTCTTCGTCTAAGCATTTTACATACATATCCAGACATGGAAATAGTGTAAACGACTACTTTATCATCTCAGAAGAGTTATCATCCCTCTGCCTGGGCTTGACCGTCGAAGAGAGAATTGAATCCCCCCATATGCCGCTATGCTTAACACTTACAGGCCCCACTAACAAGAACACAGGGCAAACAGAAAACGAAACAAAGAAAGGGGTACGAGTTAAGATGTCATGGGATACACATAAAGAACATGAGGTAAGAGAGCTTATTGACTCGGAATCATTCGCTGGTAAACTCGAAGAGGCGGGGCAGATGATAAGTGGGGATATTGATGGATCAGTAAAGTTGTTCAACCGTGCCCTTAAGGAGGTAACTAAGCCAATGGAAATTACTGTTAAGAATGGTTCTGTTTCGGTCGGTGAGAAAAACAAATGGTTTGACTTTGAATGTCAACAGCAAAAAAAGTTGACACGAAAAGCTCTTCGAAGGTACAAGAAAAACAAGACAGCTCTTGACATGGAGAAGAGAACAGATACAATCAGTTTTAAAGAATGTGAAAAAGAAGCAGAGCGGTGTAAAACGGTATATTTAGATGAAAGGAAGAAGTACAACCAGCTGCTGAAAAATAAAAAGATTACATTTAAACAGAACAAAGTGTCACTTTTACTTGCCAGCATTCATGACCCCCAAAGCTTTTGGAGGGAAATTAGAAAATTCAAGAGAAAGGGAAGAAGCTCGCCTAGCATTAGTAAAGATGACTGGTTTAACCATTTTAACGGCGTGTTTAATAATTTAGCTGCTGGAGCGACTCCAGTTCAGCAAACCGAGTTATCCGCGGAAGAGGTCCCGGACCTCGACATGGACGAGCTAAATAAAGATATATCTGAAGGAGAGGTAAGAGAAGCCATTAGAGGGCTGAAAAAAGGCAAAGCAACAGGTATAGATGAAATCCCAAACGAGTTGCTTCGCATCGCAGGTGATGATGTTACTACTTACCTGGTAGAGCTTTTTAACAAACTGTTCCACACAGGAACATACCCAGCTGAGTGGGCCAAAGCCATTATTCACCCAATCTTAAAAAAAGGCAACGATGAGAACCCTGACAATTACAGGGGCGTGTCGCTGCTAAGCTGTGTCAGTAAACTGTATACTGCCATCATTAACAATAGATTGACTAAGTGGGCTGAAATGAACAATGTCATGTCTGAGTCCCAAGCTGGATTCAGAAAAGGGTATACGACAGTGGACCATATTTTCACGTTATATGCAGCTGTAAGCAAGCAACTTAAACAACACAAGAAACTGTATGTGGCCTTTGTGGACTTCCAAAAGGCGTTCGACACTGTCAAAAGAGATGTACTATGGAATGTACTGCTCAAGATCGGCATTGGGGGAAAAATGCTTCAAACACTCAGAGCAATGTACTCAAACGTATTATCTTGTGTTCGGTGTAACTCTGACTACACGGCCTTTTTTGAGTGTATGCAAGGTCTTAAACAATGATGCTTGGCAAGCCCAGTCCTGTTCTCTTTTTTGATTAACGAACTTGCGTCTGAAATGATTCTAAAAGGGAGGCATGGAATTCAACTTCTTCCGGGTGAAATTGAACTATTTATCATGATGTTTGCTGACGACATAGCATTGCTTTCAGTGACACCGGTGGGACTACAAAACCAGTTAAATATATTGCATGAAGTTGCCAACAGATTAGGTTTAAAGGTAAACAAAGAAAAAACAAAAGTGTTGGTATTTCGCAACGGTGGATACTTGGGGAAAAACGAAGCCTGGACATTTGGTCACGACAACATGTACGTTACCAACT
Organism: Littorina saxatilis; assembly: GCF_037325665.1. Lineage (NCBI taxonomy): Eukaryota > Metazoa > Mollusca > Gastropoda > Littorinimorpha > Littorinidae > Littorina > Littorina saxatilis. The sequence goes on along the minus strand of NC_090253.1, from coordinate 42,620,872 downwards.
CGTATAAATATCTCGGCTTAACCTTGACCACCAAAGTTTCCATCCAACGATGCTTTGAAGACTCTATTGTACGAGCTAAGCGTGGTGTTATCGACATTTTTAGAGTTTTGTGGAATATTGGATGTTATGATCTAAACCTTTTTTTCACACTCTTTGATACACAGATTACCCCCATATTGCTATACGGTTCAGAAATGTGGGGTTGTTTTGATTGCTCTAACATTGAAAAGGTACACATGTTCGCATGCAAACGGATAATAGGTGTTTCCCCCCAAAGTCCCAACTGCATGGTATACGGAGAACTCGGTAGATTTCCCCTATCAGTCCTCGCTGCTACCAGATGCGTTAAATATTGGTTGCGGCTAAATCGCCTCCCCAACACAAGATATGTAAAAATGGCCCATGTGATGATGAGGAACATGGCAGACAGAGGGACAGACAATTGGTCCGCTAGGGTCAGAAACCTCCTATGTGAAAATGGGTTTGGACATGTGTGGACGTACGGCTATGTCGGCAACGAAAAACACTTTATCAAGGCTTTTCAACAACGCCTAAAAGACTGCTTTACCCAGAACTGGCATAGTAAGCTAGAAGACAGTGAGAGGTATGACACATACAAATTGTTTAAACCTGACTTTGGAAGAGAAAAGTACCTTGACCAAATAGACAATCCATATATCCAAAAAGTGTTCACAAAACTCAGACTTGGGGTTTCACCCCTGATGTGCAACAAACAGAGATATTCTGCAAACGGTTCCCATGTTTGCCCACTTTGCAGATACCCTCACGAAAACGAGCACCACTTTCTTTTTAAGTGTCCAGTATACTCTGATATAAGAGAAACTTACCTAGGAAATGTCTTTGAAATCGGTCAACTAGAAAACTCGTCAATGCAGATACTACTAACACAAAACAAAAGTAGGTTGTGGGCACTCTCCCGGTATACATTTTATGCATTCAGGCATCGACAGCAACTGCTAGGCTAAAATGAATGTGTGTAAATGATTTTCGATCGCTATGTTCCAACCCTTAGCACTGTATTATGCACTTGTTCTTACTTGTTTGTGAGAGAGTATACATTGAATGGAAACTCTACTCCCCCCTTGTACAAACACAACAGTGTGGTTTACAATAAAATTTCTGAGTTCTGAGTTCTGAGAGTTCTCTCTCTCTCTCTCTCTCTCTCTCTCTCTCTCTCTCTCTCTCTCTCTCTCTCTCTCTCTCTCGCTTTCGCTTCCTGAAATGAAAGTCAGGATGAAGGTCGCTTGTTCATTTCAATGCTTGTTATTCCCTCAGGTGCCGGGAGATTGGTTCCGTATAACTTTCGCTTACTCCATTATTACTACACATTTCGTATGCATTCAGAGCGCTTACTTCCCTTTGGTTATTTGATCAGAAACGGCCGGATTTGATGACCGGACGACAACGAGCGTGGCCTCCCCAGCAGGCCCTGCGTGCAACGTCCCAGCAGCACGTGTGTGTGTGGCCATGCGACAGGTCCAGGTGGATGCTGCTGCTTCTGACGTTGGTGGTGGTCACGCCCTGGTGGCTGCTTGTCTGTGAGTAACATCAATTATGTCGTTGTGCCATGGAAAGTTTGTTGAAGGTCGTTTGATGTCTTTTCTGTGTGGGGGGGGGGGGGAGGGGGCGGGTGTGTGGGGGGGAGGGGGCAGGTGTGTGTCGGGGGCGTGTTTGTGTGTGTGTGGGGGGGGGGAGGGGGCAGGTGTGTGTGTGTGGGGGGGGGTGTGGGTATGTGTGTGTGTGTGTCTGTCTGTGTGTCTGTGTGACGGTGGGTGTGTGTCTGTGTTTTTGTGTGTCCATGTGTTTTTATGTATTTATGTGTGCTTATTTCTGTCTCTGTTTCTGTCTTTGTCTCTGTCTCTGTCGCTCTCTGTTTCTCTCTCTGTCTCTGTCTCTCTCTTTGTCTCTGTCTCTCTGTCTCTGTCTCTCTCTGTCTCTCTCTCTCTCTCTCTCTCTCTCTCTCTCTCTCTCTCTCTCTCTCTCTTTCTGTCTGGAACTCTGGTGTGGAACTCCATTCCGTCTGTAATAAGATCATTAACCACACTAAAGAGTTTTAAACAAGCTCTGCATAATCATTATATGTCTACCTAGATGGCTATATCTAGTCTTAACATGTGCAAGTAGCTGTCAGCTATTGGCAAAGCTTTATGAATTACAAAAATATGTTCTTTATTACATGTATAATGTGGAATTTATGTTGCGATTTTCCATCATCATCATCAACATCATCATCATCATTATCATCATCAAATCATCATCATCATCATCATCATCATCATCATCATCATCTTCATCATCTTCATCATCATCATTTACACCATAATTATAATCATTGTAAGCATTAGTGTAAACGTTGGTATTGTGTGAATTTTACCGTCGATCACTTTACATGTGTAACCTCAATTAACATGTTGCATGTTTCGCTTTTGATTTGTATGTTGCTTACTTTGTCATGTTGTGCTCACTTGTCGATTGTTTGCTGGGTCGTTCGTTTAATTTGTTTATTGTCATGTTGCTTTACTTGTTTATCATTTATTAGACATTTGTATTAGAAGTAAGGACCGGTTGTAAGAAAAGGCGTCGCCTTAAACCTCTATCCTTGAAAAATAAAGTTCCATCATCATCTCTCTCCCTCTCTCTGGTAATCAATCACACAGCCTGTCTCCTAGTCTGCCAGTCATTGTTTCGATTAGTCTGTGCCCAAATAGGCCATCCTTCTATCTGTCAGTCTTTATCTGCATCGGTGTCTGTGCTTGTGCGTCAGACAGAAGGAGCTTCATTGGCTTCATGCTTCTGTCTGCTCACCAGCATTGTCTGTGACCGCTTCCGTCTGACAGCTTAACCCTCTCAACTTCCTTCTGCTACCCCTCAACACCACACACCCACCTCCCACCCACCCCTCCCCATCCCCCCTCCCCCACCCGGACTCTCACCGCCACCCCCAATCCTTCCAGCCACCACCACTGTTTTTGCACTTCTCTTTTCGTTTTCATTTTTGGTCAAGTTTTGACGGTAGGTAGATTGGGAAAATCGAGACGATGATGGTGGTGGTGATGGCCTGTGTGTGTGTGTGTGTCTGTGTGTGTGTGTGTGTGTGTGTGTGTGTGTGTGCGCGCGCGTGTGTGTGTGTGTGTGCGTGTGTGTGTGTGCGTGTGCGCGCGTATGTGTGTGTGTGTGTGTGCGTGTGTGCGCGCGCGCGCGTGTGTGTGTGTGTGTGTGTGTATGTCTGTGTCTGTCTGTCTGTCTGTCTGTGTATGTGTGTGTATGTGTGTGTGTGTGTGTGTGTGTCTGTCTGTCTGTCTGTCTGTGTCAGTCTCTGTCTGTGTGTGTTTAAGTGTGTCTGTCTGTCTGTCTGTGTTTGTCTGTCTGTGTGTTTAAGTGTGTCTATCTGTCTGTCTATATGTCTGTCTGTCTGTCTGTGTCAGTCTCTGTCTGTGTGTCTGTCTGTGTGTGTGTGTGTCTGTGTGTGTCTGTGTGTGTCTGTCTGTCTGTCTGTCTGTCTGTCTGTCTGTGTCTGTCTGTGTCTGTGTGTGTGTGTGTGTCTGTCTGTGTGTGTGTGTGTGTCTGTGTGTGTGTGTGCTCAGAAAACCTCTAGACAGATCTTCATGAAACTTTACTAGTGAACTGTATCCGGGCCGAGACGTTTTTCTCTTTTTTTTTTAACAATGTCTTTGATGATGTGATATCCGGTTTGTAAACATTTGATCAATTGATATTTTCCTCAAACATTCTTTGGTTTAGTTAAACAGATATGTTTTGTTTGAATTATGATAGAACTACTCAAGCATATAACTTATATTAGCAAATCCCAGCTAAAACATAATAGAAGTAGGCACGATGGCGAACAAAATCAAAACGTTCATTTCGGAATGACGCGGGGTTTTGTCAGCCATGACTCATAATTTATATCAGTCTCGGGGAAGATTTTTAGTCCAGTTTTGACAGATAGACTGAATGTTTTGATATCGCTTTACACGATTTGTTATTTGGAAATTAATGCACGCGTAGTCTCAGACGCAGATACAGATACGGAATGATGCAATGCCCATGATTACTGTTACTTTCCTTTGCAGAGCACAGGGCGAGGTGGATGACGTAACACGTTGTTTCCATGACAACACAGAAGGATGTCAGGAGGGTGTCATGGCGTATGACATGGTCAAAAGGATGTGGGACGACGCAGTGTACAGCGCTCACACTCTCTGTCAGCACAGTATGTACGGGGCTAGTGGCAAATCAATCATTCAATCAATCATACAATGAGTCAATCAACCAATCAATCAATTATTCATTCAATCAATCATCTAATCAATCAATCAATCATTCATCCAATGAGTCAATTATTCAATCCATCAATCATGCAATGAGTCAATCAACCAATCAATCAATTATTCAGTCAATCAATCATCTAATCAATCAATCAATCAATCGTTCATCCAATGAGTCAATTATTCAATCCATCAATCAACCAATAAACCAGTCAATCAATCAATAAATAAAATATGGACTGACACTTTGACCGGTAGTCTAGCTGAAAGACAAAGTAAATATAGTGGGTGCGGTTTGATCAGAATTGCTAGTTCACGGTAAACACAATCGCTGAAAACAAGAACAAAATCAGAGACTGAAGTATTCAGAGACTGAGTCGAGTCTTTGACATTCGCAAGGGAAGAATGACCGATTGACCCCAGGAGAACAATCCGAGTCGGATTTTCATATCTGATATACTTAGTAACTTGACTTAGATACACATTTTTAAACTTAAAGTCAGATTTTTATATCATCTGATACACTAAGAGTCAGAATGTCATGAAATCCGATACACGTTTTCACAGAATCAATCAAATCTGATATGATGCTCTTATGATGAGATGTTCATGAAATCTGATGCACTTCGCGTGAGATTTTCATGACTACTATTGTTGTAATTTCCAGCGTGTCCGGGGTACAAGCAAGCCTTCCAGTGTGTCAAAGGATTACAAGCGGAACCCATGTCGCTACTCTGCAGGTAAAACTGCTGACGACGTCGTGATCATCATTATCATGATACTCCTACATTTGCACTGTATCCCACTGGGGGTAGGGGGTAGGGCGTTGAGGGGTTGCATCATAGATCTGTCAAGGGATATCTATGGTTGCATACAGTGGAACCCCCCTTTTAAGACCCCCAAATTTAAGACTCCTCCTTTGTTATATATATTAAGACCCTCCTTTCTCAGATGTACTCTTGATAGCCTGTGTAAATGTACCCCCATCTTAAGGCTCCCTACCCTCTAGGACCTTTTTACACCCCCGGTATAGGGGTGTGTATAGGATTCGGTCGATGTGTTTGTTTGTTTGTTTGTGTTCGCATATAGATCTCAAGAATGAACGGACCGATCGTCACCAAACTTGGTGAACAGGTTCTATACATTCCTGAGACGGTCCTTACAAAAATTGGGACCAGTCAAACACACGGTTAGGGAGTTATTGGTGCATTAAGATTCTACAAGGACTTATAGAGGGACATATTAATGGTCAAAGGGAAATAACTTTCTCAGTTGGTGGCAGTGAGAATGGTAAGGACGGGGGTGTTTTTCCTACCTCGGAGGAATTTCTTGGTTTTTTTGTTTTGTTTTTTTTTGCTTAACACCCAGCCGACCACGAAGGGCCATATCAGGGCGGTGCTGCTTTGACATTTAACGTGCGCCACACACAAGACAGAAGTCGCAGCACAGGCTTCATGTCTCACCCAGTCACATTATTCTGACACCGGACCAACCAGTCCTAGCACTAACCCCATAATGCCAGACGCCAGGCGGAGCAGCCACTAGATTGCCAATTTTAAAATCTTAGGTATGACCCGGCCGGGGTTCGAACCCACGACCTCCCGATCACGGGGCGGACGCCTTACCACTAGGCCAACCGTGCCGGTCCTTTAGAACCTGATTTACATATATTTTTGAAGGTTTTAAAAGGGGGGGTTCCACGGCATTACTTTTGTATCCGTTCATGTTTTAAAAACTGTCAAAAGTGCTTTAAAAAAAATCGTGCTATCGGTTTATCGACTTTTCCAAAAGCAATATTTCTTGGGCTCTTTTTTGCATCAGGTTTGTTTTCGTCCCATTTATAGGTTCACTTGCAGAACTGACAAAATATCAACAGGGTGCTCAGTGACGCCTGATAGATGTTCTGTAAACAGACATATAGACATAGAACACTTTATTATCTCAAGACGAGAAACTCAGGTGTGGTGTATCACAGCATTAGGCTACAATATACAACATAAAACGTAAGAACATAAATGAAATATCGAGGCGCAAATAGTCAACGCTTGATAATTAAGATTAGAATAATAATATCAAAACCAATCTATCTCCCTCTCTCCCTCTCCCCCTCTCTCACTCCATTCGTGTCACATTACGTCACAAGCAGACGCGCGGGTTCATAGGCGCATGGAATTAATAGATGTTAAAATGTGCTTAAAAGTGAATCTAGATTTAACAATATCACAGCTGAGGTGCGTAGAGGGCACGTATCTGTTCTTGATTCCGGAAACAGGATTACTACGGAAGAAGTTCAGTTTTACACCCAAAATGCACACCCACTGTTTTCAAACGAACTTCTTGACGGACACAATGGCCGAGGGGTTAAGACGTTGGCCTTCATTGTGGAAGGTTTGGGGTTCGAATCCAAGCAGTGCCGGGAGAGTTAAGGGTGGAGATTTTTTCCGGGCTGCACCCCTTGAACGCAATCGAAGAAGAAACGAACTACTTACGTTAAAGGCACAGTAAGCCTCCCATAAACCATCGCAGATACTGTCAGGCTTTTACACACAGTACAAACACCCTTTCATTTAAACACTCACCGCTTGAGAACATCCTAGGTGCCCTCCGTAAAGAGCGAGCAATTTTCAAAGAATTTATTTTTGCGTGGTTTATCTTACCCCTGAGCCATTGTGAACCCGTGTGATCCAGTTTCCTTTTTTCACAATGTAGTCGTCAGTTTGTGATTTCAATGCGACTCGCTGTAAGCTTATCTGCAATAGCACGTTATTATGTACCTCTGAATCTAAACGCAACAAACGGCTGCGATTCACACGAACTCTAGCGATGGCTTTTGACTGTTCAGAGGAACTGGCGATAGGCATAACCGTCGTCTGCTACGAGAACCACAACCTTGCGTGACCCTGCTTCCGGGCTTTTCTTTTTTCAATTTTTCAAAACTTCGAATTGTACTGATCTTGTCTTGATGAAAAAAGAATTCTTTATGATTTGAGAATGTTGTGTAACAAGCTGTCAATTTATTATATAGATTTTAAAAGTTAGGTCTAGCGCCAAAACGCACCGTCCGATTGTCTGATCAGACAATCCGCAACATTAATTCTTTGAAAATTGCTCGCTCTTTACGTAGGGCACATAGGGTGTTCTCAAGCGGTGAGTGTTTAAATGAAAGGGTGTTTGTACTGAGTGTAAAAGCCTGACAGTATCTGTGATGGTTTACGGGAGGCGTACTGTGCCTTTAAAAATAAAATATCAAACGTATTAAAAGAAACAATTAAAAGTCAGCAGAGACTTTTTTCCTCAGATTTGTTAAAACGTATGTAGAATTAGAACAAAAGGTAACCAGGTTTGATATATATATAGATACAGATGCTTGTTTCAAGCTATCGTCGTCAGTGTATGTATAGAAGTATTGTGTTTATTTCTGTGTCAACATATTTGCAGGTCCCGCAAGACGGCCATTGCCTGTGTGCCCTGTCCCCTGGCGGCAGACATGTTGCACGTGATGATCAGACGTAGAGTGTCTGTGGAACATCTGGACATCTGTGAGACAGGTCTGTGTGTGACGGTGTGTGTGTGTGTGTGTGTGTGTGTGTGTGTGTGCCTGTGTGTGCCTGTGTGTGTGTGTGTGTGTGTGTGTGTGTGTGTGAGTGCGTGTGTGCGTGCGTATGTGTGTGTGTGTGTGTGTGTGTGCTTGCGTGCGTGCTTGCGTGCGTGCGTGTGTGCGTGCGTGCGTCCCTGTCTGTCTGTCTGTCTGTCTGTCTGTCTGTCCGTGGTTCTGTCTGTCTGTCTGTCAGTCCGAATCTGCGCCGGCTTTCTGGCAGCAGAAATGCTGAACCTGATAATAAAACTGAAACGCGCTTTCTAGGGAGTCATAACGTATATACATTCCAACGTCGATATACAAATGCAACTAATTAGTCAACACTTTTGACTTTTCAGAAGCGCCCTGTCCAGACCTGATCAAGGCATTGGAGATCATGGAGAGATGTGCAAGGATTTACTGGGTCCAGTCTGACCTAGGCTGCAAGTAAGTCACTAAGGTCAATGTGTATTAGGCCCATTTCTGACGATTATGCCAACGTCTTACCTTCAGGTATTAATCACTTACCATTCGAACATTGTTTGGCTTCTGACGTCAGAAATTTCACTTCGAAAGAGAGTGTCAAAAAGAAATATCTTGATTGTTGTTGTTGTTGTTGTTGTTGTTGTTGTTGTTGTTGTTAATCGATATCGTATCTCTTTAATTGTTTGACATGTGTCCGCAGCGAGGCATGGTCAAATAGAGACGTCTTGGTGTGGTTGTTTTTATCGATATCGTACCTCTTCAATTGTTCGATCTGTGTCCGCAGCGAGACAAGGTCAAATAGAGACGTCTAACTTGGCGTGGTTGTTTTTATCGATATCGTATCTCTTTAATTCTTTGACCTGTGTCCGCAGCGAGACATGATCAAATAGAGATGTCTTGGTGTGGTTGTTTTTCTCGATATCGTATCTCTTTAATTCTTTGACCGGTGTCCGCAGCGAGACATGGTCCAATAGAGACGTATTGGTGTGGTTGTTTTTCTCGATATCGTATCTCTGTAATTCTTTGACTGGTGTCCGCAGCGAGACATGGTCCAATAGAGACGTATTGGTGTTGGTGTTGTGGTTTTTAATCGATATCGTATCTCTTTAATTGTTTGACATGTGTCCGCAACGAGACATGGTCCAATTTAGAGACGTATTGGTGTTGTGTTTTTTTTTGTTTTTTGTTTGTTTGTTTTTATCGATAAGGGGTTTAATTGTGTGACCTGTGTCCGCAGCATGGTCAAATAGAGACGTCTTGGTGGTGTTGTTTTTATCGATGTCGTATCTCTTCGACGGGCGCAGTGGCGTAGTGGATAAGACATCGGCCTCCTAATCGGAAGGTCGTGAGTTCAAATCCCGGCCGCGGACGCCTGATGGGTTAAGGGTGGAGCTTTTTCCGATCTCCCAGGTCGATGTATGTGCAGACCTGCTAGTGCCTTATCCCCCTTCGTGACCAAGTGCGCACGGAAAAGACCCTGTAATCCATGTCAGATTTTGGTGGGTAATAGAAACACGAAAATACCCAGCATGCTTCCCCCGAAATCGGCGTATGTTGCCCGAATGGCGGGGTAAAAACGGTCATACACGTACAAATCCACTCGTGCAAAAACATGAGTGAACGTGGGAGTTTCAGCCCATGAACAAAGAAGAAGAAGAAGTATCTCTTCAATTGTTTGACCTGTGTCCGCAGCGAAACATGGTCAGTGGAGCAGTGTCTGGTGGACGGAGGCATCTACTCGTTGTCCTGTCGAAACATATCTCGTGCCATGGCTGTCGTTCTCGCTGGCTATGAAGAGTCACGCACCATCTGCACCACCACCACCTCCACCACAACCCCTACCACCACCACAACCTCTACCACCACCACAACTCCTACCACCACCACAACCTCTACCACCACCACAACCCCTACCACTACAACAACTACAACGACAACACCCCCTACAACGACTACAACATCAACAACAGCGACCACAACTTCGTCTCCAGGCACTACTACAACGTTTATAACCAGTACCGTTGGTAAGACCGGTTGTGTTGAGTTATTGCGTGAACTGATTTCCTCTTGCTTCAAAACTACATGTAGTGTTCCAAAACCGTGTTTACTACTTCAAATTTAAGAATTTGGAAGTACATGTGATACTTTGCCAGCATTTCAATATTCTTTAAATAAAACATTTAAAAAATTAAAATTAAAATCAAATCTTGTAAATCTAGTATGACACAGCGAACCATGTAGTATGCTCTATTTATTAACCTAGCTCTCTGTTTTAGTAAGATCAGCGAACGATCTCGCCGAGCCAGGAGCATTCATAATGCCTGAACCATGATCCAGTAGATGAAAACATTTACTGTGTGTTTGACAGATTACGAAAAACTTCGCAGCATCATTTTCTCCAGGTGTGAGGTAGACTTTAGCACTATTGTCAACCGCAACCTATCTGACGTCATTACGGCCATGAATGACGTCACCAATGACACGGATGACGTCACCAAGGACACGGATGAACTACTTCGTTCAAACCTTGATATCTGCATGTGAGTGAAACTTTGAAGTGAATCCTCTGCCCTCTCTCCCCGGGGGATTTGGTTGTATAAGAACACAACTTGGGAGATTCTGATGTAATGCTCCTTAAAGGTATAGAGACAAGTGAGGAAGTGGAGAAAAAAAACCCAGTTAGAATGTCATGATCATGACAGTTATTTATACATATCTTTGCGAAATTTTTGTTCGCGCATATTTCATTTGATTTTGCCGTTAGTGAACAATGCGTCCACTGGCTCAGGTACCATCATGTTTTCAACTACGCTGTTGGTGGGTGGCGATGGCAAGGTGGAAAGCATGTAACCCACATCATATTCAACTGATAATCCATTTGATGCTCTTTTCATCGAAGTTTAACCAACTACGTATAATTGCACAGCTACCCGCAACACTGCGTGCAGTTGTCCAAAAGCCAGTTCAGTCAAATGCCTTTTAAAGTGTGTGTTTACTGCGTGTGTGTGGTTTGGGTTTTTTTGTTGCGGGGAGGGGGGGGGTGTCATTTTTGGTTTCCATGTCCCACTGTGGTGTTCCGGTATTGTACACAACCACCTATAGTAACTGGAGGCGATGAAACTTTGAGAAAGTCAGCTCAGAAATCCGTACAATCTCAACCACAGGAACTTTTGTCAAAGTACCTGTCGATCGAAGTACATGTACAGTATTACAGCAATGCTACTAGGATGTACTACGATCGACTGGCACTGCAGATACAATCTCCTGTGGTCTGAACCAGGCATTTAAATCTGCACGAAAAACGATTGTCAACAGTTTTAGGCTTTCTACTCATTATCTAAACACTAAATGTTCTCTTTTTGTGAGACCAGGCATATATATTTGCACGGAAAACAATAAATTGTCAACAGTTGTAGGCTTTTTATTCACCGTCTTATCACCAAATCGTTCTCTTTTTGTCTTGCAGCAAATTGATATCTTTCACAGACTGCCTCAACGCTCTGCCCGAATGCAAAGATTCGAACCAGCAGCGGCTCTGTCAAACGGCCCTCCCGGCAGAACTAGGTCAAGCTATGACGCGAGAAACTGTGTCATGGTGCGCACGTGCAGTGCGTGAGGCTGCAACTGACATGGACATCCTGCGACAGGGCACTGCGGAAAAGGTGGGCAAGAACCAAACTGTTGGCGGGTGGAGGAGTAGGACGAACTCCACTTGCATGGATGGTGAGTCTTTGAAAGGATACGATCAGATCAGATAAGGTAAGGCAGGGGCGGATCACATTCTTTTCAAGGGGGGGGGGGGGGGGTTCCAAACTTCTTTTAATGAAACTGTTGATGAAAATCAAGAAAAATGGAGCAATCTGTTGCAATCTGAGCATCAGTTTTTCTTTATTTTCATTTTTTAAAAATCTTTTTTAGGCTAGGGGGGGGGGGGGGGGGGGGAGGTCCGGAAAAAAACCCTGGATCCGCCCCTGCCGTAAGGATATGTAACCGAGTGCCGAAACACACGAACCACTTTTGGAATCAAATGCCATTCAAACAGGATTGAGTATTTTAGAGCTCATTTTTTAGAACCTGTCATGGTTACGCGAAGGATACTAAGAACATATACAAGAAGACCGCAGCAGTCAGACCCTATCACAAAGAAAGCTCTAGAACTCACAGGTGTCTAGCCAGCAAGCTATAAATCCCGTCGCGATATAACCTTCGTGTTTGAAAACGACGTTAAACACCAAATAAAGGAAAAAAAGCTATAAATAGCCCCCAGACAACTCTGCAGAGTCTGCTGTGATAAGGATGACGCAGTAGTCTCCCTGTCACAGTAAGGTACGGTCAGATGAGATGAGATGGGATGAGATGAGATGAGATGCGATGCGATGTGGTGAAATAAGGTACGGTGGAGATGCGATGCGATGCGATACGCTACGGAAGGTAAGGTAAGATGAAATAAGGAAAGGTTGGGTAAGGCATGAGATGATATGAGATGAGATGAGATGCGGTAAGGTAAGGTTAAACTAAGGTAAGTCACGGTATGGTAAGGATCAGATCAGATCAGATCAGATCAGATCAGATAAGATAACTTTAAACGTCCATTTTCATTTTACATAAACATGGGTTTTTACATTTAGTCAAGTTTTGACTAAATGTTTTAACATAGAGGGGGGAATCGAGACGAGGGTCGTGGTGTATGTGTGTCTGTCTGTGTGTTGTGTGTAGAGCGATTCAGACTAAACTACTGGGCCGATCTTTATGAAATTTGACATGAGAGTTCCTGGGTATGATATCCCCGGACATTTTTTCAATTTTTCGATAAATACCTTTGATGACGTCATATCCGGCTTTTTGTAAAAGTTGAGGCGGCACTGTCACACCCTCATTTTTCAATTAAATTGATTGAAATTTTGGCAAAGCAATCTTCGACGAAGGCCGGGGTTTGGTATTGCATTTCAGCTGGGTGGCTTAAAAACTAATGAGTGAGTTTGGTCATTAAAAATCGGAAACTTGTAATTAAAATTATTTTTTTATTAAACGATCCAAAAACAATTTCATCTTGTTCTTCGTCTATTTCTGATTCCAAAAACATTTAGATATGTTATATTTGGATTAAAAACAAGCTCTGAAAATTAAAAATATAAAAATTATGATCAAAATTAAATTTCCGAAATCGATTCAAAAACTATTTCATCTTATTCCTTGTCGGTTCCTGATTCCAAAAACATATAGATATGATATGTTTGGATTAAAAACACGCTCAGAAAGTTAACGAAGAGAGGTACAGTAAAGCGTGCTATGAAGCACAGCGCAATCGCTACTGCGCCAAACAGGCTCGTCACTTTCACTGCCTTTTGCACTAGCGGCGGACTACGTTCAGTTTCATTCTGTGAGTTCCACAGCTTGACTAAATGTAGTAATTTCGCCCTACGCGACTTGTTCTCCTTTGCACCACATCCCATTCCTTACAACACAAAGACACGATCCAAAATCTTAATCGAACATAAATACACCACTAAGATCAACTCATTGCACAAGCATTTAAATCAGATCAGATAAGACAAGAATACATAACATAACATAAGATGAGATGACTTGGTTTGTGTTGGCTCTCACATGTAAACTTATGTGTGATGTATTTTTATAGTGCCGTGTAACCGCCCGACATTGCAAGGCAATTTGCCTTGTTTTTATAAGGACAGTAATATTTTTGAGTCTTTGAGTCTTGAGTCAGTGCTGTGGAAATTACTCATTCAACTCATCTTAAATGGGGGCTTTCTTGACAGGTGGCAGCAGCCGACTGTACATCAGCATCTTCCTGCTCTTCGGCTCTGCTATCTCCCCTCACCTGTTGCCGTGATGCTTCAACTGTTGCCGTGGTGTTTTAACCGTTGCCGTGATGCTTCAACTGTTGCCGTAGTGTTTCAACTGTTGCGGTGATGCTTCAACTGTTGCCGTGATGTTTCAACTGTTGCCGTGATGCTTCAACTGTTGCCGTGATGCTTGAAACATTTTTTTACTGCCACTGGAGAGACTTGTGAAAAACAAATATTTAGCTTTTTGTTTGACTGTTTTGTGCATATTTTTGCTGCGCTCTTCGGCACTCTACCATCTCCGATCAACTGTTGCTGTTGTGCTTGGAACAGTCTTCTCTACCACTGTACAACTTGAAATAGGGAGAGGGGGCAAGGGGGGGGGGGGGGGTAGTGATGTGGAGAGACTTGTGCAAAACGAATTATATTTATAGCTTTTTGTTTGACCGTTTTATGCATATTTTTGCTGCGCTCTTCGGCACGGCCATCTCTAATCATCTGTTGTCGTGATGTTTGGAACACTCCTTTAATACCACTGTATCAAAAGAGAGAGAGGGGGGGGGAGAGCAAGGGGTGAGGGTGTGGTGGTTTGAAAAGGCTTGTGAAAAAACGAAAATATAGCTTTTTGTTTGACTGTTTTGTGCATACTTTTTGGTGCGCTCTTCTGCACTACCACCTTTAATCATCATTGATGTTTAGAACACTTTTTTGGTGCGCTCTTCTGCACTACCACCTTTAATCATCATTGATGTTTAGAACACTTTTTTGGTGCGCTCTTCTGCACTACCACCTTTAATCATCATTGATGTTTAGAACACTTTTTTGGTGCGCTCTTCTGCACTACCACCTTTAATCATCATTGATGTTTAGAACACTTTTTTGGTGCGCTCTTCTGCACTACCACCTTTAATCATCATTGATGTTTAGAACACTTTTTTGCGACCTCACACTTTTCGTACTTTGTCACAGACGAACTGCTAGCATTTAAAAAAAGTACATGTAACAACAAACAAGAAATGTAAGTTAATGGATCCAATAATTATTAACAAAATGGAACATTCACATGTAATTTGTAGACGGACATGCAAATAATAATAAAAGTAAAGAATTTAGCTTTTGATTGCCTCATTATGTGAATGTCCGACCACTAAAAAGACCTCTACGTTGACTTCCATGTGAATTTGTTTGTATGGTTATATGTTTCATAAACTTACGATGTTTGTATTTTGATTCTTGTTTTTTGAAACCCTCAGAAATAAATGCACAAATTGTTTTAACATGTCCTCAAAGTAAAGGGAGGATATAACTCAAAAGAGAAAGTAAGAGTTGTTCAGTATCCATCACACATCATGCAAGGAAATACTAGAAAATGGGACAAGCGGGTAAAATTATCACAAGGTTTCACTTGCATTTTGATCAATTTGAGAACAATTTTCCAGGTCAGAAACTTTACATTTTATACTAGTGTTGTAGTTATGAACACACACACACACTTACACACACACACAGACTCGGAATTACGTGAATACCAGAAGAATCTTGATTTAAAATGTTTTATTAAAAGCAAGGTATGGCATCAAATAAATCATTTTACTACCATGACTACAAAACAATCAGTTGCATTTCCTATACGACTTTTTGTCTTCAAACAAGTTACTCAAAGCAGATAAATCAAACTTTAGCTCTTATCAAGACTCTGTCTCTATTGCAATCACATACACACTCACACATTAAATTTATAATGTGTGTGATCCATCAAATGCTGACCTCACAAATGCATGTAATACATAGAGATTACACAACGTCATCGAGTGAGGGACCGAAAATATTGAAACTCGAGGATGATTTTTTTGTGGTATCAACCGAGACCGTAGGTCGAGGTTGATACCACACACAAAAATCATCCGAGAGTTTCAATATTTTTTGGTCCCTCACAAGATGACGTTTGTGTAATTTGTGTATACAATGATCAACGACAAAGACAAAAATTAAAACAAAAACAACACGAACTCTTTTCCATCGAGGAATGGTGGAAGGAAAAGAACGAACGTTGGCGTGTGAATACACAACCGGAAATAGATCTAGATCTAAATTGATCTCTATGACCCGTGCCTTGATACCATTGAGATCATAGGAGATGCACAGCAGTGCCGATACCAGGTTTCTTTAGCTTCACTTTAAAATGATATCAGAACGATAGTTATTCACTTGAAAGTGAACACAGGAGAGTTGTATACATAGAGATTACACAACGTCATCGAGTGAGGGACCGAAAAATATTGAAACTCGAGGATGATTTTTTTGTGGTATCAACCGAGACCGTAGGTCGAGGTTGATACCACACAAAAAAATCATCCGAGAGTTTCAATATTTTTTGGTCCCTCACAAGATGACGTTTGTGTAATTTGTGTATACAATGATCAACGACAAAGACAAAAATTAAAACAAAAACAACACGAACTCTTTTCCATCGAGGAATGGTGGAAGGAAAATAACACAACCGGAAATAGATCTAGATCTAAATTGATCTCTATGACCCGTGCCTTGATACCATTGAGATCATAGGAGATGCACAGCAGTGCCGATACCAGGTTTCTTTAGCTTCACTTTAAAATGATATCAGAACGATAGTTATTCACTTGAAAGTGAACACAGGAGAGTTGTATACATGTAATTATGTACCAATTGATAACATTACTCAATGACTTATTACTGTCAGCAGATCATTGTGTCCAACTGCTGAGCTTTGTACAGCGTATTTTCACTCAATTTCTCCTTCCACTGCTATTGTGTTTTAAAATAATGCTATTGTTTGTGAAATAATGCTATTGCTTTTAAAATAATGCTATTGTTTTTAAAATAATGCTATTCAAATAATGTCCCACTACTGCACTTTGTACAGTTTTTGTATTTCAAACCGAATGAGGCAGAGCGATGGTAAGATATCAAATAACCAAAGGGAAGTAATCATTGTTGTATGCATTAAGAGCGATTACTTCCCTTTGGTTATTTGATGTACAGTTTTTGTATGCATTTAGAGTGCTTACTTCCCTTTGTTTATCAGATTTGTACAAAGTATTTTCACTAAATTTCTCCTTCCACAGCTATTGTTTTTAAAATAATGCATACTGGTGTCAGTTTACTAGCAGGATAGCATATCTGAAAGTCAGGCAACTAAATGCTTGTATTTGAACTTGCATAAAATTAATTCTTTCTTCTTTATTGTGAGACAGTCATTCACATAGTCGTCTGTTCCCAAACCAAGCATTTAAAATGTGTCCTTCAATATATATATATAATTAGCAAGCTTGGAGATTTAAAAAAATATACAGGTTGTGCTGAAATTGCAGTATGTAGTGCCAAATTTTGAAATGGGTAGCTTTTCTGAACGTGCCGAATATTTTCTAAAATGTACCTACTTCATGGCTACTGTTTGTGAAAAAAGCAAGTATTTTCCTTTTTACCGATTTGCTGTTTATCCTCTGTAAAATCTTGTTCATTACTTTCTTGTAGCACAGAGCATCTAGAAAGGTTGCAAGACCTTGCCTTAATCGCCTAGTATTTGATGTTTTGTCGTCAAGTTGTGCAATGGGCACACGGCATGCAAGGAGCGACCATTTTCCTATCTCAGAATATGACCTGCCCATCAGCTTCAGGGGGCTTTGCCCCCTGACCCCCACAAGGGGCTCTGCCCCTTGACCCCGCCAAGGGGAACATCCCCCTGGACCACCACTGGCAACCCCCCCCCCCCACCCCCCCCTCCTCTTAGCCTAGTCCGGCCCTGTAAGTCTCTATATTTTTTTTCTCAGATATGCATTTTCGGCGTTGATCAATGTTACCGAGAAAACGTCGAGGGCTTAGTAAATCAATCCTCAGTTGACCCGGCCATGGAACAAGAACTCGGTAATCTTGACTGAACTGACTTTAGCGTGTAAACTGAATTCATAGCTCATAATTTAGAGGCATTTTAAGTCTCCAAATTTGTAGAACCTGCACTTGTAATCCTAACAAGTCATTTTAGATCCCTTTGAAGTTATGGAATGAACTCCGATGAACTGTACGAGTGCATTTCGTTGGCATGGGCCAAACGGAAGAAATTATCCGTATGAGCGGACAAGGGAGACAACTCTTTCGTGTCAAGTTAAGAAAATACGCGCACAAATGCATGGCTACCAATTTAGGAAAATATGTGCACAAATACATGGCTACCAATTTAACGAAATATGCAGTTATTATTATCTTCATGTAAGTGCATTTGAAACTGATCTCTAGCTATATCTGAAGAAGAAAATAAGAAAAAATATTTTGTTAAAACAGATAAAGGGGAATAATTACAAATGCTTTTTATTTAATACTTTACTAGCCCATACGCACCTCTTATCAATCATTAACCTCAAAAATATATTTAAAGACAAAAACGACACCTTTGCTTTAAATTACTTCCATTGATTGCAAAATAATCTAATTCAACGTTCTCCACTGCAGACAATTTGTTAGCTTGTTTCATTTTAACAATTTGACTATATTATTTGGCTGCTGCAGAAAAGGTGCTCTTTGCCGAATGTGTTCTCCCATCAGCCAAATGTTTTTCCATTGAAGCCAATGTCAGTCCGTGCCAGGTCCGTGATTTTGATGTAAAATCTGAAACAGTTGATCAATGGAATGAGTTCACGGAACTGGGAGAAAATGGTGAATGTGAGTCTATTGCGTATGCCTGTCTGTGCTTGCTGACATTTGTAGATGTTCTGCTTTGCTTGTTACATTAAAACTTGTAACAGTCTTGAAATAAACTATGCCACACAAAGCAAGCTTGAGTTGTCTGAAAGTGTCCCTATTTTCCTCGGTGAATAATCTAAGGGCAGTCTCGGACGCGCTGCAGACATACACACACCCATGGAGGCACTCGTTAGTCTGGGAAAAAAGGACTATGGTTTAGGTGACCCCCTCAAGAAAATTCTGATGTCAGTGTATCGTGCTACTAAAATGTTTGTTTGTGTGTGTGTCGAAATCAGGAACAAAATGGACACAAATATTTCACAGCTAGTGCCTAGGGTAGCACAGTGGTAAGCAATCCCAATGCGCTCTTTTACTCGACACGTTGAAGAGACTTTTCTGGGTCATTTCAGATGTAATGCACCACTAGCTGGCACAGGGCGTCCTTGTAAACTGAACCCTAAAGAGTTGCACTAACACACATGCATGCACAGACATACCTACTCCTAGACACAGAGGGGCACACACAGAGGCATGGACACGCAAGCACACATACAATCCTAATCGCTCTTCAGTTATTGACTCCTACAACTAAAAATCACTCACCTGTCCTGGGGAATGCCCAGGGCTTCTTGAACATGGCTACCAATGACCGGCACCAGCTGCTTGTTTTTAGCTCCGCCTACTGCTCCGATACTTTCCAGCTCCACCGTGCCACACGGGTCATCAGTTCCGCCAAAGGTCATCATCTGGCCGGGGTTCACACGAACACACACATACTGAAACACAAAATATTCGTGTCTGGTATTAAATCTCAAAAATATATTTAAAGACAAAAAGGACACCTTTGCTTTAAATTACTTCCATTGATTGCAAAAAAATCTAATTCAACGTTCTCCACTGCAGACTTAATTTAAAGAATTTTATTGTTTACAGAAATCAAAACCAAAATTTAAAAGACAAGTAAAATTACTGTGCAAGCATGTCCAACTCTGGTAAAAAAAGAAAGTACTTGTACACAGTGTCACCACATAATTCGATAACAGTTATTAACACTTGCTCAGCTGTAGACTTATTCATCACTGTCATTAATTAAACATACACAAACTTGCTTATCGTCATCAGGGCTCCCCATAGCGTGCGTCCCTGCATCCTATACGCACTAGAAACCGAAAACACGCACTAGAAATATATGGAGGGGGTCCCTGGACGCACTGGAATTTAAAAGAGCAGGTCCTAGGACGCGCTAAATTTCCTTTATCGTGCGTACCGTAGATACCATTTTCAGACTGCAATCGACACTTGGCAGTACACTATACGTGACCACAATGTTTTATTAGTACACTGAGACTTTTCGGCTTTTGGACCCTTGGGACCCTCTAAAATACTGCAGTGGGAGTCCATGGACCCTCTAAAGTTTAAAAGTAGGGGTCCCGGAACGCACTAGGATGGGCGGCCGTGGGGAGCCCCGGTCATGTACATCTATCCACAAAATTGGATCGTACAATGCAAACATAAACGTGATTCAGAAGCTCTAAGTCGACAGGGAAAAACTCTGATTACCAATGGCTGGAATAGTCGCAGAACAGCAAAAATAGAACGCGTCGATGCCACATTTCTTTCCACAGCGTAGTAATTAGTCAGACCGTCCACAGCATCATGATTATACCACAAACAATAAAAGGCACATCGAGGCCTCCTGTGGATCTGGATGGTTACGTTGCCGGGCCAATAAGGCATATGCGCTGTGGAAACTAATTTCGCAACCATTTGAAAAGAGTACACATGCAGCTCTATCCATTGCAGACGACACATGTATTCAAGACGGTCACGGTGTCGCGACCCGATGCGCGTTTCATGGGCTTACCGTTTCTGGTTTTCCAAGCTCCTTTGCGATGAGTTTCGAAGTGTCGGTCAGAAAAGACTTCGGGATTTTCTCTGCTGGCAAGTTGGTGTTGAGCACGAAAGTCGGCATTTTGAGTTACTTGACTGTCAACCAAGCACGCGCTCTCTCTTTCTCGCTCTTGATGGTTCGGAGTTACTTCCCTTGAATTAGCTAAAAACACAAATGTACTGGTTCAGAGCACTCTCCGACCAATCAAATGCGAACTGGCAACCCCCTCCTCTCCCAAAGTCCAAGAAAGTGTATTACCTTTTGGTACCCCCGCCACCACTCCCACTCCACCCCCACCCCCTCTTTCCTCTCTCTGTTTTTGTTTGTTTGTTGTTCTTTTTTTAAGTGGCAGGAGAGGGGTTGGGCTTGATCCTTAACACAATTGCTCCTGTTTAATTGTCTGCAGTTCGAGTCAGTTCTAATCAGTGAAACTTTCCTTGAAAAATACAGTGTCCCATATCTTTATTAAAACTTTCAGACAGCCCTCTGAACTGTCATGTTTTGTAGTGTGTGTGTGTGTGTGGGGGGGGGGGGGGGGGGTGCATGTCTACAATTTATTTTTGTAGCTCTTTTCTTCTTTTTTTCCTGAGGGGGGAGGGGGGGGATACTAGTCACTCCAAGTCTCATTTTCTTTTCATTTAAAGCTTTCTTGACCAGAAGAAGTACGTCCTTAAGCATAAATGGCATTTAATCATATTTACATTTAAAAAATACCAGGAATTCTGGTTTGTCTTTAAAACTGTAGCTTTAGTATTTTGTATTTTTAAGAGGAATTCTTAAGACAGAGAGAGCGAGACAGAAAGACAGAACGTGAGAGAAGAGAGAGAAAGAATGTGAGAGAGAGAGGGAGAGGAGACAGAAAAGAGAGAGAGAGACAAGAAACCAAGGGAGAGACAGAAAAAAGAGATTAGTACAACATAAAAAAATATGTTGACATGCAGAAGACAAGCAAACAAAACTGCCCAAAGTAACCACATTCACACAAACACAAACAGAAAAGACATCAAACAAACAATGAAATAACATTAACAACGGTTTATTAAATTGCACTTCACATTTCAAAACAGATAAAACCGTCTATGATCAAGTTTCATTGAAAACAAGGCAAAAAGGAAAATAAACACATACAAAAAAACAAAAAAAACATTAACAATGAAAAACAAACAACTTCCATCAATTATGAATGTTAATGCTAAAAGTATAATGCTATTTGTAGCTCATCATCTGTGTACAAACAAGTTTTTTAGATCAGTAAAAGTGTCTCAAATGAAGTGTTCGTACCCACTCATATGGTTCTATCTGACCAGGTACGGATATATCCGCTCAGACTGTTAGCTTCAGTCGCTTCCTGTAACATCGATCTAACGCCTGCATTCCAGAGTGTTGATACACAGTTACTACAATTCTGAGTTTGTTTGTTTATTTGGTGTTTAACGTCGTTTTCAACCACGAAGGTTATATCGCGACGGGGGAAGGGGGGAGATGGGATAGAGCCACTTGTCAATTGTTTCTTGTTCACAAAAGCACTAATCAAAAATTTGCTCCAGGGGCTTGCAACGTAGTACAATATATTACCTTACTGGGAGAATGCAAGTTTCCAGTACAAAGGACTTAACATTTCTTACATACTGCTTGACTAAAATCTTTACAAAAATTGACTATATTCTATACAGTAGTCCCTTCCATTTCCGGCCCTTTCGTGGGCGTGAACCTGCCCGGAGCGGCCAGCTTTCCCATGACTAATGAGTTTTCCTTCTATAATTGACTCTTAATGGCCGTTAACCTGTCTGACGCGGTCAACGGTCACTGATTTTTGCCCAAAGGTGCCCCTCTTACTCGACAGGAGCGGCCACTTGTCACTTTCGCGGGCGAGCGCCTGTGGTGTGTGTGTGTGTGTGTGTGTTGTGTGCACAGACGGCACAGCACGAGCAGACGACATGAATACTTACGCATGCGCAAACTGTAAATACAGACATGCGCATACATGTACATTTACGGCAGTCACTTCCGGATCGATCACAGCTGATGTGAGTTTGAAACACTTGTTTATCTGACACTCAAATACATATATAATAATCCAAACAACACACATAGAAACATACGAAACAATAGCTTAGCCAGGACGATCGAGTTAAACACGCAAATAATTAAGATGTATAAACGAAAGCAAAACTAACAGAGA
The DNA here is from genome assembly GCF_037325665.1 of Littorina saxatilis. Taxonomy (NCBI): domain Eukaryota; kingdom Metazoa; phylum Mollusca; class Gastropoda; order Littorinimorpha; family Littorinidae; genus Littorina; species Littorina saxatilis. Next base: position 42,598,428 of record NC_090253.1, on the reverse strand, counting down.
CAATGAATCGGCGGCTCATGGATGATCGCTTTCTTTTCTTCATGAAAACTTGATCGTGTTTTTGGGTTTTTTTTGGAGGAGGAGGGGGCCTGTAATGGACGGCCACCTGATATTTGCGGTCACCTTTGCAATGACTAATGGGTGACCGGATATGGCAGGTACTACTGTACAAGAAACACTTAACAAGGGTAAAAGGAGAAACAGAATCCGTTAGTCGCCTCTTACGACATGCTGGGGAGCATCGGGTAAATTCTTTCTCGTCCCAACCAATATGGGACTCCCCCTAACCCGCGGGGGGTACAATTCTGAGTGACCTGCTGCAGCACAGGTGGTCTCGGCTAAAAAAAACCTTGGCCAACATAGGTGGGGTAGAAAGTGTTAAACATATCAACATTGAAAACACAACTTTTACCAAACATGAACTTCAATGCTCTGACCTAAGTTATGCAGAAGGGGTCTGTGTGAACCAAAAGAGATTGGATTCCCCGTGGGTGTATTTCCTGTGGGCCTGTTCCCTGTATTTAGGGAATACACCCAGGTGCATTTTCTGGTCCGTTTCGCCGATCTCGCTGAAAGTCACATGATGCTTAGCCGAACATCGGTAGAATTTGATATTTTTCTATCTTTTGGGGTATTTCATAGTTTGTATTGAAACAAGTTGAAATCGATAACTAAACGAAAGAAAACACAGCTAAAATTAATTACTCGCAATAATGACATACTGCAAAGCATTCCATTATCTTTTCACGTCCGTTAGACACCACCGAGTTACTTCAAGCTCATGAGTGAAAGTAAAAGCAATTCAAGGGAGTACAATGTGGTGTAGAGATGTTTCTTTAACTAAATCCTTTCGGATTATCCGCATGTTTGCTTGGCTGAATGACACACGCGAATTCAGAAATTCTAAAAGATTCTCCTGTTGAACTGCCATTTTGGAAGGGGAAGTAACCCTAAGGTGATTTAAATCTGTTTACAGCAGTCATGCACTTGAGATTGAGCGGTATCATACTTTCCTACCACCTACAAGGAATCCACCCACTTTTGGTCGACATAGACCCCTTCAGACTAAATAAGTTCTCATCTATACATGTACAAACAAGTTTCAAGATGAGTAAATGGGTCTAAAATTGTGTTGCATAATTTTGTTTTAAAAACAAATTCGATTATACAGAAACTCAATAATAATAATAATAATAATAAATGAGCATTTATATAGCGCAACATCATAACTTTACAATTATGCTCTTTGCGCTTGACACATTTAAAAAAATTAAAACACATTTATACAAGCATTCACATCTACATTCATAGTCAACAACGCTTAATTAAAAGCATACACCATCAAACATGTATAGATTACAAAAAATTCTTCCACTAACTAAGTAATAACAAGAGGCGAAGCCATCAAGGCTCACGTAAGAAATCGACAAACAGTAACACAAACTCAATCACTCCGTCACACACACACACACACACACACACAGAAAGAGCATAGGTGAAACTGTGCAAGAAAGCGAGACACTAGATCTAGATCTGTCTGTCTGCATGTAGCCTACTTACAGGGACACGACTGCCAACTAGTCTCGGCCCGCTCAAAATAATAATGACCGAGACTTTCAGTACTTCCTTCGCGTGACGTCTAACCCTCTTACGTCATAATGTGACGTCAATGTAATGTGACGTCTTCAAATGTTCGAGTTTCTACCACAGACATACACACGCACGCACACACATACGCACAGACAGACAAAGTTACGATCGCATAGGCTACACTTACGTGAGCCAAAAACATGAATAAAATAGGTAGTGAATACAAGAATCAATGAGTGCACTGCTGGACCCTGTACAGTAATAATTACAGTGACTCCCTTAATTTACAGGCCTCTTTTGCGCTTCTTGCCTTTGTTTGTTTGTTCATTCATGGGCTGAAACTTCCACGGCTTTTACGTGTATGACCGTTTTTCCCCCGCCATTTAGGCAGCCATACACCGCTTTCGGAGGAAGCATGCTAGGTATTTTCGTGTTTCTATAACCCACCAAACTCTGACATGGATTACAGGATCTTTTTCGTGCGCACTTGGACTTGTGCTTGCGTGTACACACTGGGGTGTTCGGACACCGAGGAGAGTCTGCACACAAAGTTGACTGAGAAATAAATCTCTCGCCGAACGTGGGGACGAACTCACACTGACAGCGGCCAACTGGATACAAATCCAGCGTGCTACCGACTGAGCTACATCCCCGCCGCTTCTTGCCTTTGATTATATGTCCCATCGGAATTTGGTTGAGGGGGACAAATGTCCCATTGCTCTTTTCTCCCAGGCTAAACCCTGCAAATATATATACATAATCCTGAAAATACACACTCACACCCTTACAAACACACACACACACATACAGTGGCACTACAAGTACAACACATAAAACAAGAATTTCAGCTGCCATTACATCTTCTTTAGAATCAGGCTCTGTTAAAAACAAGTCAGTCTGTTTTCTCTGCACCTCTTCCTCTGGTTCTTAACCCTAAGGCTGGTTGTCGCGGCATATGTCGCGCTACTTTACGTAAACTGTCACCTGGTTGTCACGACATATGTCGCGCTACTGGCTCAGTCTGTTTGGTTGGTTCCGATTACCTCCCATGGATGCAAAAACCTATATGACCGTTTTTCTTTATTTTTCTCTCTGTTAATTCACCAATGGCTATGTAACATATTTTACAGAATTGCACCAGTGTAAGGGTTAAAACTTGAATGCATTCCAGGGTAACAACACAGACAACTGTTCCTAATCTCTACATCCCTCCTCTCTACAGCAGCTATTCCACTTCCCACTCTGTGGAACTCTCATCACTTGTAGACCTTGTATCACCCTCATCACTTGTAGACCTTGTATCACCCTCATCACTTGTAGACCTTGTATCACCCTCATCACTTGTAGACCTTGTATCACCCTCATCACTTGTATAATCATCCCAAGAATCGCTAATATCAGAATCACCCTCAGATGTATCGCTGGCATTAAAATCACTCAGTAAAGTGCCAGCATCGACAACTTCCTCCTCCTCCTCCATGCTTGACAATGACAGGACGTCCTTGAACTTGATGAGGTCCTTGATACGTTCTGGCACAGGCAGAGCCTCGATTCTCTCTTGTCGACCCGAGCGACAGCTGATGGCGTGTGATACCACCAGACGGGCCAAATGCTCCAAACGGCATGGGTTGGCTGCTGCTGCCGTGATCATTCTGTAGGCTGTTTTCCATGTGTTGCTGCGAAACGGATTCCTGAGTATTCTGTCCATGTCCCCGTCAAGCCTTTCTTCGTACAGTCTCCTGTTCGTCAACGCTCCAGATTTGAGAATGAGGCGTACAACAGGCAAGTTGTGTCGCTCAATGCCACGATGCAGCGGACAGTTGTGATGACCCTTTCGTGAATGTTTCTCATAGACTTCATCTCTCTGGAAGGTTGAAAGACCAGAGGTGATGCAGATACGAGCCAGTTCCAAGCTGGTTTGATTGTTTCTATAATCAGCCGCCCAGTATAGAAGTGATCTACATCCACTTTCACCATCGTCCTCTCCAACAAGTCTGGCATCCACTCGATCTATCACCAGTTCCAAAACCTCAGATTTGCCATGATGCGCTGCTGTCAGCAGAACATTTTCAAGAACTTCGTGGTCATCATAGTGTCGCACCAAAAGCTCCTTGGCAATGTCCCACTTGCCCCTATCAGCAGCATCTTGCAGAAGGCAGGTCAGTGCTTCCTGACTCTGACAGGCCTGCAGCTTGTCTCTTATTGAACTTGCAGTCATGTGATCTGCAGACAAGACCAGAGCCCAGTCATGGAGCCCTTCCGCCTCACACAGCTCCGCTACCTTTATCTTATGCCTGCAAAACTGAAAACGGTAAATCTTTTCCCTAGTCAGGGGGAAAAGTTTCATCAGAGTGACTCCAGTAGAGAAGGCGCTTTCTGTGATGGCTTGGCCCACTGCACCAATGAGAAACGATTCATGGAGGTCCAGGGACGGCTGACTCAAAGCGGCCCCCACAAGTTGCCAGTCAGCCAGCACAAAACCAAACAGCACAGCCAGGTTGGACTGTGACTCAGCCAAGCACCACTGAGCCAAACTGGCCACACTCACAGGCCACTGCTTTTTCAGAGTCTTCTTGCGCACAAAGTCGATAAGCCTGTCCAGGTCTCCGAGGTCAACCTCTTTCAAACACAAATTAAAGGCCGTGCCACAACTTTGCCATGTTGCTTTGTTCGTCAGCATTTCCTGCAGACAGTGGTCTAACAGAACATATTCTCTGAGAGAACCGTATGTCCTGTTCAAGCCAGCATACAAGCTTGGCAAGCACACCCACGCCTTGTTCTCCAATACAGCTTCTATCATCACCTCTACAAGACTGTCCCCGCACAGTAGCACTCCTGTTGCCATTTCCTCACCAGCCACTTTGATGAAGTTGTACTTATGTTTTTTCAAGGGCTTCATGATGGCACGCTTGCAGTCATCTCGTGTGGCACCTGGTTTACTGAGATCAAGACAACGACCAAAGTAAAACATAAGTACCTTCACAAAGCACTGAGGATCGTCCTGTTTCACAGACTTAGCAATGGCTGACCAGAAAATGTTAAAAAGAAAAGGATCATTCTTATAGCGACAGCTTTCCTCAAAGAGACGAATGAACATTAGCAGTGTAGCATTTGACCTCTCCTTGAAGTATTCGGCAAGTGCACAACGAGTTGCACAGTGTCTGAGCCATATCTGGTCATCCCCATTCAGTTTGTCGAGGAAGTTGGAAATGTCCCGGAAATCCTTGTGTAACATGATCCAGGGAAGGGCAAACTTCAGGTCCTTCCTCTGAACGCCATAGTCAATAAGACTGGCGAGAGTTTCATCTCCAAGACGAAGCACCTCTCGAAACAGACGACTCACATCATCCTTGGACCTATCGCAGAGAGCATGCACAGCATCTCTGAATGCAGGCTGATTGCAGTTGTGAAGTTTCCCCAAAGTAATCCTCAGCTTTCTCCACGTCAACGCAGAAGCTTTGGGTTTCGATGTCAGAAATCGTAGAAGGAACTCCGTCTCCCCTTCTGAAGCTTTAGTTGCTGCAATGTGAAAAGCGAGATCATCTTCACTATGTTTGCACAAAGCATCAAAGATCCAACCTAGTTCTCCTACCAAACTACTTTCATCATCACACTCAGAGTCATGAGCACCTTCCTTCCACTGCTCTTTGTGAAATTTGTGCTTGAAGACACGGCGACATCTGGGAGAACTTCCAAGGAGTTGCAGCAGAATCTCTTTGTCGTGGAGATGCACAGCCAACCGGATGGCTTCCATCACCTCTGTGTCCGACACAGACTGATGGTGAATGACATGCAAGGCTGCGTCTCCCTGGCCATGCTTGACCGCCCCCACAAGTAGCGGTCCTCTCAGGCCGCTGGTCATGGTGTGGTCAGGATACAGGGCTGCCAGACGCTCCCCCATCTCGTTACCACACAGCTCCTCAACCACTTTCTCGCTGGGGCTCAGCCCATCATGCAGCAGTTGGAAGACCCGGTCCCACTGTCCGCAGGCAACGGCCTCATCACACGCACGTTCCATCTGAATCTCCTCCAGCCCAACCTCTGCCAGCTGCCGCTCACTCTGCTACTCTCGGCACCAAGTCTGTCGGGTCGGCCACTCCATTCTCATTCAGCCGCCCTGTCAACGGTGTACATCTGAAACAAAAAATGCAACTATTTTATTTTGAATGATCTCTTTGATTTATGCCTTATTAATATGTCTCACAATCACACACACCAATTATGAACAAGAAGAGCAAACGCTCGATCGAGTCACTTTCGCAGTTCTGAATATTATATGAGGCATCAGATGGACAGGAAGAAATTGCTATTCACAACACAATGAGTCACGTTCACATAAAATTTGAGCCCGGTCACTTTTATAGTTTCCGAGAAAAGCCCAACGTTAAGTTGTGTGTTGCCGAACAGAAAAGGCTAGTTATCTCCCTTGTTTTTCTGATAACGTTCGTAAAAGGCTACAGATGTAAATACTTTGATGTAAAGAATAATCCTACAAAGTTTCAATCACATCCGATGAACTTTGTCAAAGATATAAAATGTCTAATTTTTCCTTTGACGCTGACCTGTGACCTTGAAAAAGGTCAAAGGTCAACGAAACCATCGTTAAAGTGTAGAGGTCATTGGAGGTCACGACTAAACAAAATATGAGCCCGATCGCTTTGATAGTTTCCGAGAAAAGTCCAACGTTAAGGTGTGTGTTGCCGAACAGAAAAGGCTAGTTATCTCCCTTGTTTTTCTGATAACGTTCGTAAAAGGCTACAGATGTAAATACTTTGATGTAAAGAATAATCCTACAAAGTTTCAATCACATCCGATGAACTTTGTCAAAGATATAAAATGTCTAATTTTTCCTTTGACGCTGACCTGTGACCTTGAAAAAGGTCAAAGGTCAACGAAACCATCGTTAAAGTGTAGAGGTCATTGGAGGTCACGACTAAACAAAATATGAGCCCGATCGCTTTGATAGTTTCCGAGAAAAGTCCAACGTTAAGGTGGTGTCTACGGACGGCCGGCCGGCCGGATGGCCGGCCGGACAGACTAACACTGACCGATTACATAGAGTCACTTTTTCTCAAGTGACTCAAAAATTGTATCTGAACTCTTTACGTAGGGCACCTAGGATGTTCCCGTTTAGTGAGCGTTCAAAGGGAAGGGTGTTTGTACTGTGTGTAAAAGCCTAACAGTATCTGTGATGGTTCGGGAGGCTTTCTGTCCGGGTGTGATTTCCAGTATTCAATATTCATAACAGCCGTCCAGCACCAAAACGAGGCGCCATTGTTGTTGAGGACCAAGTCCACGAAAATAAATTCTTTGAAAATTTCTCACGCTCGACAGAAAGCAGCCAGGATGTTCCCGTTCGGTGAGCGTTCAAATGGAAGTATGCTTGTACTGTATGTAGACGCTCGGGGAGCTCTGTGATGGTTTACGGGAGGCTTACTGTGCCTTTAAACAATGGTAATAAATGCCAAACTGTAGTCCGATAATTCGCACGCTCAGTGAAACAAAGACTCGGCGATGTCCAGTCACTGTGTTAGGGGAAATACGGATCAAATCGCCGGCGAAAAAAAAAAGAAAAAAAACACATTTTATTTCTTATTTGACCAATTTCATTTGGCGGATTTCCGCCCTGAGGCGAAAAGGTTTCACCCATGTAATTACTAGCTAGGCCTACTCATTGTCCCTAATACGTATACCAACTACTAGTACTATTAGTACTTAACTGTTCTACTTCGGTCTTCCATTCCAGTAGCAGAACTTCGGTTTGCACTTTCGTGACTTTGCAGCATTCACTGATTCAGCAAGCAAGGAATATTTTACTTGACAAACACTGCATAGTAGCACCCTAAAAAGTCCTTACAGGAGTAACAGATATAAACTGAGGTGAAATTCTTGCATTTGGAATACTGTTTTAGAATTCTATTCTACCAAAACTTACACGAGGCTCGCAAAATGCGGCAAGTTTTCCATACTGAACAGGGAGATTTCCGCCGAAAACTAATTAAGAGAGTATGCTCCCTTGAATTATTTCTTCTTCAGTTGTTTCGTATTTCTTCATTTCATGTGTAGTTTTGAGTCGATTTGTTGTTGTTTTGTATATAAAACAAATAAGTATTCTATCTTCAAGTAATGTTCATTGCGGAAACTACTTCCAAAATAGTCAAAATGTTTACTTGTCTACGAAAACAAAGTTAGATTTCGCAGCTCTGTTTGATTGGTGGAGTTAGTTTGCAATCGCTAAGCTTACCAATGTTGTGCCACAAGATCCTCCGGCAACGCTGGGTCTTGGGGGTTATTTTCTTTTGTTCGCTTTTCTATTTCCTGGCCACAACTTTCTCTAAGGTAAGAAGTGGCGCAGAAGTCGTTTTCAAGTATAGTTACAAGATTCTGGACGTCTGGTTATGTCTGTGAACAAACCAACAACACTAATCCATGTTTCACAGTCATACAATATTTTTTTGCAAGCAGATTTACACTTCGATTTCATGACCTGATAAAGACACAGGAAGTTGATCGAAGAACGAGTTTTGTAAAAGCGGTTGGGGGGTAGGGTGGCGCTTTGGCTCGCAAGAAACCGTTGACAAAGGGAAGACCGAAGTTATGACAGTATCACTATCACTGTGTCAGTGGATGTTGATTATTGATTTTTGTTCTGGGTTGCTCAATACATTCGTTGCTTCAGTAAATGTAGCTTTAGTAAGCGCAGTGACGTGTATAGCTTGGTATATTTAGATAACAGGAAGGCCTGGAAACAGGTCGAAAATTTGGGCTGCCACTTGAAAGTCTTTGTTTGGCTTTTCTTTTCCTTGATTTAGTTTTATATTATATGTATATATATATCTCTCTCTCAAAGAGCAAATCTCTTTAAAAAAAAAAAAAAAAAAAAGGCAGAGAGCAGTTCCTATATAAAAAAAAAACTGCATCAAACATGTTGCGGAATGAAATCAAAATTTAGTGGTGTTTTTTTTTATCAATCAGTCATTGTCGAGACAAGGTTCAGGTATTTTGGAAAAAGCACACATATATATATATACTAGAGGAATACCCGGCTTCGCCGGGGTGAATCGCGAGACAGAGACAGCCAGCGTGGCGGTTCACCACAATCACCTTTGAAGGCGAAGTCCTGTCAAACGGGATTGAGAATTTTAGAGCTTATTTCTAAGCCCTATATTATCTGTTATGGCTTCTCAAATGCCAGAACATACAGACAGACGAAAGTCGCCAGACCCCATCACAAACAGAACTCTACAATCCACAGGTGTTGCCTCCACACACATAGACACAGACACAGAAGCCGTACATATCTATCTATATCTATAAATATATAGAGATAGATGACAGTGGATTTTTCGCGTGGCTATAAATTTATTCGACCTTTTCACTTTTACAGTAAGTTACGGGTACATGCAAGGAAAGCCCACAACTTCTAAGGCGAACAACTGCAGAGTCTGCTGTGAAGGGCGACGGTAGTCTCCCTGTCACACTCGACCCCCTTTGAATGAACTTAGGTCACTCCCAGGTGGAATGGGAACAGCACGAAAATGATTCAGTGGCCTGAACATTTCATGTCGAGTCCCATTGCTGTCGACGACGCCAAATGTAACTGAGTGCCTAAACACCACAATCACCTTTGAAGGCGAAGTCCACTCAAACGGGATTGAGATTAACTGTTTAATATGGCTTCTCGAAGGAAGGCTTGAACTTACTGACACACCAATGCCGCTAGACCACATCACAAACAGAACTCTACAATCCACAGGTGTTGCTCACATACACACACAAACACACACACACACAGAGAAGCCGTATATATATGTATATCTATATCTATAAATATATAGAGATAGATGACAGTGTATTTTTCGCGTGGCTATAAATTGATTCGACCTTTTTACTTTTACAGTAAGAACAACTTACGGGTGCAATCGTGACATTCTAAAAAGAGTAACGTAGTAACGGGAATATGGATTGACGGAGGAAGGGAGATAATCGCGGCTGAAAACACTGGAGAAGATAAGGAAGAGTTACTGGTAGTGGATCCCGACAACAACAACCAAAACAAACAAAATCGGTTCAGCACGCACAGCGCTGCGCGCTGAGAGCACGTGTTGAAATATCTCATCGATGAGGTTGTGTCCGGGGTGTACCTGAATACGGTGTCCAAATTTGAAAAAGATCCACCGAGAACTTTGGCCGTGCATCGCGAACAGACAGACAGACAGACAGACAGACAGACACTAGTCGTATATATATATAGATATAGCAGATGATAGTATTTGAATTTCTAGAAGGGTTAAATAGCATATTCTCTGTTTTCTGCTGTGGACTATCTCTGAAAAAAGAGGTATTTGTTAATGAGCAATATTTTTGCTCTTTGGACTTTGTACTTCTACATTACTCGTCATAAAAAACTTTACAGATGCGTTTGAGGGCAGATGTTTCTGATGAGGCTGTTGATTGTAAAACCAAGTATATCACTTCTTCTTCTTCTGCGTTCGTGGGCTGAAACTCCCACGTACACTCGTGTTTTTTGCACGAGTGGAATTTTTACATGTATGACCGTTTTTTACCCCGCCATTTAGGCAGCCATACGCCGTTTTCGGAGGAAGCAGGCTGGGTATTTTCGTGTTTCTATAACCCACCGAACTCTGACATGGATTACAGGATCTTTTTCGTGCGCACTTGGTCTTGTGCTTGCGTGTACACATGGGGGTGTTTGGACACCGAGGAGAGTCTGCACACAAAGTTGACTCTGAGAAATAAATCTCTCGCCGAACGTGGGGACGAACTCACGCTGACAGCGGCCAACTGGATACAAATCCAGTGCGCTACCGACTGAGCTACATCCCCGCCCCAAGTATATCACTGAAAAGGCCATTGATTCCGCTACCTTGTTCAGAAAACAGATTGAATTTACATGACGTAGTGTCGATACAGTGGAACCTACAACACAGACACCCTCCAAAATCAAATTCGCAAAATCAAGGTTCCCGCGATAAAAATAAAATCGACAACAAATCAAAACAACTAAATCGAAACATGGTTAGCATGTCCTAAGACAGAACAATCAAATCTCCATCCAAATCAGTCAGTTTTGTTCACATATCTTTTTTAACATGGACGCTATGGCATGCTGAGCGGTGTAGGTGTCAATCCTCTCAGCAGCCATAAAAGGCAGTTTTTGAAGCCGTTTTAGCGGGTAATGAGACAACAAATGGTACATTTGAGTAACTCGCAAACGCATTGCCTTTAAACTTTCGGAGATTTGTGCTAACACATGTCGTAAACTACACACGGAATCTCAAGTCATGTGAGATATTTTTTCTGCTGTTAATGTTATGCGACATACCAGAAAGAGTTTTAATGTACCTTGTCCGATTGAACAGAAAAAATTAAAATTAGCATGCAATTAGAAAAATGAAAGCTTCAATTTACCCTTAAATTTAATACAGTTTCAAAAATGGCTGTTCACAGCGCACTTGTTTAAACGCACAGACAAATTCTTGGAAAATGCTTTTTCAAGAGGCATTGATCAGTTAAGCGTGTCGGCAGTGAGCTTTGCTAGGCGTAGGCCGACACTTGCGCTCAGTGCTCTGAATGAGTCAACTTCTTAAAAACTACTTTTGCGTTGAAATCCTCATACCACCCTTGTCTGATAAAATATGTACATGAAATTTGAGTATGTAGCGCATCTGTCATTGTTCTTGAAGATTTCAACAAATTAAAAAAAAATGTCAATGACTGAATGAGTCAGCAAAAACCTACCGTCAATTTAAGAACTTTTTCTGACATGACAAATAACAGCAGACCTAATGTCTTTCTTTCTTTCTTTCTTTCTTCGTTCATGGGCTTAGACTCCCACGTTCACTCATGTTTTTAGCACGAGTGGATTTTTACGTGTATGACCGTTTTTACCCCGCCATTTAGGCAGCATACGCCGATTTCGGGGGAGACCTAATGTCTCAAATGACTTGAAATTCCGTCTGTACTTTACAACATATGTTAGCACAAATCTCCGAAATTTTGAAGGCAATGCGTTAGTGAGTTACTCAAATGTACCAACATTTTACTTCTTTGTGGCACCACATTTTGGCTGGAGGATGGCAAGTTTGTGTTTTTTTACTTTAGTTTGAGTCCCATTTTCTTTAAAATGCAAATTGTAAAAAAATATTCTTTCTATATATGTAGCGCCAGGATTTGGTCTCGGAGGATTATGTCTCCAATGGCCTGAAGAGGACACTGCGACAGCCTTTCCAGTGGGTTCCGTTGCCAGATGTTGAAAAGAACTATACTCAGGTCCGACTTTGCCGTAACTCACAGCAGGGGAAATCCCTCATTGTGGATGAGAAGGGTAAGTGCGGGTGTATACAGTATCATGAGTAACCAGACAAATACAAAGAATTTAATAACTTACCTCAAGAAATCAAGGAATATTCAGTTAAAGTTTGTGTCATTATTTGTCTGTCCACTGCAAAGATCCTTAGGTTGAAACACTTGTGATCATTTCGTTTTGTCTCAAATTAAATATTCCATAAACTAACCTTCAGGGATGGCCAAATCGTCCGCCCGATCGCCAGGGGCAAGTTAAAAATCTGCTGGGCTAGTAGAAACCGCCTGGCAGTTTTCCAGCTGGCCAGTTAAAATTCTGGTCAAATGCAAGACTTTTGGTTGAACTATCGAGTTTTAAAGCCATATAAACACTGCAGATGCAGGAACTTCTGTTGTCTGCAAAATCATCACCATGTTCCAACAAAACAAAAAAAACGAGGCTCCTGTGCGTGTCACTGCTGTTTTAATTGTGTAAAGAACTCAAACGCTCATAATTTGTCATGCGGTATGTACCGGGCCAGCAACATTTCCGGTGGGCTGGTGACTTTCTTGAAGTTACTCGCCCGGCTGGCGAGTCAAAACTTTGAGATTTGGCCATCTCTTAACCTTTCTTGTGTTTGATTCTGTATAGACTGATACAGTATGCCTAGATCTGCATGGACAGGCAGTTTTTGTGGAGGTGTTGTAGTGCTTGTTGCTGTTGTTTATTTACTTTTTGTTGTTGTTAATTTTATTAATTGTTAATTTGTATTCTGCGTCTTTTATAAGATTGTATTCGGTCTTTTCAGTGCATACACAAAACAAAACAAACAAAACCAAATAAAATAAAGAAAAGAAGAATGAGGAATTATAGGAATAGGGCTTTGGGTAGTTTTTAGAGACATAGTATGCACACAGTTGTTGATAGAAATCCTCTGTTTCATTAATTTAATGTCAGTTTTTTTAAAATATTTGTTTATATTTTTGCCTAGATGCAGTATGTGTGACCATTCTTCAGTTTAAAGGGTTTGAATTGATTTGAATTCTTTTCTTATTTGAGTATTACAGGACATAATATAAATATATGTGTTGACACCGAGATGACTTTTTCTGGACATGTATAAATTATCAAAATATGTGTTGACACCGAGATGACTTTTTCTGGACATGTATAAATTATCAAAATATGTGTTGACACCAAGATGACTTTTTCAGGGTATGTATGTGGACGTGAGGAACTCGATTCAATCCAGTGCTGTGATGCCAAGCATAGCTTGGTGACACGCTACGTCTGTGAAAGTTGTCTGCCCAATGGATGTTGCAGTGTCTATGAGCATTGTGTCTCCTGCTGCCTGCAGCCAGACAAGGTGTGTACACATTATTAACACTTTCATTAACACCTATGTTGACCAAGTTTGTTTTAGCCTTGACCATTTGTGCTGCAGCAGGTCACTCAGAATTGTAGTAACTGTGTAGTAACTGTGTATCAACACACTGGAATGCAGGCGTTAGATGGACGTTACAGGAAGCGACTGAAGCTAACAGACTGAGCGGATATATCCGTACCTTGTCAGATAGAGCCATATGAGTGGGTATGGATATGGTGTGTGTGTGTCACACAGTGTGTGAAGTGCTTTGTTTATGTTGACTTTATATCTTGATACCCGGCCAGGTCATACCTAAGACTTTAAAATTGGCAATCTAGTGGCTGCTCCGCCTGGCGTCTGGCATTATGGGGTTAGTGCTAGGACTGGTTGGTCCGGTGTCAGAATAATGTGACTGGGTGAGACATGAAGCCTGTGCTGCGACTTCTGTCTTGTGTGTGGCGCACGTTATATGTCAAAGCAGCACCGCCCTGATATGGCCCTTCATGGTCGGCTGGGCATTAAGCAAACAAACAAACAAATATATCTTGATAACTTTTTCCTGGACTTTGGTCTTTGCTGTTCCCGCACATGGACACCTTTTATTGACTCACATGCGAAGCAAAAGTGAGTCTATGTACTCACCCGAGTCGTCCGTCCGGAAAACTTTAACGTTGGATATTTCTTGGACACTATTCAGTCTATCAGTACCAAATTTGGCAAGATGGTGTATGATGACAAGGCCCCAAAAAACATACATAGCATCTTGACCTTGCTTCAAGGTCAAGGTCGCAGGGGCCATAAATGTTGCCTAAAAAACAGCTATTTTTCATATTTTTCCCATTTTCTCTGAAGTTTTTGAGATTCAATACCTCACCTACCGTACTTTCCGGGTCATAAGGCGCGACTTTTTTCCTCGAGTTTGACCCCTGCGTCTTGTATAACGAAGCGCCTAATCCGTGTATGAAATACGAAAAAAATCAAAGAGACCGCTTGAGTACCAGTCAAACAACTTGTGATAATGCATGTTTCAGCTACTAGGTACTGCCCTGCCTTTGATCTGGCCGCACACACAGATTTCCACTATGTTAAACTCGGTCACTGACCGGTCACTGACCCCCATGCAGGAAGTGTTTCCTCTCTCAGATATGACAGGGGTACCACCTCTCATGGCAAAAACTGGGTCATTGACCCCTGGGAAAAAGGTCGTGTCTTTTAACAAGGCCACCCAGCTATCACAATGCCTTTGATCTGGCCGCACACACAAAGCACACATATTTTCACTCAGTTAAAGTCGGTCACTGACCGGTCACTGACCCCGATGCAGGAAGTGTTTCCTCTCTCAGATATGACAGGGGAACCACCGCTCATGGCAAAAACTGGGTCATTTTGGTGCGCCCTATCGGCCCCCTGCGTCCAATGGGTGACTGGATTACAATTTTTTTTTAAAAAGAAGGGGGTGCGTCTTAGATAACGAAGCGCCTTGTCACCCGGAAAGTACGGTATATATGATATATAGGGCAAAGTAAGCCCCATCTTTTGATACCAGTTTGGTTTACCTTGCTTCAAGGTCAAGGTCACAGGAGCTCTTCAAAGTTGGATTGTATACATATTTTGAAGTGACCTTGACCCTGAACTATGGAAGATAACTGTTTCAAACTTAAAAATTATGTGGGGCACATGTTATGCTTTCATCATTAGACACATTCAGTCACATATGATCAAGGTCAAGGTCACTTTGACCCTTATGAAATGTGACCAAAATAAGGTAGTGAACCACTAAAAGTGACCATATCTCATGGTAGAAAGAGCCAATAAGCACCATTGTACTTCCTATGTCTTGAATTAACAGCTTTGTGTTGCATGACCTTGGATGACCTTGGGTCAAGGTCACATGTATTTTGGTAGGAAAAATGTGTAAAGCATGTGAGTCGTATGGGCTTTGCCCTTCTTTTTTTTTTTTTTTTAACATATAACCTTTTTTTAAAGGTATCATGATTTCATGTGTTTTGTAAAATATGCAGAGGTATCAAGATTTGTATATGACTTGTACAAAATACACAACCTGTATGAATGGTCAAGAGTTTGTGAAAGACAAAAAAAGTGAAGAAAAGCCATTGCAGGCTTTCTAAAGAACACCATCTTTCAGCTTACATTCCTGTTGCATTTTTAACGTATTCAGCACAAATGCACAAGGTATACATACATGCATGCACGTTCGTATTTATATGTAACATTTTTGTTATTGCTAATTCCCTGCCTCTTTTTCTCAGCAACCTCTGCTGCGGCGCATTTTGAAGGAAGCCGCTGTGGAGACGTTCGAGATATTTGCGTCCGAAGTGAAGGATCAGTTTGAGTTGTGTCTGGCCAAGTGTCGCACCTCTTCTCAGGTAATTACTAAATTAGGCTTTGAAATCCCAGAAACAGTGATGTTCTCTGGCCTGGGTCTTTAGTCATTGCAGCATAATTTTTTATCCCAAGTTGTACCCCTTGTCTGTTCCATAGTTTCAACATTAAGGAAGTCTTTTGATAGAACAATTTTTTTTAACCAGAATATTTGGACCTATCTATATTTTCAATCTAGGTCCAACTGACCTATTGCCATCTGAGCTTGGGGACAAATAAACCCTGCAGAAGAAAGATGTTACTTGATCTGAGCTATAGATTATACAGTCTGCATGATATGGGTTATGTATGAGCTTATTTTGAGCTTCGTAAGATCAGCACCATTCGCCACACACTCTCCTCTCAAACAACTAACACTCTTGTCTGTGCCTTTGTTCTTTCTAAACTTGACTACTGCAACTCTCTTCTCTCTGGCTGTCCTCTGTACCTCCTGCATAAACTACAAAAAGTCCAAAACACAGCAGTACGCCTCATTCTCAAAGCACGAAAACGAGATCACGCAACACCACTTCTTCGCACACTGCACTGGTTACCTATTCAAGCCCGCATTGACTACAAACTGTCCACCCTCTGCTTTAACTTCTTTTCTGGCTCGTCTCCTGCTTACTTCTCTGAACTCCTCACCGTCTATTCTCCGTGCCTCTTCTGACTGTCGCATCCTTACCATTCCACACACCAAAACCAAAACATACGGACAACGCACTTTCACTTTCTGCGCACCCACACAATGGAATTCTCTCCCCTTTCACATCCGCCACTCTCAGTCACCCCAAGCATTCAAACGAGCACTTAAAACACCTCTTCAAGAAATACAACCCCTGATTTTGTTTTCTCAGTCCATCAGTAGGCTACATGTAGTGTATTTGTTGTTTAAAGGCACAGTAAGCCTCCCGTAAACCATCACAGATACGGTCAGGCTTTTACACACAGTACAAACACCCTTTCATTTAAACACTCACCGATTGAGAACATCCTTGGTGCCCTCCGTAAAGAGCGAACAATTTTCAAAGAATTTTTTTTTGCGTGGTTTATCTTACCCCTGAGCCATCGTGAACCCGTGTGATCCAGTTTCCCTTTTTCACAATGTAGTCGTCAGTTAGTCATTTGAATGCGACTCGATGTGAGCTTATCTACAATAGCACGTTTTTATGCACGAAACAAACGGCTGTGGTTCACAAGAACTCTAGCGATGGCTTTTGACTGTTGAGAGGAACGGCGATATGGCGCATAAACCGTCGTCTGCTACGACCCTTGCGTGACCCTGCTTCCGGGCTTTTCTTTTTTCAAACTTTCACAACTTCGAATTGCACTGATCTTGTCTTGATGAAAACACGCTGTCAATTTATTATTTAGATTTTAAAAGTTAGGTCTAGCGCAAAAACGCACCACGGTCCAAAAACATTCTGATTATCATCGATCCACGGCTATCGCCAGTTTAAGGGAAGTAACTCATTTTTGACCTGAGTTCAGGATGGGTCCAAAAAGTGTTCGAGACAATCTGCAAAATTAATTCTTTAAAAATTGCTCGCTCTTTACGTAGGGCACCTAGGATGTTCCCGTTTGGTGAGCGTTCAAATGGAAGGGTGTTTGTACTGTGTGTAAAAGCCTGACAGTATCTGTGATGGTTTACGGGAGGCTTACTGTCCGGGCGTGATTTCCGGGATATTCATAACAGCCGTCCAGCACCAAAACGAGGCGCCATTGTTGTAAAGGGCCAAGTCCACGAAAATAAATTCTTTGAAAATTTCTCACGCTCGACAGAAAGCAGCCAGGATGTTCCCGTTCGGTGAGCGTTTAAATGGAAGTATGCTTGCACTGTATGTAGACGCTCGGGGAGCTCTGTGATGGTTTACGGGAGGCTTACTGTGCCTTTAAGTGATAATGTGATAATGTATATATAAACATCCAGGGCTGTTTTTCAGTATTGTTGATAACATGTTTTGTTTGATTAAGGATATTCAGCTGGTATTTCCTTGTTTTCACTACCTATTTTATTCATGTTTTTATTACTTAGTTAGTGGAAGAATTTTTGTAATGTATGTTTGATGGTGTATGCTTTTAATTAAGCGTTGTTGACTATGAATGTAGATGTAAATGCTTGTATAACTGTGTTTTAATTTTAAATGTGTCAAGCGCAAAGAGCATAATTGTAAAGTTATGATGTTGCGCTATATAAATGCTCATTTATTATTATTATTATACTTTCTAAAGAAAGTAAATATAAACATCACGCCATCGAAACCCTAAAGTGTATCATTTATAGAGCAGTGCAAAGAATATCCCTTTTTGACTCACATGCGAAGCAAAAGTGAGTCTATGTACTCACCCGAGTCGTCCGTCCGTCCGGACGTCCGTCCGTCCGTCCGTCCGTCCGGACGTCCGTCCGTCCGGAAAACTTTAACGTTGGATATTTCTTGGACACTATTCAGTCTATCAGTACCAAATTTGGCAAGATGGTGTATGATGACAAGGCCCCAAAAAACATACATAGCATCTTGACCTTGCTTCAAGGTCAAGGTCGCAGGGGCCATAAATGTTGCCTAAAAAACAGCTATTTTTCACATTTTCCCCATTTTCTCTGAAGTTTTTGAAATTGAATACCTCACCTATATATGATATATAGGGCAAAGTAAGCCCCATCTTTTGATACCAGTTTGGTTTACCTTGCTTCAAGGTCAAGGTCACAGGAGCTCTTCAAAGTTGGATTGTATACATATTTTGAAGTGACCTTGACCCTGAACTATGGAAGATAACTGTTTCAAACTTAAAAATTATGTGGGGCACATGTTATGCTTTCATCATGAGACACATTTGGTCACATATGATCAAGGTCAAGGTCACTTTGACCCTTATGAAATGTGACCAAAATAAGGTAGTGAACCACTAAAAGTGACCATATCTCATGGTAGAAAGAGCCAATAAGCACCATTGTACTTCCTATGTCTTGAATTAACAGCTTTGTGTTGCATGACCTTGGATTACCTTGACCTTGGGTCAAGGTCACATGTATTTTGGTAGGAAAAATGTGTAAAGCAGTTCTTAGTGTATGATGTCATTGCTAGGTTTAGTTATTTGACCTTGACCCTGAAGGTCAAGGTCATGTAAAGGTCAAGGTCAAGCATGTGAGTCGTATGGGCTTTGCCCTTCTTGTTATAAACATGGTGGGTTTTTTTCTCATGATTATTTGATATATAATTGTGTTTAACTACAAATATGCAGGAAATATAATGTTTAATTCACTTTTTTTTTTATCCAAACAGAGCGTTCAACATGAAAACTCGTACCGCCATCCCAATGTCAAGTACTGCTATGGCGACAAGCCTCCTGACCTTCAGGTGGTGGTCTCATGACATCAGGGGCTAGCTACTCTCATCTTCGCTGTGCAAGAGACACTACGGTGCCCTGCAGTTGTGATTGCTTTCTTGAAACAGAGAATATTTGTGTGAGCGTGAAGGAGAAAGACTTTTTGATAATTTTAGGGACAATCATTTGTGCACATGTGTCAGAGATCCTGTGTGTTTTTATAAATGAGTGACGAACTTTAAGTGATCGCTTGATGGATAAAAGAGTCTTCTATAACAAGCGAGAGCATATTGCAGCAGACCCCGCCGGCGCAGCACTATCAGCGCCAGGTGGATCACCAACGCGGTCTGCCCAAACTACCTACTAGTATCAGACAGTAGAGTGTTTTTTGCCAGCTTTTTAACTGGAACTCCAACTGAAACCATGAGCTGGTGGACTGTCCACACAAAAATCAGCAGTGAACAGTATCAGAACTTATAACGAAACTGTAGAGCAAGGAAAGTGGGCAAAAACTTTTAACATTGAAAACTTTTAACATCACATCAAAAACTTTTAACTTCATTATGCCCATAAATAGAGGTAATTTTTAAATAGGCGCTGCGCTCTCGCAGTTTCCGTTGTGACGATAGCCAATACTGGCTCCTGCAGCGTACCCTTTCCAGATCCAGATCTTCAGATACAAGGAGAGAGACTCATGAAATCAGTCAACTTTTGGTGACAATCTGTGAAAAGCAGACTGTTGACTTGTGATATCAAGGCTTCCACTGTGATATTGTTTTTGTGTTGACTTGTGTACCGGTCGTTGGTGGTACATGTAATCAGAAAACTGCAGCACCATCGACAGAAACAATACATCATCCCATGTTTTGTGTGTAGACTGCGAATTTGGAAAGTTGTTCATTGCCGTTTTTCCTTTCGTGTGAGGCAGAAAATCCATGGCAATCCTTCAGTGTTGATGTCTTTTATCATTGTGTATAGCATCTCATTTTCAACTACTTCACAACCTTCAGCAGTTCAGCAGCATACCAACCATCATTTGTGTTTCTATAAGTGTAACAGTTAAGTTAAGACTTGAGTTCAAAGAAGAAACCTTGTCTCCAGAAAATCACAATACAAGCATGAGTGGTGTTCAGTGAATATTGCCATATTTCACCAAAGCGCTTTTAAAACTTGAAACTTCTTGCAGGGGTGCAGAATTCCTTTATGACTGGCTGAAAGGGAAAAGCAGCTGAGTTAAAGTAAACAGAAGCTGATATTACCGTCAGACACAAAGAACTGGCATTGAAAGTGACGAATGAAGGTCTAAAGACATTCACCTGCATTTACAACCATAGACTTCAGTCAAAAGGAAGTGATACATTAAAAACCAGAGTCTGCTGAGTGTTTCTGGAGCTGAGTTCTTGCCAAGTGCAGGATGTCTGGCGCCAGCGAGCACGGAGGTCTGAGCGACCAGAAGCCGTTTTCTCTGTCCTGGGTCAACTCCTGTTACCAGCAGTCTTTGCTGCCAGGTGCCCCATGGCACAAGGTAAGGGGAAGAGAGCGAGTGTGCATGTCTGTGTGCTTCCTAGATGCCCCATGGCACAGAGTGAAAGAGAGAGAGTGTGCATGTCTGTGTGCTTCCTAGATGCCTCATGGCACAGAGTGAAAGAGAGAGAGTGTGCATGTCTGTGTGCTTCCTAGATGCCCCATGGCACAGGGTGAAAGAGAGAGAGTGCATGTCTGTGTGCTTCCTAGATGCCCCATGGCACAGAGTGAGAGAAAGAGAGTGTGCATGTCTGTGTGCTTCCTAGATGCCCCATGGCACAGAGTGAAAGAGAGAGTGTGCATGTCTGTGTGCTTCCTAGATGCCCCATGGCACAGAGTGAAAGAGGGAGTGTGCATGTCTGTGTGCTTCCTAGATGCCCCATGGCACAGAGTGAAAGAGAGAGAGTGTGCATGTCTGTGTGCTTCCTAGATGCCCCATGGCACAGAGTGAAAGAGGGAGTGTGCATGTCTGTGTGCTTCCTAGATGCCCCATGGCACAGAGCGAAAGAGAGAGAGTGTGCATGTCTGTGTGCTTCCTAGATGCCCCATGGCACAGAGTGAAAGAGAGAGAGTGTGCGTGTCTGTGTGCTTCTTAGATGCCCCATGGCACAGAGTGAAAGAGAGAGAGTGTGCATGTCTGTGTGCTTCCTAGATGCCCCATGGCACATAGTGAAAGAGAGAGAGTGTGCATGTCTGTGTGCTTCCTAGATGCCCCATGGCACAGGGTGAAAGAGAGAGAGTGCATGTCTATGTGATTCCTAGATGCCCCATGGCACAGAGTGAGAGAAAGAGTGTGCATGTCTGTGTGCTTCCTAGATGCCCCATGGCACAGAGTGAGAGAAAGAGAGTGTGCATGTCTGTGTGCTTCCTAGATGCCCCATGGCACAGAGTGAAAGAGAGAGAGTGCATGTCTGTGTGCTTCCTAGATGCCCCATGGCACAGAGTGAGAGAAAGAGAGTGTGCATGTCTGTGTGCTTCCTAGATGCCCCATGGCACAGGGTGAAAGAGAGAGAGTGCATGTCTGTGTGCTCATAACTCATAACTCATAACATTTTATTGATCCAACAAAGGAAATTAAATTGGTCATCAGCACATATAGGTCATTAATTAATAATTATAAAAGAATAAGAGAAGAAAATTCATAAAACCCATGATAAAAAATACCCTTTTTTCTTGCACACCTGACACACCGACACACCAATACACATGCATACATACCTACATACCTACATACATACATACATACATACATACATACATACATACATACATACATACATACATACATACATACATACATACATACATACATACATACATACATACATACATACATACATTCCATGTTAAAGTGTAGTTAAGAACATCACAGTAATTATATCATTGTTTGGATTAACAGATAAGTTTTTATGTAAATGATGATAACAACAATCCATAATTAACGCTATTGCACTACCAAAGAAGAGACCAACCAAACACATAAAACCAATAACAGTAATCATCATCAGTTATCACAGGTATCACAGTAGATTAGCCATCAGGTAGTTAGACTCAATTGGGCAAAATATAGTGTCAACAGAGTGGCACAGAGTGAGAGAAAGAGAGTGTGCATGTCTGTGTGCTTCCTAGATGCCCCATGGCACAGGGTGAGAGAAAGAGAGAGAATGTGCATGTCTGTGTGCTTCCTAGATGCCCCATGGCACAGAGTGAGAGAAAGAGAGTGTGCATGTCTGTGTGCTTCCTAGATGCCCCATGGCACAGGGTGAAAGAGAGAGAGTGCATGTCTGTGTGCTTCCTAGATGCCCCATGGCACAGAGTGAGAGAAAGAGAGTGTGCATGTCTGTGTGCTTCCTAGATGCCCCATGGCACAGGGTGAGAGAAAGAGAGAGAATGTGCATGTCTGTGTGCTTCCTAGATGCCCCATGGCACAGGGTGATGGGAAGAGAGAGGGTGTGTGTGTGATGCCTGTCAATGTGTGTGTATTTCAAGACAGGTTAATTAAAATCATGTGTGTGTGTGTGCCTTGTCGCATGTCTTCTACAGAGAGGGAAAGTGTGAGAGAGTTTGTAAGAAAAGCATGTATTTGTGTATAAAATTGCATTGCGGGTGGGGGGGGGGGGGGAGCTGTGTAGCTAATTGCAGCATTGAACCGCTGTTGACTACAGAAACATCTCCCTGCCTGAGAACTTGCAGGATAGGGCCTGCTGTTGAAAGATATTTTGCCTAAACGGCTAAAAGGTGTAATCACAGTAATCATTACTGCATTCAGTTGAACACCCCTTTTCAGACTCCCTCCCTTTTAGGTCCCTGACTTGGTGGTGTATGTGTGTGTGTGTCTGTGCGTGTGTGTGTGTGTGTGTATGTGTGTGTGTGTATGTGTGTGTATGTGTGTGTCTGTGTGTCTGTGCGTGTGTGTGTGTAGAGCGATTCAGACTAAACTACTAGACCGATCTTTATGAAATTTGACATGAGAGTTCCTGGGTATGATATCCCCGGACGTTTTTTTCATTTTTTCAATAAATACCTTTGATGACATCATATCCGGCTTTCTGTAAAAGTTGAGGCGGCACTGTCACACCCTCATTTTTCAATCAAATTGATTGAAATTTTGGCCAAGCAATCTTCGACGAAGGCCGGACTTTGGTATTGCATTTCAGCTTGATGGCTTAAAAACTAATTAATGACTTTGGTCATTAAAAGTTGGAAACTTGTAATTAAAATTGTTTTTTTATTAAACGATCCAAAAACATTTTCATCTTATTCTTCGTCATTTTCTGATTCCAAAAACATATACATATGTTATATTTGGATTAAAAACAAGCTCTGAAAATCAAATACAGTAGTCCCTTCCATTTCCGGCCCTTTCGTGGGCGTGAACCTGCCCGGAGCGGCCAGCTTTCCCATGACTAATGAGTTTTCCTTCTATAATTGACTCTTAATGGCCGTTAACCTGTCTGACGCGGTCAACGGTCACTGATTTTTGCCCTAAGGTGCCCCTCTTACTCGACAGGAGCGGCCACTTAACGGCCACTTGTCACTTTCGCGGGCGAGCGCCTGTGGTGTGTGTGTGTGTGTTGTGTGCACAGACGGCACAGCACGAGCAGACGACATGAATACTTACGCATGCGCAAACTGTAAATACAGACATGCGCATACATGTACATTTACGGCAGTCACTTCCGGATCGATCACAGCTGATGTGAGTTTGAAACACTTGTTTATCTGACACTCAAATACATATAATAATCCAAACAACACACATAGAAACATACAAAACAATAGCTTAGCCAGGACGATCGAGTTAAACACGCAAATAATTAAGATGTATAAACGAAAGCAAAACTAACAGAGACAATGAATCGGCGGCTCATGGATGATCGCTTTCTTTTCTTCATGAAAACTTGATCGTGTTTTTGGTTTGTTTTTTTGAGGAGGAGGGGGCCTGTAATGGACGGCCACCTGATATTTGCGGTCACCTTTGCAATGACTAATGGGTGACCGGATATGGCAGGTACTACTGTATAAAAATCATGATTAGAATTAATTTTCCGAAATCGATTTAAAAACAATTTCATCTTATTCCTTGTCGGTTCCTGATTCCAAAAACATATAGATATGATATGTTTGGATTAAAAACACGCTCAGAAAGTTAAAACGAAGAGAGGTACAGAAAAGCGTGCTATGCAGCAGAGCGCAACCACTTCTGCGCTAAACAGGGTCGTTAATTTCACCGCCCTTTGTACGAGCGGCGGACTACGGTCATTGTGAAAAAATGCAGTGCGTTCAGTTTGATTCTGTGAGTTCCACAGCTTGACTAAATGTAGTAATTTTGCCTTACGCGACTTGTTTAAACCTGATTTTCTCAGATTTTTTAGGTCTTAAATGGGGGGGGGGGGGGGGGGGGGGGGGTCCACTGTATTAATAGAGCAGTTTGGAAATCTGCTGAAGTGCAAGACAAGGGGCCTCACGCACTGCGGTGTAACATTTAACTGTATACCTGTTTGCCTCTGACAGTTGGAGAGCCACGTGGCCTCAGCTCTGGCAGAGCGCGTGGAGCGACAGTTCAGTCACCCGCAGCGCAAAGAGATGCTGCTGGAGCTGCTGGGGCATCACTTTGTCGACACCTACCTCAGTCACGTCCCGCGGAATCCTCAGGTCTTGGTGAGTCAGAGTCTTTCAGGCAAGAAAATGTGTCTCTATCGCAACATTTCTTCCGCCCCTACTCTCCTGCTTAAAAGATTTTTACTTTAAACATTTAAGTACATTGTATGTATTAACACTTCATGTCCCAAATAGTCTCTTGTACTGGGGACACAAATAAAAAATATTAGCATTTAAACAAATTCTCTTTCTTCTGGTATTTTCAGGCCAATTGAACGTGAAGTTAAATAATTATAAAAATGAAAGGGTTTGTAAACAGAAACAAGGGTTTGATTGTGTTGCAGTCAGCACCGAGTTATGTTTGTTACCTTTTTTTGCTGTCATACCTGAAATGTGCTTGTGTCAATGTGATTCTTGCAGGTAAGTAGTGTACATATTGCATAAAAAATATGTATTATGTTGATTGTTGACCTTGCAGGATTCGAACCACATGAGTGGAGATGAGTACGATCGCCTGAAGATTGAAGGGACGTCGTGGCTGAACAACCAGATGTACAAAGCGGTGAAAGATGCAGGCCTTCAGGCCATGATGTCTGGAGCAGCCAGGTTAGAACATTCTCTTTGTGAAAGGAGCGGCCAGATTAGAACGTTCTCCTTTTGAAGCACAGAATTGCAGCGGATGAAATCATTTCTGTTGACAGTTTGGCGGGTGTGAAATACTACATTTTGTGGCATTTTTTTACTCTTTTTTTTTTTTAGGGTTGGAGAGGGGGTAGCTGATGTTAAGGAATGGCTTTTGTTTATTTTTATCTCCATGTGAGTATGACCTGCTGATTAGGCACACAAAAAAAATAGTCTGTTTACGGTAACATAGGCACAAAAAAATAGGGTCGGTAGGTCGGGATTTTTTATTTTTTTATTTTTTTATTTTTCCAAAAAACCATATTTGTAAGTTATTTTGCCCAAAAACCAAGACTCTTTTTTCTTTTCTTTTTTTTCTTTTTTTTTTTCAAAATGCCAAAAAAAAGTCTAGAGTTGCGCGAAAAAATAGGGTCGGTCGGAATACCGTAAACAGATTTTTTTTTGTGTGTGCCTTAGTCCCCTTCTCTCTGACCTGTTTACCGACAAGGTTTTTCCGGAATTATTAGGGAATGGGGGTTTAAATTCCAGTATTACGGTCAAGAATCTCTTGTCTTCTTGTTTTGTGTTTCATGGTTCTTCTCAGTTCTTCTTCTTGAATAAACAGATGTATTTGCTATACAGTGGGCTTAGCATTAAAAAAATGAAGTTTCAGTTTGTACTATGCAATGTAACAAACTGTCGAATCTTTTGATTGTTTGAGTTACAGACAGCAAGCTGCAATTACTTCTCTGTAGATTTTTTTTGTCGTTTGACGGGCACAGTGGTCCTAGTGGATAAGACATCCGCCTCCTAATCGGAAGGTGGCAAGTTCAAATCCCAGCCGCAGCCGCCTGGTGGGTTAAGGGTAGAGATTTTTCCGATCTCCCAGGTCAACTTATGTGCAGACCTGCTAGTGACTTATCCCCCTTGTGTGTACACAGAAGCGCAAGACCAAGTGGGCACGGGAAATATCCGGTGGGTTATAGAAACACGAAAATACCCAGCATGCTTCCCCCAAAAGTGACGTATGGCTGCCTGAATGGCGGGGTAAAAACAGTCATACACGTATAAATCCCACTCGTGCAAAATCTGTAGTGAACATGGAAGTTTCAGCCCATGAACAAAGAAGAAGAAGTTTGTTGTTTGTACAGCTGTCAAGTGTTGTGATACTGTTGCAGTGAGTCGGACTCCCTGCCAGGGGACTACCGCGACTTTCTGCAGCATACCTTCACAGTACTGACCAGCGGACTGGACAGAGAGCTCTTCAAACAGGAACAGGCACTCGCAGTACGTTGACATTACAGTGAAACCTCTGTTTTGAAACCCTCCATTTTCCCCCGAAATCTGCGTATGCTCCCTGAATGGTGGGTTAAAAACCCTCATACACGTACAAACCCACTCGTGCAAAAACATGAGTGAAGACTGGAGTTTGAGCCCATGAACGAAGAAGAACAAGACCCTCCAGTTTGATACTCCCTCTATATTGAGACCGGATTTTTCTCTTCATAGTGTCAGTAAAATTACCTCTGTTTTTATTTAAGATTCCTTCTGTATTAAGACCTACATTTTGTAGATTTCTGGAGGTCTTTAAACAGAGGTACCAGTGTCCTGAAATCACTTTAAATGAAAACAGAGAGAGAAAGTGGGAAGGGAAGGAAGGGGTAGCAAGACAGTGAGAGAGAGAGTGCTCTGTGTGTTTGTTTGTGTGTTTGTGTCGGTGTTTATGTGTGTGTGTGTGTGTGTGTGTGTGTGTGTGTGTGTGTGTGTGTGTGTGTGTGCAAGCAACTAAGACCAAGTATTTGAAATTTGGTTGTGTAAGTCATGTGAAACGTAACCTGTATACAATGCCTGCACTTGTGAAATATTGATTTAAACTAAGTTTTGTGAGAATTGTAGGGAATTCTATGGATGAGAGTTGTCTGGAGAAATGATTGTCAAATACAGACTGAGACTGACTTCTCATACTTGTTTTATATTTAATTTCGGTTTTAGGCTGTTGAGTGGCAAAGTGTACTAAGTTACTGTATAAAGTTTAAAAAGTTTAACGCATTGCATTACTGCAGGTCTAGATGTTGGTAGTTTTGAGTCTGTTTATTGCTCAGTGATTGAACAAATTGAAATATTAATTACTCCACGGCCTTTTCGAATAAATTTATTTTTTGTGTGCCCACAGCATGAAAAAGAAAAAGAGCTTCGCAGTCCCAAGAAAAGTCACAACGCTGACATTTTCAAGGTGCCAGCCCCCAGTCGTCTGAAGGTCGTCAGCTCTATGGGAACTCTCAGCTCCACCGCATCCGTCCCTAAACCTACCTCCGCACAGCTCAGAGGTGTTATTTCCTGGCACATTCTGATGCCGAGGACATTATGTCATTTTTTTAATGGAGAATTTAGTGTTCAAGTAGTTCAGGTGTAGATATTTTTTCATGAAGCTTGTAAAGCTTTTCTTTGCTCTTCTGTGAATTTGAAACACTAATAAAAAATCCTTTTTTTTTTTAAATCATTCTCTACTGGACCATTTATTTTAAGACTGCCTATACTTTCAGACCTTTTTTTTCTAAGACTTTCTTTTGACAGTGTTAGTAAGCTTATGTTCTTTCCATCCTAATACATTGTATTGTCAATTATTGTATTGGTCTTTTAAGAGGGGTACATTTCTTTTGTTTTGCTGTGCGGGGCGGGGATGTAGCTCAGTCAGTAGCACGCTGGATTTGTATCCAGTTGGCCGCTGTCAGCGTGAGTTCGTCCCCACGTTCAGCGAGAGATTTATTTCTCAGAGTCAACTTTGTGTGCAGACTCTCCTCGGTGTCCGAACACCCCCCGTGTGTACACGCAAGCACAAGACCAAGTGCGCACGAAAAAGATCCTGTAATCCATGTCAGAATTCGGTGGCTTATAGAAACACGAAAATACCCAGCATGCTTCCTCCGAAAACAGCATATGGCTGCCTAAATGGCGGGGTAAAAAACGGTCATACACGTAAAATTCCACTCGTGCAAAAAGCACGAGTGCACATGGGAGTTTCAGCCCACGAACGCAGAAGAAGAAGAAGAAGTTTTGCTGTGCATGTTGGACTGGAGCTTTCCTGCATTCTTTTTACAAATGTACTACCTCCATTCGGCAGGCATGATTCACAAAGTGGAGGGTGACCCTCCCCCCATGTGGGGTCATCAGAGCGACGCCATCGGGGCGGCAGTGGTCAGTCTTCTCCAGCGCGACCCTCGCAAGTTTGACCAGGTGGCAGGTCGTCTCCATGGGCGACAGTTGCCGGGCAGCCTGAGGTCCTACATCTGGGCGGACGTCCTGCTGAAGAACGAGAGAAGGCGCATGAAGGAAGTGTGAGTCACCGCTGTTCCTGGCATGCCTTTTTGGGGGGGAGAGGGGCGGTTTTAAAAAAGCCACGGCGGAGGGAATCGTTGGGCTACCATGATTGTCCTTGGTGTTGCAGTCTGGGCATAGTTATGAGACGAAGTGTGAAGGAAGTGTGAGTCACCGCTGTTCCTGGCATGATTTTATTTGGGGGGGAGAGGGACGGTTTAAAAAAGCCAGGGCGGAGGGAATCATTGGGCTACCATGATTGTCATTGGTGTTGCAGTCTGGGCATAGTTATGAGAGGAAGTGTGAAGGAAGTGTGAGTCACTGCTGTTCCTGGCATGATTTTTTTTGGGGGGAGAGGGACGGTTTAAAAAAGCCAGGGCGGAGGGAATCGTTGGGCTACCATGATTGTCATTGGTGTTGCAGTCTGGGCATAGTTGTGAGAGGAAGTGTGAAGGAAGTGTGAGTCACTGCTGTTCCTGGCATGATTTTTTTTTTGGGGGGTAGAGGGGCGATTTAAAAATAGCCAGGGCGGAAAGAATCGTTGGGCTACCATGATTGTCCTTGGTCTTGCAGTCTGGGCATAGTTATGAGAGGAAGTGTGAAGGAAGTGTGAGTCACCGCTGTTCCTGGCATGATTTTTTTTTGGGGGGGGGAGGGGGGCAATTTAAAAATAGCCGGAGCGGAAAGAATCGTTGGGCTACCATGATTGTCATTGGTGTTGCAGTCTGGGCATAGTTATGAGAGGAAGTGTGAAGGAAGTGTGAGTCACCGCTGTTCCTGGCATGCCTTTTAGGGGGGGGGGGGGGGGAGAGGGGCGGTTTTAAAAAAGCCAGGGCGGAGGGAATCATTGGACTACCATGATTTTCATTGATGTGGGAGTCTGGGCATAGTTATGAGAGGAAGTGTGAGTCACAGCTGTTCCTGGCATGCCTTTTTTGGGAGGAGAGGGGCGATTTTAAAAAAGCCAGGGCGGAGGGAATCATTGGGCTACTATGATTGTCATTGGTGTTGCAGTCTGGGCATAGTTATGAGAGGAAGTGTGAGTCACAGCTGTTCCTGGCATGCCTTTTTTGGGAGGAGAGGGGCGGTTTTAAAAAAGCCAGGGTGGAGGGAATCATTGGGCTACCATGATTGTCATTGGTGTGGGAGTCTGGGCATAGTTATAAGAGGAAGTGTGAAGGAAGTGTGAGTCACCGCTGTTCCTGGCATGCCTTTTTGGGGGGGAGAGGGACGGTTTTAAAAAAACCAGGGCGGAGGGAATCATTGGGCTACCATGATTTTCATTGGTGTGGAGTCTGGGCATAGTTATGAGAGGAAGTGTGAAGGAAGTGTGAGTCACCGCTGTTCCTGGCATGCCCTTTATTGGGGAGAGGGGCGGTTTTAAAAAAGCCAGGGCGGAGGGAATCGTTGGGCTACCATGATTGTCATTGGTGTGGGAGTCTGGGCATAGTTATGAGAGGAAGTGTGAAGGAAGTGTGAGTCACCACTGTTCCTGGCATGCCTTTTTGGGGGGGAGAGGGGCGGTTTTAAAAAAGCCAGGGCGGAGGGAATCATTGGACTACCATGAGTGCCATTGGTGTTGCAGTCTGGGCATAGTTATGAGAGGAAGTGTGAAGAGTGTGAGTCACCGCTGTTCCTGGCATGCCCTTTATTGGGGAGAGGGACGGTTTTAAAAAAGCCAAGGCGGAGGGAATCGTTGGGCTACCATGATTGTCATTGGTGTGGGAGTCTGGGCATAGTTATGAGAGGAAGTGTGAAGGAAGTGTGAGTGACCGCTGTTCCTGGCATGCCTTTTTGGGGGGGAGAGGGACGGTTTTAAAAAAAGCCAGGGTAGAGGGAATCATTGGGTTACCATGATTGTCATTGGTGTTGCAGTCTGGGCATAGTTATGAGAGGAAGTGTGAAGGAAGTGTGAGTCACCGCTGTTCCTGGCATGCCCTTTATTGGGGAGAGGGGCGGTTTTAAAAAAGCCAGGGCGGAGGGAATCGTTGGGCTACCATGATTGTCATTGGTGTGGGAGTCTGGGCATAGTTATGAGAGGAAGTGTGAAGGAAGTGTGAGTCACCGCTGTTCCTGGCATGCCTTTTTTGGGGGGAGAGGGGCGGTTTTAAAAAAAGCCAGGGCGGAGGGAATCGTTGGGCTACCATGATTTTCATTGGTGTGGAGTCTGGGCATAGTTATGAGAGGAAGTGTGAAGGAAGTGTGAGTCACCGCTGTTCCTGGCATGCCCTTTATTGGGGAGAGGGGCGGTTTTAAAAAAGCCAGGGCGGAGGGAATTATTGGACTACCATGAGTGCCATTGGTGTTGCAGTCTGGGCATAGTTATGAGAGGAAATGTGAAGGAAGTGTGAGTCACCGCTGTTCCTGGCATGCCCTTTATTGGGGAGAGGGACGGTTTTAAAAATTGCCAGGGCGGAGGGAATCTTTGGGCTACCAACTGTGAGTGTCATTGGTGTGGGAGAAGGGACTGTGGTAGGAGGGGGGAGGGGATGGGGGGAGATAGAAGAGGAAAGAATTTTGGAGAGCAAGATTTTGAGGGCAGACTGGTTGGAGTCGGCTGGAAGTACAAGAGAGATCTGTTTGACCTGAACATCTTGTTCTTGTTCTGATAAGACTTTTTCTGATGTTTCACTTGTCTATGCGTTACCTTGTTGATTTTTTTTCTCACCAGGTATGCAGAGAAAGTTGTGCGTGAGAAGTTTGCCAGGGCGGTGGCCAGGGGGCTGACAGAGCTGAAAATCAAGAAACCCACACAGTCACCCATCAACGGCCTCATCCAGAATGCCGTCATTGAGGTACACAAACATTCAGGAACCTTATTCTGGTTTTTTTCTCTCTCTCTCTCTGTCTCTCTCTCTCTCTCTCTCTCTCTCTCTCTCTCTCTCTCTCTCTCTCTCTCTCTCTCTCTCTCTCTCTCTCTCTCTCTCTCTCTCTCTCTCTCTCTCTCTCTCTTGCTCCCTTAACTTGCATTTAATATTTTTATCGTTGCGCATTTCAATTTCCGCAATGCATAGACGAGTGACAGTCGCATGGCTCATTTATATTCCTTGTATTTTAGCCTCCTGGTCTGTATGGAATCTGGAAGACCTTGTGAAATCTCCAATCACCCCCAATGTTGACCCCTACA
Organism: Littorina saxatilis; assembly: GCF_037325665.1. Classification (NCBI taxonomy): domain Eukaryota; kingdom Metazoa; phylum Mollusca; class Gastropoda; order Littorinimorpha; family Littorinidae; genus Littorina; species Littorina saxatilis. The sequence goes on along the minus strand of NC_090253.1, from coordinate 42,566,772 downwards.
AGGTAGCACAAATTCTGGCTTGCATGAAAACGTTTGACAAAGTTCCTTACAGCTACAGATCAAAAGAGAACACAAAAGGCAGCTATATTGCCACAAATTCCTGGAAGGAAATATGAACTGGTATGATTGACTGGCGGACAGTTTCACTTTTGGTATTTTCAAATTTCAGCCAGTGAAAGGGCAGAACTTACCGGTCATCCCCCCACCGCCACACTCCACACATATTTCTACTGTTCTTTCATCGAGCACGAGGAACAAATGACCGTTTAAATGTTTTCTTGTTTTGTTCTTTAACAAGAATGCTTTAATTTCTGAAACATGCAGTGGTTTGACATTTTATGAAAACGAAACAGAATTTGAAGGTGTTCATTCACCGTGAATATTTTCTGCCTGCAGACATACAGCAAGACGGTTGGCATGCTCCCTTACAAGCACATCGACCATGTGAAGGAGGCAGCCAGGGCGCTGAACGTCCTGTACGTCTTTGATCGCAGCTACGAGTCTTACCTGGTCTACTGGCTCTTCCCTCTGCAGATCGCTTTCAGGGACAAAGAACAGCACGCCCAGGATCATGGTCAGTCATCTTTTTTGTATTGGTTTTGCTGTGTGTGTGTGTGTGTGTGTGTGCGTGCGTGCGTGCGTGCGTGCATGCGTGTGTGTGAAGTTTCTCTGTCTGGTTAAATCTCAGCTGTCGTGTTTGGTGCCGATGTGCAAGTATCAATCAATCAATCAATATGAGGCTTATATCGCGCGTATTCCGTGGGTACAGTTCTAAGCGCAGGGATTTAAAAAAAAATTTTTTTATGCAATTTATATCGCGCACATATTCAAGGCGCAGGGATTTATTTATGCCGTGTGAGATGGAATTTTTTTTTACACAATACATCACGCATTCACATCGGCCAGCAGATTGCAGCCATTTCGGCGCATATCCTACTTTTCACGGCCTATTATTCCAAGTCACACGGGTATTTTGGTGGACATTTTTATCTATGCCTATACAATTTTGCCAGGAAAGACCCTTTTGTCAATCGTGGGATCTTTAACGTGCACACCCCAATGTAGTGTACACGAAGGGACCTCGGTTTTTCGTCTCATCCGAAAGACTAGCACTTGAACCCACCACCTAGGGCGGGGATGTAGCTCAGTCGGTAGCGCGCTGGATTTGTATCCAGTTGGCCGCTGTCAGCGTGAGTTCGTTCCCACGTTCGGCGAGAGATTTACTTCTCAGAGTCAACTTTGTGTGCAGACTCTCCTCGGTGTCCGAACACCCCCGTGTGTACACGCAAGCACAAGACCAAGTGCGCACAAAAAAGATCCTGTAATCCATGTCAGAGTTCGGTGGGTTATAGAAACACGAAAATACCCAGCATGCTTCCTCCGAAAACGGCGTATGGCTGCCTAAATGGCGTGGTAAAAAACGATCATACACGTAAAATTCCACTCGTGCAAAAAACACGAGTGTACGTGGGAGTTTCAGCCCACGAACGCAGAAGAAGAAGAAGAAGAAGAACCCACCACCTAGGTTGGGAAAGGGGGAGAAAATTGCTAACGCCTTGACCCAGGGTCGAACTCGCAACCTCTCGCTTCCGAGCGCAAGTGCGTTACCACTCGGCCACCCAGTCCTTCAAGTGCAGATCTAAGCTCTCATACACCCTCTCAACAGTCTCAAGCACACACTTTCTCTCACAGAGGTGTTTGTGTGGGGATATTCTGCACGTGGGCTATCCACACGCTTGAGATGTCTGCAGGCGAATCACATTCCCCACGCTTGAGATGTCTGCAGGCAAATCACATTCCCAACATTCTGCCATCCATTGGCCCCAAGACCTTTCTCCCTGTCTGCCCCTATTAGACAAGCGACAGTCAGCGATGCACAATCAGACCTGTTTACCAGTACGATTCGGGCGTATTTTGTACGCCAAATTATTATCGGTACGACAATACGCGACACACGCACAAAATACGACTAAGAAAAAGTCTAGAATACGTTTTCCGGTGTTGGTGTGCTGATTACGGGATGGTACAACTGATACCGGTTTCGGTCTAAGGGAGATAACCCTGACAGCGAGTCTTCAGCTGTGGAAACCTCGTTCAGTTGTTGGCACGTGCGATCGTCTGGATCGTGGCAAAATGAAGCAGGAAAAATTTGCCAGTTTCGGATGACTGTACCAAGTCTAAACAGCAGAAACAGCAGATTTTCTTGGAGAAATATAAGAAAGAGCCAGGAATTGTGGAGTCTACTGCGAGAAAAAGTCATGCACACTGCAAGTATTGTAAATCAGATTTCTCCGTTGCCCATGCTGGGAAATATGACATCGAACAACACTGCAGTTCCAAAACTCACCTGGACAAGGTTGCTGCAAAGAAATCCGCTGAAAGCTGCCAAGGAATTATGAAGTTCATTCCCGCAAAGCAAATCCTGCCAGAAGAAAAGGCTGTAGTCCGTGCTGAAGCAATGTTTTCTGAGATGATTGTAAAAATGAACTTGCCACTGTCAACCTCAGATGTTATTTCACGAACTTCATCTTTTCATTATCAATCTGTTTGGAAGACACTGCTTATAATGCTACAAACTGACAGGTAAATAAAATTGTTTTATCCCTGTTGTATTGGAAGGAGTTAAATTCTGAAGGTGTTCACAAGACATGCTATTCTTACACAAACACGTTTGCACCCACGCGTACATTTTCCCTAGCCCATATGGCTTTGCTTGCAAAGTACACCAACTTTTTGAAAATGACACTCAACTTTTTGGGAAAGTACTCTTGCCTCGGGTTTAGGGTAAACAGTTTTGCACAATACTCTGGTCTTAGATGTACAGTTGTTTTCGTTAATGTTAAATGTTGCCCTGGTTTTCGGGTGAGAATACGCTGGAGCTGGGGATGCACCTGAACCCCTCCCTGCCTCTTTACACGTTTTCCAGCCTTGCTCCAGGTGTTTGTCTCCTCACCTGTTGCCTTGTTTTGCAGGTGAGCACGTCCTGGAGCTGGGCATGTACCTGGACCTGCTCAACAGCAGCTGTTTCCCCACCTGGCCCCAGGTGTTTGCCATCGCGGAGTGCGTCATGCAGCGACTGCAGGAAGACGACCCTGAGCTGCACGACCACCTCAGGCACATCGCTAGCATCAACGTGCAGGGCAGTCCTAAGGTATGGGCATCCTGTTTCTCTAGAGATCTGTCTGTCTGTTTGTCTGTCTGTTTGTCTGTCTGTCTGTCTGTCTTTCTGTCTGTGAGAGGGTTTTTGTGTGTTTGTCCCTGAGCTCCGCAACCACCACAGACATATCAACATTAATGTGTTGGACATTTCCGAGAGCAGTGGGACTTTTTTCTTCTTTTTTTGGGCTGTTCCTTTTTTGGGCTGTTCTTAAGAATGCCAGAAAACCAAGTTAGCAGGCCAGTGGTGCGTGAAAATCACACGGGCGACCATATGTGCACTTGTCTCATGGACGATCTGCTTTTTATCACACTAAAACTGTACTTTAACTGCGCTTGTAATATATTAAACTGTCATAAACTTAGAATAAACTGCTGTTGTTTGCAAAATGAAAAGATGTGCTTATAGTAATCATAAAAGTTGGAAAAATGATCGTGTATTTCAATTAAATTACATATCTTATCCCAACTCACATACAGCAATTTACTTCAGTTTAGTGCTAGGACGCTGAATAGCATCGCCTTGGTAACAAGGGGAGGTCACCCTAAAAAAGAGCTACCTTGACCCCTTAACAGGACAAAGTCACACGTGACTTCCTGACCTTGCCGCCATCTTTGAATCATTCCATCTTCAGCGGTCCGTGTCTACAGACGTGTTTTGATTTTGCTCCGGCTTTCAGCCGGTTTGTCTGACTTCTGCCTTTGTCAGACCCTGCCTTGGTACTTGCACACGGTCCCTCTGCTCCTACTGTGTGTTTGGGTGAGCTTTTTTGTCGTTTGTTATCGTTTTGTGACTTAGGTTTGGTCGAATACTTAGCTTTGTTTACATTTTTTCCGTTCGCCATGTCGGATAAGGAAAGAATAAAATGCTAAGTCGGTGGCCGAGCCTTCTCCCACAAAGAAGCCTTCTCGTAAGTCGTAGAGTTCGGCATGTTAAGCTTTGATTAAAGTCACAGATCCTTGACTAAATCCTCGTTTGATGTGCGATAGACTTACCTAATTCTCCGGCTATGCCTAGTTTGCCTTCAGCTGCTTCACCGGTCTTGTCCGGTTCAGGCCCTGTTAGCGAGAAGCAGGATGTTTATGCTATTTTGCACTCCTTGAGTGCTTAGATATCCTCTCTTTCAGCCGAGTTTTCGTCTACCAAGGCTGAGATGTGTCTTTGCCTTCCGGTGTGGGAGGTGTGCGTTCCCTTGCCAGGGTGTGTGTTCCGCCTTCCTCCACTTTTACGTCCGCCGACGTTCACGCCTCGTTTGAGGGCAGCCGTGGTGTTTCCCTGCTGCGTTCCCAGGCCTCTTGGACTGACGACGATCAAGGTATTTATACTTCGCCAGTAACCGGGTTCTCCGGCCAAAACGAAGTGCGTGTTTGGAGAGAGTAGCCACACCGGTTCGTGTGCGCGAAAGCTTAGGCCCTAGGTCTACGTCGTTCCGATTGAGTGAACGTCTAGATCGAGGGAGAAGCCCAGACACGCGTTAGGGGAAGTGCGTCCTCCGACACTCCCTAGAGGAGCGGTTGGTGCGGCAGCACAGCTTTCACAGCTTTCCCCGCTTCCGCCTTTCAGGCAGGAAGCAGTCCCTAGGGACGTACCGCTTGGGTATAAAATCCCTCGTGGGCGTCTCTTCCGGGCGACACTTCGTCGGACTATGGTAGTCACGGCGGAAGTGTCTTGCCTGACTTCACGGAAGTGAGGGACTACGAGTCGGATTTTGGCACTTCCGTCCAGGGTGACGAAGATGTCAACTTCCGCATACCGACTAAGCTTCCGCAAGCTCTGGCTTTAGCGGAGGAAGTGGCTTCACGGTATTTTGAGGAGGGGGTGACATTCCCCGCTTCCGCCCTCTGGGCAGGAAAGCAGTCCCTAGGGACACACTGCTTGGGTATCGCATCCCTCGTGTGTCGTCTCTTCTGGGTGACGCTTCGCCTGACTATTGTAGTCAGGGCGGAAGTTCGTTGCCTTGTTGCACGGTTGTGCGGGATTATGAGTCGGATTTTGGTGCTTCTGTTCAGGTTGACAAAGATGCCAACTTCCGTGTACTGGTTGAACTTCCGCTAGCACTGGCTTTGGCGGCGGAAGTTACTTCAAGGTAGTTCGAGGAGGGTGCGGCAACACTTGTAGGCTTGTTGCCCAACCTCCTTCCGCTTTGGGGGATTCCCGTTCTGCGAAGGACTGGAAACAGCAGTTCCGTTTTCGGAAATTCCCGTTTTCGGAAATTCCCGTTGGTAGCGTTTGAGCTGTCTATGCTACTGACTACTGGGCAGTATGGCGGTGCGTTTCACGCTGTACCGTGGTTAACAGCACAAGGTCTGGCTCCTGATTCAGCGCAGACTTACCGTGCTTCTTTGTTTTTAGCCTCAGCTTTGCCTGCTGGTTTGGCTAAGAGGTTTACACTGCTGCATAATTCAGTCAATTTGATTGGCTCGTTTGCCTTGCCTCGTTCCACTTTTCCGGAACTTGCAGTCCTTAGGCAAGATGATACAGCAGAGACAGAGTAGTCCCGTTTTCGGAGAATTCTCTTTTGTCTTTGGAGTAACTGGCTTACGCTTGCTTGAGTTATCGTCTCTCTCTGAGACTTTGCAGAGATCTCTGTCGAGATTGATCGCGTCGTCATTAGACCCATTCAGGTTTCGTGACGATGCGGTAGAGAAAGTTGTCACTATTCTGGTAGGGAAGACGGCTACAGTAGAACAGTATGTTATACTGAGTCCTCTTTCTTGTCTCTGGGGGAATAAGCACATGATCTTTTCAAGTTATCCTCTGTTTAGGAAACTTTGCAAGATTTTTTTATAGAGCTCTATCTTCTCTGCTCTTGTTAACTTCGAGTTTCGTCGTGACACACGGGAGAAGGTTGTCATGTCGCTTCTAGCTGCTTTGGCTAAAGTCTTTTGAACAGCGGAGCCTCCCAGCGCTTTTCTTGGCACATTGCTTGGCTCAGGTTGCAAACAAGAGGCGGATCTACTCCGCTCTTTGCTTTTTGTGGTTCATCTTCTGGGAGAAGCTGTGATCTGCGTCGGCTGGCCACATTTGGCCTTTATTTAGGCAAGATACGGAGCTAAGCAAACACACATTGGGTTAAACCCTCTGCCTTAGGCAGCTTCGCGGTATGTACGCCCATCTTTGGTGCGGCATACCTCTTATTTTTCACCTTCTAGGGTGAAGTTGCTAAGGCCTCAATTTTTGTTTTTTGCCTCTGTGGCGAGAAACAAGGCAAGCTGTTAAAACTATCTCAGCTTTTACGGCTTACGGAATTGCGCTTTCTCATCAGGGTCATAAGCTTTGTTTTCTGACAAGTCGCCAGAACATGTCCAAATTATGGGCTCACATTCTGACTAAATTTTTAGGCTCACTGAGCCATTGCTCGTAACCTCTCAGTCGGAACTTTTCCGGCTAAGCCTACCTCTTGAGGCAGTGGCTTCTGTCAGCGACTTTCGCTGCGCAGCACAAAGGACTCGCAGGAATTCCTTAGTTTCAGCTTTTCTTTCTAAGAGGTTACAGAAAGAACTAAACACCATCATGTGGCTAAGCCTAGGTTTGGCACAGACGTTTTTAGCATTGGGGTTGTTTTTCTTCCACAAGCAAGGACATACACCGTCGATTGGCGGGTACGCCCTTCACAGAGAAGGGTGGACAGGTTACTAAGTCTGTTTCGTACTCTGTTCTTGATAAAGAGAGCGGCTGTACGTGTTCTGACCTCTCTTCTTGGCCAAATGGATTAGATGGCCACTCTTGTGCCCTTAGGCAGTGTCCACAAGCGGCCATTTCAGGCTGCCCTGAGTTTTCTGTGGAAGCCTTCTCTTCAGGGCTGGGAGACAGTAGGCAGGTTTCATGGTATTAGGCCATTTTGATAGTCTCAGATTTGCTTAGTCTTTTAAATCCATATCTGTGAGAATCTGCTGTATTTGTTGTATTAACATGCAAACTAGTTGTTGTTTAAATACTTTTTTGAAAATAAAAGTTGAATTTTTTTTATAATGTGTTTATTTATGTGCGTGTGAATGGTGGCGATCGTCAAAATACGGACGGATGAATTTACTTTTGCCACAGCATCACTAAACAAAGAACTAAATTCCAACACACACATGCACAAGTATCAATGCTGTTGTGGTTGAGAGTGCCAGAACACATTGAAATGATTGTTTTTCAACAACAATCGATATCCATAACACAAATTCTAACTTATACTAGCTCCGCAAAAAAAATGTATGGGGATTCGGATCTGTCCGTCCGCATAGCGATATCAAGAGCATCGAAACTAATTGTGATTTCACAGGACAAAAACACAAGTTTACCTAATTTTGTATACTGTAAATACAAGTTTGTGCACCCTTGAAGTGAGTTATAATGTTGCCGAGGTCAATTTGCCCTTGATCGAGGCACGGTGACCCGAGTTTCAAAGTTGCGATCCTGTCCGTCTAAACAATGTAACGATCGCCACATTTTTCTTTTCATTCAAAAACTAACCGTTTGGGGAGGAAGTGACCTCACGTTGTTTTACGTTGACGCTCGCGCTCGACAGAAAAAGACCGCAACAGTTTTTCAGTTAAAAAAATCGCAAAGTAATTACATTTTCTGAGGTTTTCTAGTGTCCGTCTAGTAACAATCGCCACTCTAACGATCGCCACTGAGTGTTGAAGTCACATTTAACTCCATTTTCGACTGTTTTAAGAAACTATTTTGACGCTCAATCGTCACGTTTCAGTGTCGAAACACGTACTGTGCATTTGCAATCAGCCGGTGTGTCCAAACTGAAATGCGAGTGATGCCTCGATTTGTGGCGATCGCTCACGTGGTTGACGGACAGAAATACCTTCTTAGGGGGTAGGGGAACAGTTACTCCTCCATACAATAATGGTGTTTACAAATGATTGCAAACTTGTCTCTTTATAAACTGTTCAGACATGTCTTCTCTTCAATAATTTTCAGTTTTGCTCGGTTTGTTAATCAGGAGCACCCTGCAGTAAATGTTTCATCTGTGACAATGCTCGAAATGTTGACGTAATTCCAATGCCCATATCCTTCTCTTGTTACCTCATCTAGCCAAAACCATTGAAGATAGAAAGACATTTATTGAACAAACTAGATGCACAACACCAGTCTTAACACGTTTTGGTCTTACATGTATATGAAAATATTGATGGCCAAGGAATGGTTTGAAAAAAAAGACGGTTTTTTCCTTCAAAACGGTCTAGGTCTGCCGGAAGTCGTATTTTTTCAAACCATTCATTTGAGAATCAATATTTTGATATACATACAAGAACAAAACTTGTTAAGAATGATGTGGGGCATATTTTTTGTTCAATAAATGTCTTTCTATCTTCAACGGTTTTGGCTATATGAGCTATATGCATGCATAGGATGACCGTATTGCTTTTTTTGCGTTTTCAGGGTATGCCGCTTTGCGCCTGGTTTTTAGATATAAATAAGGACCAGGACTATACAAAAAATTACTGTTTTTAGTTGTAACAAACTCACTTTGTTGGAAAAACATGTCCTTTGATTTGTGTGCCAACATTTATTTTGTAGAATTTGAGTGTGTAAATAGTAAATTGCTGAACACAATACTGTGAAACCTGCCAGTAGTCTCTCTTGAAAGCTGGTTTCGGCACACAACGAGGCAGTGGCTGCTCCCTGGGATTTCACAGGGAGTGCCAATCTCGTTTGCCCCCCCCCCCCCCCCGGACGAGTTTCTGTTCACAGACGCGTCTATGGAGGGCTGGGGTGCCCATCTTTCTGTTCACACTGCGTCAGGTCTGTGGAACGAGACGCAGAGTGGGGGGCACTTTAATGCCCTAGAGTTAGAGGCTGTTTTCCTGGGACTCCAATCGTTTCTGTCTATGGTCAGGAACGAACAAATTGGGGTTCGCACAGACAACACGACCATGGCGGCCTATTTCAACAAACAGGGAGGCACTTTGTCTCTCGCTCTTTCTGTCAGGTCAGGTCAGATTCTTGCCTGGGGCAGCCAGCACCTTATTCTGTTGTCAGCGAAGTACGTCCCAGGCATACTCAACGTTCTTGCGGACTACTTCAGTCGCCCGTAGTGTACGATGCACACGGAGTAGACTCTGACTCATCAGGTCCTACAACGTCTGGGTGGCATTTCAGCAAGCCTACAGTCGATCTGTTTGTGACAAGATTCTCCTGCAGGCTTCAGGTCTTTATCTCCCCCTTTCCAGACCCAGAGGGGAGGGAAACAGACGCCCTCGAAGTAAACTGGTCGCGTCTGAGCCTATGCTTTCCCTCCGTTTCATCTCTTGGGAAAGGTTCTCAGGAAGGCGGAGCGGGGACAGCCTTGCTTGGTGTTGGTGGCCCCTTGGTGGCCCAGCCAACATTGGTTCCCCGTCCTCCTTCGCCTTGCAGACGGCCCTCCATTCTTTCTAGGTCGCTGCGCCGTTCTGGCTCCTCAGACGCTACTTTAGGCTTTGTCCAAAAGGCCCACAGGGAATCGACCAGCACTGTTTATGCGTCACACTGGTCAGCTTGGACAAAGTGGTGCTCGGAGAATGGAGTTACTGCTACTTCACCTCGCTCTATGCATGTAGCAAATCATCTCGCGTGTTTGGCTGCTCAGGGCTTGGCTCCTTCTTTTTTGAGAGTCAGGCGCTCAGCCATTTCTTCTACTCTGAAGCAATTAGGGCATAGCATTAACCTGGGCGGTGTAATTGCTAGTGTTCTTAAGGGGGCAGCGATTGGTTTTACGAAGGCTAAGTCCCCTCTTCCCGCGGGGACTTATTTTTTTGGTACTCAAGTTTCTAGCCTCTTCGGATTTCGAACCTTTGGCTTCAGCGAGCTTAGCTAACTTGACTCGTAAAGCCTTGTTCCTCGTTTTGTTAGCCTCTGCCCGTGGAGGCGGTGAGGTGCACGCTCTTTCAGGCCTGGCTAAGGATATTTCTTTTGAGAGCTATGGCTCTTTTGTTTTAAGATTTCGGCCGGAGTTCCTTGCCAAAACCAAAAACAAGGTCTGTCCTCCTCTGTTATTCGCATTCCTCCTTTAAGTAGGATTCTTGCGTCTGGTGACCCTGCTATGGTCAATTGTCCTGTTCGTACTCTTACCAGCTACTTATCCCGTACCACGCCCTTTAGGTCTAGGGACCAAAAACTGCTCTTCATCTCAGTTGACACTGAAAGGAGCAAGGACTTGTCGCGGGTCACTTTGGTAGTATGGGTCTCTACGCTTATTAAACAAGCGTATGCGTGGTGGCACAGACAAGTTGGGATTGGGCATTCTGTCCTTCCTATGAAGTTGTCAAGAACTCATGAAGCCAGAGCCTGGGCTACTTCTCTGGCAGTCCTCCGCTCAGGCGTGCTGGCAGAGGTCTTAGACGCTGCCTACTGGAAATCGCAGGGCGTTTTCATCAACTTTTACCTGCGAGATGTGGCCAGCACTCGTCACGGTGGCAGTAGCTCCCTACCAGCCATTGTCGCTGCTGGACAAGTGGAATTTTGTTTTCCCACCTCCTTCATTAGCATTCTGCTGTATGTGAGTTGGGATAAGATATGTAATTTAATTGAAAATTTTTATCTAAATTTTAATTTCATTATATACTTACCCAACTCACATAGTGGATACCCGCCCTCCTGCCCCGCTTTTGGGGTTTTATGGGGGTTTTTCCTAAAAAAGAGGGAAATTTTTCTATGTTCGCTTTCGATAGAATGATTCAAAGATGGCGGCAAGGTCAGGAAGTCACGTGTGACTTTGTCCTGTTAAGGGGTCAAGGTAGCTCTTTTTTAGGGTGACCTCCCCTTGTTACCAAGGCGATGCTATTCAGCGTCCTAGCACTAAACTGAAGTAAATTGCTGTATGTGAGTTGGGTAAGTATATAATCAAATTAAAATTTAGATAAAAATTTTCAATTTTAGGAGGAAGATGGTTTGGTAGGTTGTAAGTGGAGTGTCTTATTTTCCTGTGCAGCAAACCTGTACCCCAAACTGCATGCTTTTACATTTGGATTCCTGATGAGTTGACAAATGATTACAATATTTGTGTGTGTGCAGGAATTCCTGATCCAAATGATTCATCAGGAGAAGGAGAAGGCAGAAGAGCTACTGCAGAATGTTCCGGAAACTGCACGCAGTATGAACCCATCGTCACGGCAACTTCTGGCTGACCCCCTCATCTTTCTCCGACGATGGATTGGAGAGGTGAGAGCTTTGTTTTTCTACTTCAATTTTTTTTTTTTTTCCCAATTGAAACTGTACTGCCGGGTATGTGGGGTGTTTTGTTGTTTTCCAAGTGAAGATGCCTTTCAAAGCAATGATGGGGCAGTGGTGCCCTTTGTGTCTGACAACTTGTCGAGGTCACTAAAGTGATACCTTTTTGGTAAATGAGAAGTATCATTCTTATGGCAGTGAGTGAATTACTACATATGGGGGTTCATTTGTATTGGTATGACAATGTTCAGTTATGTATGAACTATGTTGTGGGGTTTTGTAAATGTGTTGGACACACTAGTAGTGGCGTGTGTATGGCACCAGTGTTTCATACAGTTAGTGTTACACACTATGTATTTGTGACGTGTACTGTGTTGCATGGGGTTTTTCAGTGTGTTGGACACACCAGCAGCGATGTATGTGTGGGACCAGTTCTTCATGTTAGTTGTTACAGTTCATGTTACACACTATGTATTTATGACACGTGTACTGTGTTGCAGGGGTTCGTCAGTGTGTCGGACACACCAGCAGTGATACACACTATGTATTTATGACACGTGTACTGTGATGCAGGGGTTTGTCAGTGTGTTGGACACACCAGCAGTGATACACACTATGTATTTATGACTCGTGTTCTGTGTTGCAGGGGTTTGTCAGTGTGCTGGACACACCAGCAGTGATGTACGTGTGGGACCAGTGCTTCATGCAGTGTTGGAAGCATAGCGTGTTGCAGAATGTCTGCCTGGCTCTGCTGGAGTTGTCCCGGCATCGCTTCATGGAAGCCCGGAACTACATTGAAATGAAAGAGGTACATACATTGTTAGAAAGGCTATTTGTATTTTTGACGGAAATATCCCATGTGACACCCATCAAGACAGCCATTGTGCTGTGAACCCCACGTTTGGCTAGTCAACTTTGCACGGACTCGCCTCAGTATCCTAACACCCCTAGTCTGCACTCATGCACATGATGAAAATCCCATGTTCACAGTGAAAGTCTCAGGACTTGGAAAACACAAACATACATTCAGAAAGAGAAGAGAGAAACAACCTGAATTTCCATGAGAGAAAGCTTGTAGGACCACATGAAATTACCAAACCTTTCCTTACCTTACCTTACCTTATCCTTACCTTGCCTGGGCTGGGCTTGGCTTACCTTACCTTACCTTATCTTACCTTACCTTAATTTACCTTACCTTGCCTTGTCTTTGCCTTGCCTTTTTCACCTAACCTTACCTTACCTCACCTTACCTTACCTTACCTTACCTTATCTTATCTGACCTCACCTTACCTCACTTTACCTTACTTTAGACCAACAGGCCATAAAGAAAACGGCAACAAAAACTGTGGAGCGTTCAGTGTTTGAATCATGTGGTGTGTGGTGTACAGGTGTTCCTGAACGAGACGTCTAAGCTGTACACGGTGGACGTCCAGATGGCCTGGATCCACGTGGAGAATGGAAAACATCTCTTGGACATTCCTTTCCTCAACAGGCAGAGGCCCAGGTAGACATTATAGTGTTCTAGATGATTGAACGTGTAGCAGAGACCTGTACGCGTACGTGTAGATATTGGGTCACACATGACTCACTTTTTTTCTCCAAATGCATGCGTTGTTTTGCTCCCACCAAGACTGCAGATCTTGGCAAACGCGTGACGTAAAAACTAGATTTGATGACGTTACCCGTACACGTGGTAAAAAGTTCCACCTCTAGATCTGTCTATTGCCACAGGGTGGGGGCTAAAACACAGTAATTCATTAGTTGGCAAACAGAGAGGACGAGGGAGTCAGAGAAGTGGATGTTGGGGATTGGTATTGCTGTGATACCTGCAATGTGAGGCCCCTCGGATGAGAGGACTCCTGCAATGAAAGGACATATTGTGTTGTCCTTTGTCTATATTCTAGACCAAAATATACCTGTTGTGTCAGGCCACCTGCAATGGAAGGTCACCTTTGGCTGGTCCTAAAGGTATCCTTTCCTTGTACTATATGGTGAAATCTTGAACACAAGTTGACAGAATCAGAAAACAACAAGGGAATGTTTGTGGAATGCTTAATCATAGACAAAGCAAAACATTCACTGGAAGTTTGACCTGTTTTTAAAATGAACGAACAAGATACCCAACAGGCAAATAAATGATAACAAAGGGTGATCACTTAACTTTGGATGTTGCTTCTTTCAAGATGATTGCTTTGAATGAAAGTGTTTTGTGTAGTTCTCATTCATTTGACAAAGGTGTGTGTGAGCATGTGTACAAGGATGCTTTTGGCTATGTCTAGTAGTCAGATTCAAAAATAATAAAATATTGATAAGCATGCTAGCAGACAGTTTCTGAAAGAAAACAAATTCAGAAGCAAGCAAGTGTAACGATAATCCTATGGAGTAAGTCAGACTCTGGAACAATTTCAGGTAGAGTTTTCATTCCCTCTGTGTGTGTATACGTGGATGTTTGTACATGTATGTTTTCTCATTTGTGCAATTTTCCAAAACATGTTTGATTTGTGCGTGCACAGCACCCCCGGGTCTCGCATGAGTGCGGCAGGTTTGTCCCACGCAGCCACCCCGGTCGCCGGTCTGCTGCAGACGTTCGGCATCAAGCGACTGCAGACCAAGGTCATCATTCCCGCTGAGATGATCCAGAGGGTACGTACAATTTTCCCATCGGTGTATGGCCAGGGTTCTGCAAGAGAAGTGAAATGACAAAATGAAATGACGATTTAATGAACAAAGGCCGTCGGCCCATTTCATGGGGAGTACAAAATGTCAAAATGAAATGACGATTTAATGAACAAAGGCCGTTGGCCCATTTTATGGGGAGTACAAAATGTCAACGAAAATGGCAAGAACAGCCGAAAACATAATTCACATTTTTCAAGGGGGAGAAAGTTTGTGTGTGTGTGTGTCTTTCTATTTGTCTTCCTGTCTGTTTGTGTGGTTGTCCGGGTTTTTCGCTGGCTGGCTGCGTTTGAGTACAGACTTTGGTTGGTTACCTTCAGTCAAATATTGAAACCCCCCTTTAAAAAAAACAGTTTAAGACTCCTCAACACCCAGTTGATCAAAGAATTCTATAGACCAGTTGGGGAGTCCTGACTTCTGGACTAATTTTCAAATTAGACTCTAAACTACATCCCTCATTTGTCCGGATCAACACTTACTCTCCAGAAATAGGATTTTCTCTAACACCTAACATCTATTGCCAAGTATTTTCATAGGTTGTTCTCTTCAGAACATGGTAAATGTCAACACAAATATTTCTGAAAATGTGAAAGTGTCATTTTATGTCAACAGGAGGCGTGGCTGACGGTGCTAGACCCAGCAGGACTTCGCCTTAACTGCAGCGTGTACTTCGGCAGCATCCAGCTCAAGAACCGCATCTCTACCAACCCCCCCACCCTGGTCTCCGCTGACCGCGACACCTACGGCAACATGGTGTACCGCTTCACCTTCAGCGGCGAGCGATACGTGTACCCCAACTTTGACCTGTCTCAGTACGACGTGGAGAGGGAGCTGGGAGCGTCGCCCTACGCCATTCTGGGGCTGGAGTACATGAGGCCTGGAACGTCAAAGTCGAAAGGTGAGTACTGTGAAACGGCTGTTTGAAGACCTCAAAAGTCTTTGTTAAAATTCTGAGACAATCAGCTCTTATATAAGAGGGAGTCAATGGGGTAATTTTACAGATGTTATGAGCAGAAAATCTGAACAGTCAAGGTCTTAAAAAGGGTGGAAGTCTTAGATGGGGGGGGGGGGGGGGGGGGGGTCTTAACACTTTCTTCCCCTGTGTATAAGTACTTTCTTTTTTACCAGAGTTGGATTTAACACTTTCTACCCCACCTATGTTGACCAAGTTTTTTTTAGTTGAGACCAGCTGTGCTGCAGCAGGTCACTCAGAATTGTAGTAACTTTGCAGAAACTGTGTATCAACACGCTGGAATGCAGGCGTTAGATCGCCGTTACAGGAAGCGACTGAAGTGACTGTGTGTACGGATATATCCGTACCTGGGAGACAATGAGTTAAAAGGGGATCCACTGTACTGTAAAGTTCCTTACAGTTACTGTGTGTGTAGGTTTGTGAAATTTTCCAATATATCTTTGTCGTATGATAACTGCTGAAAGTAAATACACCAAGTCTGTTTGTTTATACTTGTGCACATAGTTAATGCGTGTGCTCGATTTTCTTCTCGTCATGGTTCAGAGACATGTTCCAGACCAGATGATGGTCATAGGTCATTGATTCAGTAACATCTAAAGTGACCACCCATTCTGTCTGGGAGTCAGGTGTGGTTTGATGAGCCATGAGTTGTCTAAGTAATCACCACACAAGCTCTGTTTACCTGTGACCTAAGGTGAAAAAACAAGACACATTTAACTGAAATCTCAAAAGATACAGATAAATACCGAATTGTTTGTTACAAAAGAGGGATTATTGAAAGAATAAAGGCCTCAAAGAGAACAGATTCATTGATCATCAATACAACCCTTCAATTTTTATGATAAATAAGTCAAATCTGCTTTGTTTTTATCCTAGCCTATCAATGTGTGTGCAGGCATGAACCTGATTCCACTGGGCTGGTCGCGAGTGCCGCTGTTCCGTGGCGGGGGGGAGGGCTACAATGCCATCGAGTCCTTTCACTTGCTGGAGGGAGAGACATGGGTGGCTTTGCACCCTGGCGACATACCCGACAGTCTCATCTCCACGCAACCGTCCACCCCCTCTGAGACACAGACACAGGAAGGTGAGATATGCCTCTCAAGATGGTTTCTTCTTCTTCTTCTTCTTCAGCGTTCGACGATGGCTGTGTCTAGATTCTTTGGCCCGTGATGTTGACGAAGTGGGCTGTCATTTCCAGGTTCTCAAGATGGTTGTTTTCAGAGACTGATTCTGTTTCCTTGTGCAACTCTCACCTTTCTCGCACGATCTTTTTTTCCCTTGTCTTTCTGTTTTCAGCACATTTACTACATATCTAACTTTGACTTTTGTATGTCTGCGGTTGTTCATTTTCTTGTTCAAAACAGTTCTAGGGGGTTTTCTAGTACTCTTGTAACTCCTTTGCTGAAATCCTGTTTGATAAGATTATTCTTGTGTCATGAAATAGTAACTGGATTAAATGAAGAAAATCCATCGAAAGCGGCGTATGGCTGCTTAAATGGCGGGGTAAAAACGGCCATACGTGGGAGTTTTAGCCCATGAACGAAACAAACACAAAGGAAGAAAACATCAGCAATTTGCCATATTCAACAAATCGTGTACGTCAACAGATGGCTATGTGGGATACAACTCGGAGCTGGGTGCACTGGTGTTCGACCCTAGCAGAGAGCCCAGGACACCCCCTCCTCCTCCTCCCGTTGACAGGCAGGTACCCCCCATCGACACAAGGCCACAACCCACCGACAGGAAGACGCCCAAGACACCCAAAATGTGAGTTTGCAGTGTGACTTGCTTCTGTCAGTGACTGGTTAGCTCACTCGGTTCTTGCTTAGTTCTATCAAGCATTGTTTGGTATGATGTAGTGCAACACGTTTTTATTATCATTCCAGATGTTTTCTCAGAAGCAGATTGATTGTTATTTATGTTTGTGTGTGTGTGTGTGTGTGTGTGTGTGTGTGTGTGTGTGTGTGTGTGTTTTGGTGTGCAAGAGTGCGTGCAAGTGTGTGATTCTGCACATGCTGAATATAACAGTATTAAAGAAGGAAACTAGTTATCTTCGCATCAGATGTTTTTAAGGAACAGGGTTGTGATTGTAGGTGTGTTTGTTTTTAATCCTATTTCAGCCAACCAACACCAACACCAAGGCAGAGACAGCCAGAAAACTTCAACACCCCTACACCCATCACAAACCGCGGTGATCCGACTCCACATCAAAATCCGACCCCCCGCGTGACCCCCAAGGCTGACCCCAATGCCTACGTCCCACACAACCCCAAGGCTGCCAGTAAGAACCCGGCGCCTGTCTCCAGCCGGGAACCCTTTGACGTCTATGTGGATGGTGTGCGCTACATCCCCGATAATGCTTCTATTCTCAAGGTCGGTGGTAGCAATAGTGTTTGTGTGTGTGTGCAGGGTATTTCATTTCTTTATCCTCCCATTGCTTGGAAATTTGAGTTGCATTCTCCCAGTGGAAAGCTAGTAGCAACGAGATTCGCGCTTAATGTTTGTGTGTGTGTGTGTGTGTGTGTGTTTGTGTGTGTGTGTGTGTGTGTGTGTGTGTGTGTGTGTGTGTGTGTGTGTGTGTGCAGGGTATTTCATTTCTTTATCATCCCATTGCTGGGATATTTGGGTCGCTTCGTCCCAGTGGAAAGCCAGTAGCAACAAGACTCGCGCTTAGTGTTTGTCTATCTGTCCATTCTTCCGTCCGTCTGTCTGTTGCCATGTGTTGGTATTTGTACACATATGTGGTCATGTGTGAGTGTGTGTGTAGTGCAGAATCTTCTTTGTGTAAGGCCCAGTGTTTTTTATGCGCCCCAAACCATGTTATCGTATGCATAAAGAATTTCCCTGTCCCTGAAGAGTATCGACATAGTGCATTGCGGAAACAAGGTCTTACTGCTTTATCATTTCAGAAAAACAGGATGCAAGTCCGCAATGCTTGTTATTCTCTTAGGTGCCAGGAGATTGGGTCCACATAACTCTCACTAACTCTTGTTGCACATGTATTATGCATTTAGAGGGCTTACTTCCCTTTGTTTCTCAGATAATGCTGTATCGTGTTGCAGGTGACAGGCCGGGTGCTGAAGGCAGGAGAGCTTGCCACGCTGGAAGACATCCTGGCTGTGCCCATCCTGGCCAGCTCGGCCCGCTCTCCGCAGTTTGATTTCCGCATGACCATCAACGCGGCACGGCAGAAAGCCAACCCTGAAATGCTGTTGCTACTGAGGGTGTACACTGTGGATATCATCACTGAGGAGATCGTCGTCATCGGGAGTTGTCTGGTGAAAATCTTTGACACCAGTAAGAAGAAGGTGGGTTGTTGTTTTGTGTGGACGGTTGTGTTGGTTGATGTTGTTGATTCTGTTGCTGGATGCACGAATGTGTGTTCATTTTCTGTTTGGCATTCAGTCGTTAAGCTCCCTCTGGCTCTCTCTGTTGCTCATGTATTTCTCTGTCTATCTGTGTCTCTTTCTGTGTCTGTCTCTCACTCTCTCTCACAAGCACTTTCTCACACACACACACACACACACACACACACACACACACACACACACACACACACACACACACACACACACACACACACACACAGTCACTTTCCAAGAAGTGAACATTCTGCCTGTTATGTTGTCCACAGGACGGGTTGCTCAGGGTGGGCGGGCACCAGTTGCGACTGCGTAGCGGCATGCCCAACGTCAAGCAGGGCATCAACAACCTGAAACACACGGACCTGGACACCGTGCCGGCCATCCCAGGCTGCTCCGTTCTCATCCGTATCCTACCTGCCAGTCAGGTGGGTGTGCAATGACGATGATATACTTTGCAAAACGGATTTCACAATTTCAGGAGAAAGGGTCACTATATGTTAAGAATGAGAGTCCATGAGCTCATAATTGTGAATTTGCATTAGCACAGATATCTATGTTTTGGGCTTTGTGTCAAAACTGTTACATTTTCAAGCCCAAACTTTAATATATGTTGCTTGAGGGAGAACAAAAATATCACATGAATAACAACATGGCAGGCAAGTTTTCAGGCTCAGATTTTGATCAAATGGGTCAAGACTACTAAAAACTGGTCCTTCTGATAGGAGTTAAAGAACAAGACAGGCAAGCTATTGCATACATTTCATTTTGTGTATTATTAATTGTTTCAATCACTTACCTTTCTTTTTCTTTCTTTTCTATTCTTGATTTGGAAATGTTAGTGGTCTATGTTTGGGTTTTCTTCTGATATGGAAAGCTTCTTTGGGACCAGACAGGTCACAGATATAAACAAACAATAGAAACTGTCATTTCCTACAGACATCAACAAATATTCAAAATCATATAAAAAGGGAGGGAAAACCCGACAGTCCCGATGCTTTTCCATTAATTCTGTCTTACAGCTTAGTCTAAGCTATTACTGAGAGCAGCGGAAAGGAAATGTCCAGTTTAATATTGTCAAAGTTATGATTCCATGACTGGTGCCTTCAAACTACACTGGTAACAATATTGTTGATGGTCCTTTGTCAAATCACAGAGTAAAGTGAAGGTATGACTAAAGGAAAGGGATGTTTGTGCAGCTACAAGGAAATTCACCTGTATTTGCTTTTTCCACAGGATCCATTGCCACTACCTAGCTACGAATCTGGATACTATGACTCAACAGAGTGCCAGCCCACAGTGTCCGAGCGTCGGATCTTCACCAGCTATGCTGACCACATGAGATACCCTCAGACAGAGCGCGACATGATTCTGCGTCTCCAGGCTTCTGAAGGGGCTGGCACCGGTAAGCTTTGCTTCTGTCGATTTACAATAATAGTTAACTGGACTTTTCTGGTATTTTATTGGTTTGGATTTGAGAATACTGGAAAGAAATAAAGTGGTCAACCGGTCAGTCCTACTGGGTCTGACTGCATTTGACAGTTTTGGGTGCATCCCAGTCAAGGTTTTATCTATGATTGCCATCATGGAGTGACCTGTGTTTGTGGGAGCTTGCTTTCTGAGTTTTGGACGATATTGCTGGATCATGTTTTACCTTCGTTTGCTGTCATAGGTTTGTAAGCTAGCTGTATTGGCATAGAAGTTATAGCCTCGCTTTTCAAACCGGTGGACAGACCGGCAGTAGCGTAGTGGTTAGGATGTCGGCCTTCCATGTGGAAGGTTTGGGGTTCAAATCCCGACCATGCCCGGTGGAGATTTTTCTCTCAGGTCAACTTATATGCAGAACTGCTAGTGCCTTATCCTCCTTCGTGTGTACATGCAAGCACAAGACCCAGTGCGCACGGAAAAGATCCTGTAATCCAAGTCAGAGTTCGGTGGGTTAGAGAAACACAAAAATACCCAGCATACCTCCCCCGAAATCGGCGTATGCTGCCAGAATGGTGGGGTAAAAACGGTCATACACTTAAAAATCCACTCATGCAAAAACATGAGTGAGTGAACGTGGGAGTTTCAGCCCATGAACGAAGAAGAAGAAGAATCGTAGAGCAAAACATGACCTCCAAATTCCCCATTAAATTACATATTCTTACTCCGAGTCACATATTTAGCATTGACGCAGTCGATAGCTAAGGTGTCTGAAACGCTATCCCGCCTATAGTCTAAGGGAAGCAACCCAAGCTAAAAAAGTAGCAAGCTTGCTACCCTGGGTTGCCTCCCGTAGCGTATCACGCCACAGATCTCGTACCTGGTACGAGACACCCCCATTCGACTCCTTTCAGCCAGAGAGATAAGGTCGTTTTTTGCGCTATGCTCCGAGGCCGTTTCGTTTTGTCAGCCTGACACCCTCCGGCCTCGGCCTCCCGTCTTCTCCTAGCTGTTTCCAGTTGGTGAGATTGTTCCTTATTTTATTTTGACTTTGTATTGATTCTGCTGGAAATTGCTTACGTCCTCTGGACTCAGAAGTTTCTTCAGCGGTTTCTAGTTGCGTTGGTCGCCATTTTGGTGGCCATTTTTTGCTAGCACGTGGTGTTTCTACTGAGTTGGTTTTCGTCCGTGCTCGGACAGTGAGCTTACTCGGTAGGAAGTTAGTTTTAGATGCCTTGTAGGTATCTTTTTCTTGCTAGTAAATAATTTTTCTGCTGAATTTCTTGTCCGCTCTGGACTTCGATTTTACAGTAGTTGTTTTGTTGGCCTCCAGTTGGAGCCATTTTTCGCTAGCACGCTGTGTTTCTACTGAGTAGTTTTTCGTCCGTGCCCGGTCGCTTTACTATCTTGGTAGGCTGTTAGTTTTAGCTGCTTTAGCGGCTACTGCGCTAGTGCTAAGTTTATTTTCTACTAGGATTCTTCATCCGTTCTGGACTTAGAATTCTACAGTAGTTGTATTCGGCGGCCGCCTTTTGGTAGTCGTCCTTTATCCTAGCATGTTGTGCTATCGAGATGTTTACGTCCTTTCTAGGAATGTAAACTACCTTGGTAGGCTGTTATTTAGCTTCTTACGAAGCTATTATTATTTTGCTAGTTGATTATTCTGCTGATTTTTAGGTCCGTTCCGGACTCAGTTAAATTTTCAGTAGTCTTTGTTTACCTCTTGTCAGCTTACGTTTTCGGCAGCTGCACTTCCGGTTAGACTGGTATGCCTGTTTGGGTCCGTGCTCGGACTTTGAACATTTTGCCAGTAGCATGTTTTTGTAGCTACTTTTGTGGCTTGTTTGCTAGTGCTAGTTCCGGTTCTGCTGAAGCCTTCGTCCTCGAGACTTGTTACTTTTCAGTAGATTTCTTTCTCACTTCGCCGGCTGGGCGTTTAGTGAGAAAAGACGGGGGGGGGGGGGGGGGGGGGGCTTCCTCGTCTTATGCCAATAGCCCCATGGTACATGTTTCTGATCCTAAGACTAATTCGGTCTTTTCTGTGCCTTTTTCGGCGCCGGAAGAGACTCCGTCTGTCTCTCAGACGTCAGTTTCGGCCGCTTGTGCGGCCGTTTCTCCCCCTTTGTTGACACCAGAGCCTAGCGCTCTGGTGGCTAGTCTTATTGCTTCTTTGCTTACAGAGATCCGTACTTCTGGGGGCGGGCGTCCCTTGCTTGGTGGCTTCGAGGGTGACGACGGCAGCTTCGGATTCCGGACGTTTTTTACCCGGGTCCTTGTCGCTCACTTGCGTTTCCGGAGCGTCGGCCCAGTCTACTGGCGCTCGTGTTGTCTCTGGATTCCACTCGCTGGGACAAGCTTCCCTTCGTGGCCGGCCTCAGTGGCTTCCGCTTGCGGGAGTGCACCTGAGCGTGTCCCTTCGGGGACGCGGCCAGTACAAGGTATGTGCTCGCAGCAGCCGTCTTCGGCAGCTGCACTTCCGGTTCCCGGAAGTAGTGGTTCACTGGTTGCGGACAGACCATGGTCCCCTCCGGTTCGAGCTGCGCTTTACGTCAGCAGTCGCCAGCGACAGCTGCTTCCAGTTTCGGCCGGAAGTAAGAGGTTCACCGGCTAGTGCACAGGCTGCTGTCACGTCCGGTTCGAGCTTCGACTTATGTCAGCAGTCGTCCGCGACAGCTGCTTCCGGCTTCGGCCGGAAGTAAGAGGTTCACTGGCTAGTGCACAGGCTACTGTCACGTCCGGTTCGAGCTTCGACTTACGTCAGCAGTCGTCCGCGACAGCTGCTTCCGGCTCCGGCCGGAAGTAAGAGGTTCACTGGCTAGTGCACAGGCTACTGTCACGTCCGGTTCGAGCTTCGACTTACGTCAGCAGTCGTCCGCGACAGCTGCTTCCGGCTCTGGCCGGAAGTAAGAGGTTCACTGGCTAGTGCACAGGCTACTGTCACGTCCGGTTCGAGCTTCGACTTACGTCAGCAGTCGTCCGCGACAGCTGCTTCCGGCTCCGGCCGGAAGTAAGAGGTTCACTGGCTAGTGCACAGGCTACTGTCACGTCCGGTTCGAGCTTCGACTTACGTCAGCAGTCGTCCGCGACAGCTGCTTCCGGCTCCGGCCGGAAGTAAGAGGTTCACCGGCTAGTGCACAGACTACTGTCACGTCCGGTTCGAGCCTTGCCCTACGGCAGCAGTCGCCCGCGACAGCTGTTCTTCCGGTTCCGGCCGGAAGTGTAGGTTCACTGGTTAGTGCACAGGCTACTGTCACGTCCGGTTCGAGCCTTGCCTTACGTCGGCAGTCGTACGCGACAGCTGCACTTCCGGTTCACGGAAGTAGTGCCTCGTTGGAAAGCGGACAAATAATGATCCCATCCGGCTTGAGCTGCGCTATACGTAAGCAGTCGTCCGCGACAGCTTCTCTTCCGGCTCCGGCTGGAAATGTTAGTTCATCGGTGTGTGGGCAGCCCATGGCCCTTTCCGGTTTGAGCTTTGCCCTTTGCACGGCAGCCATTCCCGGCAGCTTCGCTTCCGGCCTTGGCAGGAAGGTAGGTCAAGCGGGTAGTGCACAGGTTACTGTCACTTCCGGTTCTGGCCTACGGCCTACCTTTGGGTTCCGAGCTTCAGCTCGTAGGTGGCTCAGCGCCAGCTTTGGCATAGCGCTGCTGTTGCTGCCGCACTTCCGGCTCCTCCCGGATTTTCCGGTTCAGTTCCCGCTGCTTCCGTTTGGTCGCCGGTGAATTTCGAACAAGGCTTGCCCTATGGGCATACAGGCTTCTTGCCTCTGTTGGGACAGCAGCATCCACACACTCCGGTGGTGGCCGCTAGCTCCTCTCTCCCACTTTCCTTGGTTTTTGATTCCTCTCATCCTCCTCTCAGTTAGGGAATGAGCACAATCGATTGCCAACAGGAAGGACTTCAGGTTGGCAAAGAGGAAGCAGCTACTTCTGGTTTGAAGAATCACCCTTAGTAGCTTTTCGCCTTTTTTGCCTTTTCGCCAAGCCCCCCTCTTCGACAGGGGGTTGCCTCCGGCGTCGGTTTTGTCGCTGGTTCCTCAGGGTTCAGCTTCGGAGCTGGCATCGGAATACCTTGCCGCTCCTGCGCAGGCTTCCTCCTTCGTGCCCTTAGCGGATCAGAGGAAGTTGCCTTGGCCAAGGTCGTCTCGAAGCCTCCTGTTGGCCTTTCCCCGTCCGCGTGCACCGTTTCCGGTCACGCCGGAACTTCTTTCGCTTCTTACGAAGCCGTTGAGGAAGGATTCGGTTCTGCCGTTCTATGGGCAGAATCTCCTATTCTCT
Source organism: Littorina saxatilis (assembly GCF_037325665.1). Taxonomy (NCBI): domain Eukaryota; kingdom Metazoa; phylum Mollusca; class Gastropoda; order Littorinimorpha; family Littorinidae; genus Littorina; species Littorina saxatilis. The sequence continues at coordinate 42,542,750 of NC_090253.1, read as the reverse complement.
GAGGAAGGGGGGCTGACAACTTTTGGAACTCAGTTCCATTTCCGAGACTCTCCTGCGGGCGCTTTCTCGCGCTCTGGCAGATTCCTTGGCGCCCTTTACCCTTAGTAAAGAGCAGGACGCGGAGGAAGTGTCTCACTCCTCTCCACACTTACAAGGGTGAACGAGGCACAGATGAGGCTGTCCTCTCTGCACTATTTCCATGCGGTCTCGTGCAGAAGGGACTTGTTTCTTGCCCACTCCCGGTTTTCTGAGGAGTCGACAAGGAACATTCTCAGATCGTCATCCTTGGTGGACGGTCTCTCTCCGGCAGCCTGGCCTCTCATGCCAGAAGCAGGGGATTGAGACCAACAGAGAACAGCGGTTCCCTTCTTTTGAGCTTCAATCCGAAAGCAGCAAAAGCAGGCCGCTCCTAAGCAGGCTATACCTAAGCGGACTCAGCCTAAGCGGCCTAAGTCCTCAGCTCAGGTGAGATTGTTTCTTTCCCAGCTGTCATAGGTACGCTGGGTTTTTGAGACAACAGCTGGCCTTAGGGCTTCGGGGTTTTAGCCTCGGCTGGAGCAACAGCCATTTCATCCGTTGGCGGTGGTGGTTGTTGCTTTCCTTGTGCTTGTGGCTTCGGGCTTCGACATTCTTTCTTTTTCCCAGCGTATGGGTGCTGAGAGGTCGATTTCCGTTTAAAGGGGGGTTTCTGCCTTTGGGCTTCCCCGTTTTCTCTTTGCCACGAGCTTCTGGACTTGGTCCAGGTTTGTCTTTCGCCGAGTCTGACTTTGTCTTTCTCTAGCGATCAGACGCGTTCTGGTGTTTCGTCCAAACTTAAGGTTCACTTGAGTTGGCCTCGGAAGTAACATTCAGATTTTCCTGAGGGTGCATTGTCTGGGCAATGCATGTTTGAGAAGTCATTCTTGGCTTGTCACTTTTTCTCAGGTTTTTTGGCTACTCCTCCCCTTTTTGGGCAGAGGTCTAGCTAATGTTCCAGTTTTCTCGGTGCTGGCCTCTAGGCCAGCATCTTTTTCGGCGGCCGAAACTTTTGGTTTCTTATTGTGCCTGTGTACTTTGGGTACTTTGGTGCAAGGGCCGGCCTACGGGCAGCAAGGCTCTCGGCCTTAGCCTGTGTTATAGTCTCCTGCCTGTCGTGTTGCGACTTTGGCAATTTGGTTCTTGTGACTGCGGATTTCGTCTCTTCCTCTGCTCCATCATGCTTGCAGGATGTGAGTTGGGACGATTTCTGCTGGGTTGGGCTTCCGGCCTGGTCACCCCTTTTTCACTTGCAACTATGACTATTACTTTTTTCTCCTGAGAACTCTGGTCTCGGGAGTCTGACGGCTGGTTCGCTTCACGGTTTTCCGTCTTTCTTACCAGCCTCGTTCTTTCTGTTTCGGGTTTTTTGATTCATTTTCAATTACCTACAAGCAGTCTGCTCTGCGAACACGCTGGCTTTTGTCATTTTGTTTCCGGTCTCCGGTCACATTAGGATTTGGCCACTGCGGGTCCGCATTTCCGGTGCTTACACACTACCTTAGGTTGCTTCGTCCTCTTTTTTTACCCCTCTCTCTGCTTTCGCAGGGATGGGCAGGGGACGACTGGTGACCGTCTTCCTTGAGTTTTGCTCATTGAGTTGGACTCTGGTACTTGGTACTCAGGCGTCTCTCTCTTTCCAGTTTGGAGTTTGGTCACTCTTCTGGAGCTGACTGTTCTCTCAAGGGCCTTTTGGGCCTCACTCCATCCCAAAGTTTTCTTACTTTGGCATGTTTGCCTTATGGTCTCCGTGAGGGTCGGTCCTTTTCAGGGCTTAGCCGGCAACCTTACGCACGGATCTTTTCCAGGCCATTAGCATTTCCTTCCAATTTAAGGGGGGGGGCAGCTTGTCCTTCCCTCTACTTGGTCGGGTTTATCCAAGACTGGGGTCCTTTTCCGGACTGTTTTACGGTTCAGAAGATTGGAAGAAGTGCTGGGCACAGCTTACTGGCTCTCTGATGTTGTCTTTCGCATTTCTTGCCTGAGAGACATCTCGGCTGTCAATCAGGGTGGTTCTCGGTCCGTTTCTGTCCTTTGGCAGTGGGCCAGTTCCTGGCAAGGGTTTAGAGTGAGTCAGTGGTTTCTTTCTCACGGGATCCTTTCCTGACTTTTGGCAGTGGGCCAGTTTCTTGGCAAGGGATTTTCTTTCCCTCCGCCTTGTCATAGCTTTATGCTATCTTTCCCTCGGCTCGGCCCGAGCTCTTTTCCAGGGCCTGGGCCTCCTCCTTGGCCTTTTTGGCCTATGAGGTTTGGATGATGTCCTGCGCACAGCTTCTGGCGCTAGGATTTTGTCTTATCAGGTTCTGCAGACATTGCTGCCCTCTGTCAGGATGGGTCTCGGCCCATTCCTTCCTTGGCGGCAGCTGGTTTTTGTCTCTCCAGAACTTTAGAGTGAGTTTGAACTTTTTGATCTTACCCACCACCTTGTTGGAGTTATCTGCTAAATATAGCTATCGCCCAATCAGCCTCACCAGCTGTGTTGTGAAGACCCTGGAGAGAATTGTGAACGAGCGCCTCAGGTGGTACCTGGAATCCAGGAACCTCCTCGCCCCTGAGCAAGCTGGATTCCGACAGTTCCGCAGCACTGAAGATCAGGTCACTTACCTGGCGCAAGAAGTTGAAGATGCCTTTCAGGAACAGAAGCTGGTCTTCGTCACCTGGATAGATCTTCAGAAGGCCTTTGACAAGGTCTGGAAAGATGGACTCCTTGTAAAACTGCTGAGGAAAGGCGTGTCCAGCAACATGTACCAGTGGATTCGCTCTTACCTCTATAACCGCAAAAGCAAGAAGTTCCTCCTTCGTCATGGCGTCCCTCAGGGCGGAGTCCTCTCCCCCACACTCTTCCTTCTCTTCATCGACGATCTGGTGTCTGAGATGCCCAAGGGGATCAAAGCTGCTCTCTACGCAGACGACCTTGTGATCTGGTGCAAGGAGGAGCACGCAAGTACTGCCACCTACAGAATGCAGCAAGCGGCAGATAGGCTGAACGCATGGGCAGAAGATTGGTGCGTCTCCATCAACAAGGAGAAATCCTCCACCACCCTATTCACACTGTCGCCAAAGCAGAAAGCCGGAACCATTAGGCTTGGTGGAACTCCTCTGAGAGAGGATGAAGAAGCAACGTACCTTGGTGTCACCTTTGACAGGCGGCAGACCTGGAAACCACACATTGCACAGGCAGAGACGAAGGCCCGGCGCAAGCTAGCCATACTCAGGAAGCTGGCAGGTACCACCTGGGGAGCGAACGAGAAGATACTGAAGACAGTATACCAGGGAACAATCAGACCCCACCTCGAGTACGGCTCCACAGCGTGGTCAACCTCAGCCAAGACAAACCTGCAGACCCTTGACCGTGTGCAAAACCAGGCCCTCCGACTCATCACTGGTGCAATGAAATCCACGCCCATCAAGGAAATGGAGAAGCTTACCACCATCCAACCCCTCTGTCAGAGAAGAGAAGCCAAGACTATGGTACAGGCCGAGAAGCTCAAGTGCCTACCCGACCACCCCATGAAGCACAGACTGAGCAACCTCACCAAGAACCGGCTTAAACGGAGCAGTTTTGTACACGAGAGCAAGAAACTTTCTCGACAGTACAGGGAAGTCCTTCCACAGAACACTCTACCTCTGACTCAAGAAGAAGAGGAAACCCCCAAGGCAACAGAGAAACCAGGCATCCAGATCTGCACAAGTGTTCCACATGTTACCTCAGGAGAAGATCAGAATGACACAGCTCGACAGGCACTCACCTTAGCCCTGATCGACGAACAGTACCCAAAAGAGGCGTGGATCCATGTATACACCGATGGATCAGCAACTAACGCCGTGCTCAATGGAGGTGCAGGCATTCTCATCCAGTTCCCTGGGGGACATACAGCTACATCCAGCGTTGCCACTGGCAAACACTGCACAAACTATAAAGCAGAAGCAGAAGCTCTCATGCAGGCCGCCTCCTTCGTTCAGGACTCCGCAGACCCTTGCTACCAAGTTGTCTTCCTCTCAGACGCCCTTTCAGTCCTTCAGGCCCTAGAGAACGACAAACTCCCACAGCTGGCCAAAGCATTACAGATGGTCAGACAAACCAGAAGAGTTGTCCTCCAGTGGATACCAGCACACTGTGGGATACCAGGAAATGAAAGGGCAGATGAGCTGGCAAAAGAAGGAGCCGTGGAAGACCAACCTGAAAACAGTGTCAGCTTTAGTGAGCAGAAGACAATCATCAAGGCATTGATGAGGCCAAGGACAAACAGAGATGACTACCACACAATGTCCAGAGAGCAGCAAGTCAACCTCATCAGGCTGCGTACTGGCCACAACAGGCTCAATGCTCACATGAACCGAAAGTTCAAGCTGGCGCCATCACCAACCTGTGCCTGCGGTCAAGAGGACCAAACAGCGGAACACATCTTACAGCGATGTCCCTTACTAGATGAGGAACGAAAAGAAGTGTGGCCGTCACCAACTCCCTTGCAGACCAAACTATACGGCAGTCGACAGGAGTTGGAGAAAACGACAACATTTATCACCAGTGCTGGACTGATTGTGTAACCTCTGCGAACGCCAAGAAGAAGAAGAAGATCTGCTAAATATGTGACTCGGAGTAAGAATATGTAATTTAATCGAAAATTTTTAATTAAATTTTCATTTGATTAATATACTTACCCGAGTCACATAGGTAATTCCCTCCCACCTTCCCCGCTTTTAGTTTCTTTGTATTCTAGAAGTCGAATGAGGGTGTCTCGTACCAGGTACGAGATCTGTGGCGTGATACGCTACGGGAGGCAACCCAGGGTAGCAAGCTTGCTACTTTTTTAGCTTGGGTTGCTTCCCTTAGACTATAGGCGGGATAGCGTTTCAGACACCTTAGCTATCGACTGCGTCAATGCTAAATATGTGACTCGGGTAAGTATATTAATCAAATGAAAATTTAATTAAAAATTTTCGAATAACAGCCATGGCAAAATAACATTGTGTTGGTAAGTATAAATAAATAAGAAAATTATTATAAATTTTCATGGTTTTTGTGACTGCAACAGGGGGAGGAGACGCTGAGTTGCTGGAGTGGCTGCAGCACAGACTGGACATCAAGGCCCGCCTGGCACCGTCCACAGCTGCCAACAACCTCAACCTTGTCCGCTGTGTGCGCTACCGCCTCAAGGTCGGCCTGCAGGTCAAGGTCAACAGGAGCTTCAACCTGCCAGGTGGGTGGGATGGTTCTTCTGAAACAAAAAAGAATATCAGGTTCGGTGGCAATAGGTGTGCAGAGGACAAAAGGTCACCCCTTATTTGGTATAGCGGGCAAAAACAACAACAGGTGCTTGATCTATTTATGTGTTCCTGTATTTGTCAGCAAGTTTATTTCTTCATTCATACCTCAATGAGAATTATGTATAGGTCCAAATGTCCTGCTTTGTTAGCTTGGTAGGAAATTTGATGGTCAGAAGACCTTCTACATGTCAAAACTATCAGACCGTCGAGCGGCCAGGGGTCAGACCAATGCATCAATTAAAAAAAGTAAGTGAAGCTTTTGAGGATGAAATGTATTTATTCATTTCAACGCTTCTTGTTATTTCAGGTGCCAGGAGTCTGGCTCCCCATAATTCTCACTGTTGTTTTCTGTAGCGCTTGTTTCCCTTTGTTTCTGAAAACTTAAAACTTCTAGCAGAATTGTTGATTCCCCAAACTGATTAGATACTTTTTAACTTGCATTAAAGAGTTTGTTGCTGCCCTACATACCACCTGGCATAGCGGGAAGTAAAAAAAAAGATTTTTACAAAATTTAAAAGAGAGTTTGTGCACAAGTTTTTGTCCAGCTTAGCACATGTTTATTGTAAAGTTATTGCCACTAAACAATTCCTTTTGTTTTCTCCTCGAACAGACGGGAGGTACGTGATGTGCGTGGCACAGGTGTCGCCAGGCAGCCAGGTGGTCGGCATGGAAGCCACCGGGGAGGGTCACGGGGGCAACTTCCCTGTCTTCTTCACCAGGCTCAGTAGTGACAGTCTGCTGAAAGCACCCTTCTTTGAGGGAGGGCCAGAGGTGGGTGTGAGTGGGGGTGTGTGTGTGTCTGTGTGTGTGAGTGTGTGTGTGGTGTGGTGTGTGTGTGTCTGCGTGGTGTGGTGTGGTGTGTGTGTGTGTCTGGCTGTGTGTGTGTGTCAGTCTCTGTGTGTGCGAGTGTGGTGTGTGTGTCTGTCTGTCTGTCTGTCTGTCTGCGCGCGTGTGTGTGTGAGTGTGTGTCAAAACGGATGAATTCTGGAAATAACTGTTGGGTTTGTATGAGTTGTGGAAGAGTGAATACTCTTGCTTTTAGTGAGTCAAACTCTCCCCATGTGACATTATAGGCCAGCCACTAGTGAGGGGTGTCAGAGAAACACGTGGACAAGGAGCGTGTGTTAAAGCTTGCCTCACTAAAAGCAAGAGTATTCACTCTTTCACAACGCATACGAACCTGACTAGAGTTATCTCTGGAGTTGGTCTATTGTTCTTCAGGCTTGGTCAATCTAGTTGAACTAGTGATGTTGGTCTTGTTAGTTATTTTAAGGACAGACCACATTGCACCAAGGATTTTTTTAGGTAGCATGCCAACTCCAAGGAGAGCAGGATCCTCCATCCTTCCCCTCCTACTGTGGCACCCATAACTGTGTTCAATCAATCAATCAAAGTTCATTTGATTGATTGATTGAAACTAAGCAAGATTATTGGACACATGTGAATGTTTCGCCTCTAGAACTTGCAGTCAAAACTTGTTGCTGAGTGGTGCCATCTGGTTGCAAATTATTGCAGAATTTGTGTAAAATGAGCTCTTTATTTTATTTTATTTTTAAAGACGTGATGCATGTTCCCACACACATTTCTTGCATGTAACATTCTTCTTGCAGGAGATGCATCCTTACTACGACGACAACAGTGTGCTGATCGTGCGACTGCTGGCTTTCTCTGCGGCCTACCACCCCACCAGCGACAACAAGGTGGCCGGCTCTCTGATGACCGCTGACGGGGGGCCGATGGACGTCACCTTTGACAACGTAGTGGGCTGGACAGTGCTGCCACTCTTTGAAGGGTCAGTTACAGTGCTACGCTTTGAGTTCATCCTTGTGTGTGTGTATGTGTGTGTGTCCACTCTTTGAAGGGTCAGTTACAGTTCTACGCTTTGGGTTCATCTGCGTATTTGTGTGTGTGTGTGTGTGTGTGCTTGCGCGTGCGTGTTTGTGTTTGTGTGCATACACTTATTGATGTGCATGTGCTGAATGTCTCTATGCATGGTGAGTGTGACTTTTTTCTTTTTCGTTTTGTCAAGTGGTTTGCTTGTTTCTCAGATACTTTCAAAACTTAGTTGGTAAAAACAAAAAAAATCTATATATTCTTATGCTTGAACATAGAGAAAATAATAAACTGATCACTTATAAACTTAGTAAAGATTTGTCTTCAGTGGTCTCAAAGACTGTAATTGCTTACCTCTTGAAATATTATATCATTATATTATTTTTATAGACCGTAACAAGGACTGCAGTTTGCAAAAGCATTTGATGTTTGCAGGCACTCATTGATAGTGGGTGTTGACTGTAACAAGAACTGCAGTTAACAATAGCACTTGATGTTAACAGGAACTCGGTGCTAGCGGGAACCCACCACGTGCCCATCTTGAAGGGAGACGTCACCTCGGACCTGGTGGAAGAGATGCGCAGAGCCACACCCCAAGACGTTCTGGGTAGCAGGAACTGGGGCCAGAATAGCAAACATGTGCGTGCAGTCACTTTGCTAACTCTTTTCTTTTAGGATGATACATATGCTTGACTGAAGAGTTATAGACATAGAAGACTTTATTATCTTAACAGAGATATTTGTGTGTGGTGTGTATATGACAACAGACAAACATGACATAGAACACATGAAACATTTAGATACAGTAAACATATTAAATATGAATAATTCCTTAAACATGACTGCAAACTCACGGTGAAAATCATATCAATTCACAATTCATATTCATTAATCTCCCAACACTCTCTCTCTCTCTCTCTCTCTCTCTCTCTCTCTCTCTCTCTCTCTCTCTCTCTCTCTCTCTCTCTCTCGTCCCCCTCTCTCTCTCTCTCCTCTCTCTCTCTCTCTCTCTCTCTCTCTCTCTGTCACTCTCTCTCTCTCTCTCTCTCTCTCTCTCTCTCTCTCTCTGTCACTCTCTCTCTCTCTCTCTGTCTCTCTCTCTCTGTCTCTCTCTCTCTCTCTGTCTCTCTCTCTTTCTTTTCTCTCTCTCTCTGTCTCTCTCTCTTTTCTCTCTCTCTCTCTCTCTCTCTCTCTCTCTCTCTCTCCCCCTCCCTTTTTCTCTCTCTCTCTCTCTCTCTCTCTCTCTCTGCAAATCTTAATCCTTGTTAAATAAACAGACCTGTTTACCAGTACGATTTGGGCGTATTTTGTACGCCAAATTATTATCGGTACGCAAATACGCGACACACGCACAAAATACGCCAAAGAAAAAGTCTAGAATACGTTTTCCGGTGTTGGTGTGCTGATTACGGGATGGTACAACCGATACCGGTCTCGGTCGAAGGGAGATAACCATGACAGCGAGTCTTCAGCTGTGGAAACCTTGTTCAGTTGTTGGCACGTGCGATCGTCTGGACAATCGTGGCAAAATGAAGCAGAAAAATGTGCCAGTTTCGGATGACTACCAAATCTAAACAGCAGAAGCAGCAGATTTTCTTGGAGAAATATAAGAAAGAGCCAGGAATTGTGGAGTCTACTATCGGAAAAAGTCATGCACACTGCAAGTATTGTAAATCAGATTTCTCCGTTGCCCATGCTGGGAAATATTACATCGAACGACACTGCAGTTCCAAAACTCACCTGGACAAGGTTGCTGCAAAGAAATCGGCTGAAAGCTGCCAAGGAATTATGAAGTTCATTCCCGCAAAGCAAATTCTGCCAGAAGAAAAGGCTGTAGTCCTGAAGCAATGTTTTCTGAGATGATTGTAAAAATGAACTTGCCACTGTCAACCTCAGATGTTATTTCACGAACTTCATCATTTCATTATCAATCTGTTTGGAAGACACTGTTTATAATGCTATAAACTGACAGGTAAATAAAATTGTTTTATCCCTGTTGAAGGAGTTAAATTCTGAAGGTGTTCACAAGACATGCACCCACGCGTACATTTTCCCTAGCCCATATGGCTTTGCTTGTAAAGTACACTAACTTTTTGAAAAATACACTCAACTTTTTGGGAAAGTACTCTTGCCTCGGGTTTAGGGTAAACAGGTCTGAATAAAGTTCAATTCAATTCAATTCTCTCTCTCTCTCTCTCTCTCTCTCTCTCTCTCTCTCTCTCTCTCTCTCTCTCTCTCTCTCTCTCTCTCTCTCTCTCTCTCTCTCTCTCTCTCTCTCTCTCTCTCTCTCTCTCCCTTTTCATTCTCTCTCTCTCTTTTTCTCTCTCTCTCTCTCTCTCTCTCTCTCTCTCTCTCTCTCTCTCTCTCTCTCTCTCTCTCCCCTTCTTTCTCTCTCTCTCCCGCTCTCTCCCTCTCTCTCTCTTTTCCCATCACATTCGCTTCACAGCCTAATAAAGCGCACGAATACAATGTGGATAAAACTATTTCATAAGAGGGAACACAATCTATAACAGTATCACATAATGTGTTTAGATGTTGGTGCAATGTTACAATTTGCTTTTGCCTAACAACAACAACAAAAGAGGTGAAGGAAGGGAAGTAATACAGAAGAACAATTTAATTTAATGTTTATCATAATGTTGGGGGGTTGCACTTTAGTGACAGTAATTGCACACACACACACACACAAAAACACACACACACACACACACACACACACACACACAAAAACACACACACACACACACAAACAAAAACACACATTCACACACACACACACATACACACACACACACACACACACACAGTAAAAAAATCATAAACAAATTTGCTGATGATTCTTCTTCTTCTTCTGTGTTCGTGGGCTGAAACTCCCACGTACACTCGTGTTTTTTGCACGAGTGGAATTTTACGTGTATGACCGTTTTTTACCCCGCCATTTAGGCAGCCATACGCCGTTTTCGGAGGAATTTGCTGATGATGATGTCTGTTGTTCCTTCCAGGTGGCTGCAAGTCTGGCAGTCACCCTCTGGGATGCGCACTATGACTACAACGAGCTTCCTGATGTGCCTGTAAGTACTTATCTGTTGTTTGTTTCAATTCAAATGTAGTAGCACATGTAATAATGACCGTGTTCCGTGATTTATTCCTCACCATGGTACTTTGTACATTCTTGAAATAGTTGGAGGAAAAGTTTCATTGTCTATATTACCTTTGCACCATTCTGCAGTTGAAAACTTTACTGAAATATTTATTGTGAATTGTTCACTTTTGACACACCTGGAGTTTGAATTTGTGTCAGACGTTTTGGAAGCCAGAATGTTAACATCTACAGTTTGAGAAAGGCACTACAATGTGTATAGAATGAAAGTCCATGCGCTCATAATTGCGAATTTGCATAAGTACAGACATCTATCTTTTGGGATTTGTGTCAGAACTGTTACATTTTGAAGCCCAAACTTTGATATATGTGACCTTCCACCACAGAATGAGTCGGATGTCACCTTGCGGAGGTTCTGCGCTAGGCCTAATATACGTCCGGGGGGTGTCAGGTATCAGTGTGAGAATCACCATAGTCACAAGCTTATAACTCAAAAAGTGTTCGCTCTTTTCTAAAACGGTTTTCACAACTGAATAGAGCATACAAAACTCTTAAAGAAAATGTAAAAATATAAAAATCATGCATAGGTGACATGCGACTCATTCTGTGGTGGAGGGTCACATATGTTGCTTGAGGGGGGGGAAAAACACATCAGGTGAATAAGGTACAACATTATGAGGAACTTCATAATGATCTTACTTTTTGTCGGCAGATGCACACCTTCATGGAAGATGCCCTCGGTGATTCACAGGCCTGTCAGGCAGCTCGAGCAGCAACAGCCAAGGCCACAGGCACCAAGGTCAGTGACCTTGTGCTGAACGGCCTTCCCGACAAGGTCAAGAAACAAGGGGTCAAGGGTGCGGTGTACCAAAAGGAGCAAGGTTTCTTCGACAATGTTGCCAGCCGTACCTTCCACACTCTTGGGGTGAGTGGTGCTGTTTTACTGGATTGACTGTGTCAGTCTTTACTGTGTGTGTGTTGTGCTACGCCTGCCATTTGGACAAAGGAAGAAAAAAAATAAGACTATGCAGTGGGAAACATTGTTGAGGCCTTAGTTGTGGATGCAGTGATGATTTTTGTTGGTACTGTTGATTGTGGTTGTGTTCCTGTCTGTTTGTCTGGAAAATGTCCTGTCTGTCTGCCTGCCTGTCTGCCTGCCTGCCTGCCTGCCTGCCTGCCTGCCTGCCTGCCTGCCTGCCTGCCTGCCTGCCTGCAGGGGTTGTGACATTTTGTTAAAGTAACAAGAATGTTGGTTTTTGAGTGCATTTTGAATACAAAAGAAACACCTGTTTTATTTTCCAATCTAGCAGGAAATACTTACTGGTTTCAACATCATCTTTTTCTCCTCGAACATTTTTTTATTTGTAAAAAGCTTGCTTCCGTAGTCTCTGTATAATTAACTTATGACTGTGTTTTGTTTCAGGAGCGGGCAGTGTCTGAGAGAGTCATTCTTCCCTTGTAGGAGGATCTTCAGCTTTCCAGAATATGCTGAACGGCCTTACTGCCACTTGCATCACTAAAATGTTCCTGGCATGCAAGCTCGAAGACTGGATCACAACAGAAGCCAAACCTTGTGTGCTGCTTTTGTGGAGAAAAAAACCATCAACTGACTTTTGCAATGTTTTGCTTTGGCGACATGTATTTGCTGTACCAAAGTGGCATGAACTGGGATCATTTTAATACTGCTCCCCCGAAAGCAGCATATGGCGGGCTAAAAACGGACATACAGGTAAAAGCCGTGGGAGTTGCAGCCCATGAATGAACAAACAAACAATTTTAATACTGTTGCAAAAAAAACCCACAAAAAGCAGAATTTTGTATTTAAATGGATGGTGTTTTTGTCAAGAGTTAAGTCCTCTTTTGTAAAATGCATAAGCTGTTTACTTTTTCCTCTTTCTTCCTTTCCTATACATGCAAACACTTGCATGTAAATGAGTTTGAAAGCTATTATCCATGCAAGTTTATGTAACTGGCTTATTCCAGGCGTCAATAACCTCTGATCCCTTGCATTAGAAGACTTACTCTGCATTTCACAGGAATATGTCTCATATTGCAGAATTCTGGCCGACACTGTTTACAAATGCATCAACAGTGTCTACTATTCTTCACCCTCTGTCTCTTCCCGCTTCTCGGTGCAAGCTTGTCAGTTTGTTCATCAGGTCGTTGTTCTCATTTCATTTTTTTCATTTTTCATTTAATTTCATTTCATTTTCATTACTTTATTGTCCCATCGCTGGGAAATTCGGGTCGCTTCCTCCCAGTGGAAAGCTAGCAGCAACGGAGTCGCGCTACCCAGGTGTCTGCGTGTTTAGGTGTATTCAGCCACCTGCACTTATGGCAGAATGACCAAGGTCTTTTACGTGCCATTGTGATGACACGGGGGTGGGACATGGCTTCCGTCTCTGGGTCTGCACATAAAGTTGACCCGTGTCCGTCCCGGCCCGAATTCGAACCTGCGACCTTTCGATCACAAGTCCAGTGCTCTACCAACTGAGCTACCGGGCCCCTCTTATGTAAGAGCTGACCAAATGGATCTGGGGTGGGTTTTTTTTTCAGACGTTAAGTGCGCAATCCACAGGCTTTTTAGCCTAAATGCTTGCTGCTATATTTTAAGTTCGGATGTCATTTTTGAATGTAGGATGTTTTATGATGATAAAAATAAAATCATTTGTTAATGACTGCACATTATTTTGTTGTACACAAAATTGATTGATTGTTTGTTAACTTCAAAATGAGAGCAAACATGATTAGGCATTTTCCAGTTACGTAACGATCAAAATTTGATTGCTTTACTGTATTGGGGTTTTGTGTGGTGTTTTTAAAAGTCATTGTTTGCAGAACGTTTTTGTTTTATATCTAAATGATTCTAAAAGGTTTAACTGTACTGTATACCTTCTCATTGCTGTTAGTCTTTTTATGGGAATGAGCAATCTGGTCACTAAGCATTCCTGTAAAAAGCTGCCCTTAGCAACGAATGCATAACTTTGTTTCCTCGTTCCCAGGAACACAAACGTTACATACTGAACAGCTGCTGATTGTGTTCAAACACACGTCAATCCCTTTCATCTCAGTGTTTTAGTTGCTGCATAGGTTTCAGGAACTGACCGGCAGAATGGGATATTGTGTGTATTACAGTCAAGCCTGTCTGGAATGACCATACAAGGGACTGACCAAAACAGGTTATTATAGTCCCCCCGCGGGTTAGGGGGAAGGATTTACCCCTCCCTGGTCCCCCCGCGGGTTAGGGGGAAGAATTTACCCGATGCTCCCCAGCATGTTGTAAGAGGCGACTAACGGATTCTGTTTCTCCTTTTACCCTTGTTAAGTGTTTCTTGTATAGAATATAGTCAGTTTTTGTAAAGATTTTAGTCAAGCAGTATGTAAGAAATGTTGTCCTTTGTATTGGAAACTTGCATTCTCCCAGTAAGATAATACATTGTACTACGTTGCAGGCCCCTGGAGCAAATTTTTGATTGGTGCTTTTGTGAAAAAGAAACAATTAACAAGTGGATCTATCCCGTCTCCCCCCTTTCCCCGTCGCGATATAACCTTCGTGGTTGAAAACGACGTTAAATACCAAATAAAGAAAGAAAGAAAGATGTTATTGAGAGGTGGTTGATTTGAAAGGTGGTCGCCAGGGCAGGTTCCACTGTAACGGACAAGAGTGATATTGCCTTCTGGCACACAATGCTAGTTCAACTGCAGGGTGGATGAGTGACCTCTATGTTAACGTACATTCCATGTCGCACCTCATGATTGACTCCCATGACTGTTGCGTTTGAAGGATGTTTATCATACGCGATTTCATTGTTGTTCCTGTGAGTTGAAAGTCATGAAAAGCTCGACGATAAAAACATGGAGTCTCTTCTTATGTTTATGATGGTGGTTTACTGTGCTGGGTACTTGTGACTGGAGTAAGTCCATTGTCGAAGGTCAGTCAAAGCTTTCATAAGCAGCATACCATTTAGACATTTTGAACGACTTGCATTTAAAATGTTATTTGCATTATTTGGCACGAGTCTCATGTTTTACACTGTTATGAATAGAATCATTGCTCCCCCGAAATCGGCGTATGGCTGCCTGAATGGCGGGGTAAAAACGGTCATACACGTAAAAATCCACTCGTGCTAAAAAAACCATGAGTGAACGTGGGAGTCTAAGCCCATGAACAAAGAAGAAGAAGAAGAATAGAATCATTGTTTAAGTTTTGTATTTCATAGATTATTGAATATGTTGCCTGTACAGTTGTGGGAGGGGGGAGGGGGGGATTTGTCTCAGAGACGGAACGGACTTGATTTAATGAGGAGAAGGATGTCTTCTGCATTTGATACCTGTGTATTAATCTAATTTATTCATTAATTCGTCTCACTGTATCAACTTGGTTTTATTGGGTATGATTGTTTATGTGCAAATATTCAGCATGGAATATGTGTATTTTTCTGTTTAATTACAAATAGAATGATGTTTCAGCGTTGATACATGGATATTTCCCTGTCAAATTATTTTTGTCTTTGAGACCTAGTGGTACAGTTTTATTAACTTGAGATATAAGTGTTCAGCAGAGGTTGAAGACAAGTTTGAACTGTTAGCATTCAGGTTTTCACTGTATTGGTGCTTTTGACATTGAAATGAGAAGGTTTGAATTTTGTCTTGGTTTTACCTTTTTAGTCCACTTTCATGAAATGGTGAAATTCATGTTGGTATTATCCTTTTCATCTACTTTCATGAAAAAAAAATGAATTCATGTTGATACATGTATAACCCTTTTCATCCACTATGATGAAATGGTGAATCAGTTGAGTTCTTTCTTTGTCATGTCCTTCTACGTTTATGATGGAATATGTGACCCTCCAGCATATGTTGTTCATGTTTTGCAGGAATTCTTTCTTTGTCTCAGTCATATTGTATGCAAGATGTCTTTTTCTACCTTGCAAGAAATTGTACAGTATACTTTTAACAGAAAACTTTTAACAAAATGCAAAGTGTGTGTTTTAGTCATAGATATGAATGCTGGTTGCGATTACAGTGTATGAGGCTGTGTGGGAAGTCATGTCATCAAATACTGTATACTCTCTCTCACACTCTCTCTCTCTGAAACTCACATTGTATTAATTATGCACAAATACTGTATTGTTTTCAAACACACACACACACAGGTACACAATACATTGCACAGAACAGACACAAGCACACATTGACACACACACACACAATGCATTGCACAGACACACAAGCACACACACAGGTACATAATTGTACAATGCATTGCACAGACACACAAGCACACACACAGGTACACAATGCATTGCACAAACACAAGCACACACACA
Organism: Littorina saxatilis; assembly: GCF_037325665.1. Taxonomy (NCBI): domain Eukaryota; kingdom Metazoa; phylum Mollusca; class Gastropoda; order Littorinimorpha; family Littorinidae; genus Littorina; species Littorina saxatilis. The sequence continues at coordinate 42,527,204 of NC_090253.1, read as the reverse complement.
AGCACACACACACACAAGCACACACACACACATGCACAAATGCACAGTCATTGCTTAAATGCTTTACTTCACATTTCTTAACCAGCATTAAAAAACATAAAAATGTTGTGGTTTTAGGACAGAATATTGCTGGTCTGGTCATTGCCGTTTTTTCAAGTTTTTTTTTGTGTACATATAAACCTTGGTAACGTGCAAAATATACAGTCTTAGCATGAGAAAAACGCTAATGTAAATAATGTACAATATTGTTGATGACTGTGAGCATTCAAAAAGTATCACAGTGTGCCAGTGGTGACAAAAAAGTAACGTTAAACATGAAACGCAATGCTTGAAAAGAAGAAAAGTACATATTTAAGCCTGTAAATACAACATGTGGAAGTACACTTCTCAAATGTGGACGGCATATAAACTATCACAGTTTTTTTGGTAATGTTAAGTTTCTTGATAAAATATCTTATACACAACCATAGCTGCCAACCCTCCCGGATTTTCCGGGAATCTCCCGAATTTTACAACTTATCCCTGCTCATATTCAAGACTAAACGGTCCCCCTGGCCCCTGGATTTTGACTTCAGAAGGTTGGCAGCTATGCATAGCAACAAAGAGCCAAAACAGTGCACAAATTGTCTGTTACATTATAAACTACAAAAATGCTGTGAGCTATACACATACATGTAATATATATTGTTTGCCTGACAGCATAGTGGGTGAAAGGGCAAGCCTCTATGTGCGTGTGTGTGTCTGTCTGTCTGTCTGTCTGTGTCTTTATGATTTATCTCTACCCTAATATGATGCTACATGTATCCCCACTTAAAGCCACAACTTTTTTGTTTTTTTTTGTTTTTTGTTGTTGTAATGTATGTTTGATGGTGTATGCTTTTAATTAAGCGTTGTTAACTATGAATGTAGATGTAAATGCTTGTATAACTGTTTTAATTTTAAATGTGTCAAGCGCAAAGAGCATAATTGTAAAGTTATGATGTTGCGCTATATAAATGCTCATTTATTATTATTATTATTATTAAGAGAAGGATGATGTTTAGGACACTCAAAATGTAATAATTATTCTGCTGATTTCTGGCAGATTCATACAGATTAGACATTTATTGGATTTCCATAAAAAGAACAAAGGTGCAAAGAGGTTGTTCAGTTATTCAAAAAAGGAATTTTCTGTTGCATACATGACTTGGTAAACATAAAACGGATAGAGTTAAAAAAAAAAAATCATTTGAAATAAAACAAAATGCACCAGAATATAAGTTTTAACAAAGAATTGATGAGAAAAAAAACTTCAGGCTGGACAGCAGTGTATAAAAAGATACTGAAAATGAGAGACTAGAATAAGATGTGGATCACAACTGAAAAGAAACAAAAACAGACACTGATGAATGCAAATGGAAGACATAATAAACATTCTCAGAACAGACAGCAAAATGATAAGAAACCAACATTCTTTCACCTCATTTAAAGTTACTGGACCTGTCAACTCCAGGTGCACGGAGCCCCTAGGGCTTTCAGTCATGCCTCAGGCAGCTATCCGTTTGAAAAAATACCAAGTTTCATTGACTTTCATGCAAAGAGTTAACCTTGAACGGTTGAAAACGACGTTAAACACCAAATAAAGAAAGAAAGAAAGAATGCAAAGAGTCAAAAACTGCAAATTTTGTACGCATTAATTTTGGACTGCATCCGGGCAGGTATGGGTCGTCCTCGACCAGGCGCACATCAAATCCCGCATAAATAATGACATCAAAAGCCTACATGGAAGTCTATTAGTCTCGGAGAGAGGGAGAATTCTTTTTGTTTTGGGTACTTTACGTCAAGACATTGTGTGTGATGACGTAAGAAAATTGTAAAAAAATGGTATGCTGGTCTATTTTGACATACCGCACACAGCCTTGAGCCCCAGAACGTGTTCACGGGAAAAATTACTTACATTACAGGAGATACGAACTGGCAAACCGCATACCGTTTCGTTTGGCTGGCAATACTAGTAAAGGTATGTGAAGGCATCTGTGAGAAAGTTGTGTAAAGCTTTTGACTGTTTATATCGTAATCTGAGACAAAAAGATAAATCGTTGCTTCAGCAATGCTGTGACCCTGCACTGTCCCTTTGAAAGAGCCTGTTAAACTTGGATTTTCCCCCAAATACAATCAACTGGTGAACTGAAGAATGGCAACATTTACATCTAACGCAAGAATCTGCATCTGTTGACTGATTTTGTTGTGTCAATATTACTGTTCGATTCCATTTCTGTTTCTCTCCTCCTCTTTCAAAGAATCCAAGGCTGTGGTCCAGTGGTGGAGACGCACTGCCACCTGCACTTCCAGGGGTGGGGGAGGTGGGGGCGTTTCGTCTCCGTCTTCAGGCGCTTGGGCATGTGCTCCTTTCTTTCCCTTCTTGTCATCTTTCCCTCCTTTATCATCAAACACAAACGCACAGCAAATAAAACGTTAATTACCGTACTTTCCGGGTCATAAGGCGCGACTTTTTTCCTCGAGTTCGACCCCTGCGTCTTGTATAACGAAGCACCTAATCCGTGTATGAAATACGAAAAAAATCAAAGAGACCGCTTGAGTACCAGTCAAACAACTTGTGATAATGCATGTTTCAGCTACTAGGTACTGCCCTGCCTTTGATCTGGCCGCACACACAGAGCACACATATTTTCACTCAGTTAAAGTCGGTCACTGACCGGTCACTGACCCCGGTGCAGGAAGTGTTTCCTCTCTCAGATATGACAGGGGAACCACCTCTCATGGCAAAAACTGGGTCATTGACCCCTGGGAAGAAGGTCGTGTCTATAAACAAGGCCACCCAGCTATCACAATGTCTTTGATCTCGCCGCACACACAGAGTTCGACTCTGTTAAACTCGGTCACTGACCGGTCACTGACCCCGAAGCAGGAAGTGTTTCCTCTCTCAGATATGACAGGAACCACCTCTCATGGCAAAAACTGGGTCATTGACCCCTGGGAAGAAGGTCCTGTCTATAAACAATGGACCTGGCTTTGATCTCGCCGGCTTATTTTCATTCTTCACTACCGGTATATTTTTTCAATTTTGGTGCGCCCTATCGGCCCCCTGCGTCCAATGGGTGACTGGATTACAATTTTTTTTAAAAAGAAGGGGGTGCGTCTTAGATAACGAAGCGCCTTGTCACCCGGAAAGTACGGTAGATAGATAGCAATGGTTCTAAACAAAAACGAAAAGATTGCTGCTCAAAAAAGGATTTTTGTGTACCAGGTTTTTACCTGTAATCTGATGTCCTTCCAAAGAGAGGATTATACCTCAAATCAAAAGGCATTCATTCCATCGTCTCTACCTCTTGCTTTTATCTCTCAGTTCCTGTCTCAATTGTCCTAGCTACTCATACATTTTTCTAACCCTCCCCCCTCCCAGCGCCATTTTTATTCACAGGCATAGCGGAAAACAAAATTGAGAGAATTCAATCCTTCCACCCTCTGAACTTCTTGTATTAGCAAATGATATTCCAGCATTGGATGTATTAGTCTCACACTGCCCGTAATGCCTCTACTGACTTTGAGGAGGCCTGTTGTCAGAAACTTAACTGTCACCGCAAGAAAGCGACGCCACAGTGCAACTCTGGCAGTGACCACAACTGACTTCCACAGCGTAACTCCGGTAGTCACCACTACAGATTTTTTGTGCCCAACAGACTTCCAGTGCCCCCATTGTTCCAGACTCTGCGCCTCCAGACAAGGCTTGCAGAGCCACCTCCCAGTGCATCGATAAGCTGCAGAATGCAAAAAGTCTTCTTCGGAGTCAAAGGCCAACCAACCAACCAATGGCCGGTAACACCATAATCCGAGTACAGTGGAACCTCCTTTTTAAGACTATTGTGACTAGCACTGCCACGGCGTTAACGTCCTGCCTGCCCAAGCTTGCCACCAAGAAACTTCCCAAAAATCAGTAACTGTAAAGAAATTTGTCTAGCAAGCTTGAATTAAGTCCAATCACCACCAAATTTTGTGTACTAATTCAAAAATGGATGCCCAGTTCAGTCGTGCTATTTATACGTTTGTCACGCGATTTGTTTTAGCAAAGGGGGGTGAAAGGGGGATAATTTGTGTTTTTTAATGTTTTTTTGTGTGTGTTTTATTTTCCACTGCTTTTTTTAAAAGTTATTTTTTAACAGAAAGTATTATAAATAATGTTATAACCAAACAAGGTGTAAAACCTATGAATTAGCTGAAATATTGTTAACATTGTACACAGAAATAAGGAGACAGTACAAAGAAAAAAACAAGCAAATCACGCATTCACTCACAGCATCCTGACTCAAATGAAACAAAACTGTAACACTCACCAAATGATGTCTTGGTAATCCATATTGAATATAAGTCACATTTTCACAACAAAGTACCAACTGTACACCTATGAACAATTCCAAAAGGATTTGAAGGCTCCAGCCATCCATTGTTATCAGTGCTGCCACGCCCCCATAGCTCCTGCACGATTCCGAGATACATGTTCGTCTAGCAGTATCACCCCCTACCACGTGTAGTTTGCCGACTCGTACTAGCAACAACGGGACTGTTTCTTCCTCAATATCACTGCTATTATCGCTTTCTTGAGGCTAAAACGACACGATGTATCATGATCTACAGGATCCTCAAGATCCAACATCCGGAGAATCTCCTCCCGTGACAAGGCTCGCCTTCGATTCATTTTTTTTGTTCGAAAACACCACGCAAATCTGCACTAATTTGATCAAGCCGGAAGAGAAAACCACGTGTATCAAGGGAAACAACTCAATTTATTGCAATCTTCAAAAACCGGGAAGCAATCACGAGTCTTGTACCTTGTATGACTGATACTGAAAAATGCGCGTCCCGTCCATGGGCGTGTCAGCGCAGTTACTGATTTATCAGTGTCCCGTCGCGAAAGTGTTAAGACCTCCCAATTTAAGACATTCTCTTTTTTAAGACCCTGTTTTCTCAGACTTTCTGTTCATAACCTCTGTAAATATACCCCCGTTTTAAGACTCCCTCCTTTTTAAGGCCTCAATGTCTTGGGTTTTTTAGGACTTAAAGGAGGGGTTCCACTGTGGTCTGTAACACCATAATTCTTGTATTAGCAGAAATCTAGTGGACTGACCTTTCTTGTCATCTTTGCCCTTGCCGCGAGGTGGGGGATCCTTTTTCTTGTCTTTCTCCTTGTCCTGCTCGCAGCATTCAACACTTCAATTACATACTGATCCCATAAACAAAGGGAGGTAAGCTCTCTAAAATGCATACAACATGTGTAACAGAGCAAGTGAGAGTTATTGAGGACCATCAGACTTTCTGATCATAACTTCTGTAGTTTTACCCCCATTTGAAGACTCCATCATTTTTAAAATAGGATTTTTGTATAATGTTGGCGATGAAAAAAGAACGGTAACATTGTAAAACTATAGGTAAAAGCACATAGTGTGTGAAGTAATCTAGCTGACTTAAACTACATATACAAATAATTATGATGCCAATTCTGGGGATAGCTAGACTCAGAATCAGTAAAGAAGGAAGAAGGAAACTCTATGCGGTAAACTTTGTTCACTCTAAAATACCTTGGCCACCTGTATATCGTTTAGAAATAAATAATTTTATGATTTTATCATTTTTCCACATAAATTATATTTACTACCATTCTTGAATGCTCTGAAAAATGTTTAATAATATGCCTCAAATTCTTTTGGGATACACACTATAACTATGTAGGTACAGCATAAACATGGACACAATATATTGAAAGGTAACACATGTATCAATCAATCAATCAATCAATATGAGGCTTATATCGCGCGTATTCCGTGGATACAGTTCTAAGCGCAGGGATTTATTTTTTTATTTTTTTATTTTAATATTATGCAATTTATATCGCGCACATATTCAAGGCGCAGGGATTTATTTATGCCGTGTGAGATGGAATTTTTTACACAATACATCACGCATTCTCATCGGCCAGCAGATCGCAGCCATTTCGGCGCATATCCTACTTTTCACGGCCTATGATTCCAAGTCACACGGGTATTTTGGTGGACATTTTTATCTATGCCTATACAATTTTGCCAGGAAAGACCCTTTTGTCAATCGTGGGATCTTTAACGTGCACACCCCAATGTAGTGTACACGAAGGGACCTCGGTTTTTCGTCTCATCCGAAAGACTAGCACTTGAACCCACCACCTAGGTTAGGAAAGGGGGGAGAAAATTGCTAACGCCCCGACCCAGGGTCGAACTCGCAACCTCTCGCTTCCGAGCGCAAGTGCGTTACCACTCGGCCACCCCGTCCATATGGGCCACCCCGTCCACTCGGCCACCCAAACACATGTATAGGATACTGTAATGTCACACGCTTTCCTTCTTTGCCACTACTAAAGCAAACGTGTGCAAGATTGTATGTTACACGCTTTGGAGCATGTGCAAGAACGGATTCAAACTCGAAATCGTCCCTCCAAAAGCCCCAAAATGCACACACGACTTTTATTTCTCCTGCTGTTGTCGTGTCTTCTCTTTACAAATTCTTCAACGCTGAGAATACTGAAAACGGCATCCCAGACTACAGTACTGTTTCCATACGCGAGTTTAGCTTCCCTTGGAAAGTGGCTCGCTCAGGAGGCCTGTTAGTCTGAAACTAGAAGGACAGAGTTCTGAACATAGATGACAAAGACCCCGGAAAGAACAAACATTTCGCGGATGCAGACACAGAAAGACGTCATGAAGAATGGAATGCTTCAAAAGATACAGACTGTGACGATGACTGTGACGTCATTCACATATACCGAGACGTCATTCATAGTTGTTCGTTCACTTTCGTCAAAAAGTAGATCTCTCCACAATGGCTGCTCCTGTGTTTAGGTTTATCAAGCGTGAGTACGCAAAACGTGTTTGTTCTCTCCTCTGTTGAAGCTGTGAGACATAATCGCCATTACGAGCTAGTCGTGTGACAGAGAGTGTTCTTGCACACTCGACTGCTGCTGTTTCACTCCGGCTAAAGCCGTCGTGAAACATCTACAGTCTCGTGTGCAAGAAAACTCTCTGTCACACGACTAGCTCGTAATAGCGGGTAATGTCACACGCTTTCCTTCTTTGCCACTACTAAAGCAAACGTGTGCAAGATTGTATGTTACACGCCGCATTGGAGCATGTGCAAGAACGGATTCAAACTCGAAATCGTCCCTCCAAAACGCACACATGACTTGTATTTCTCCTGCTGTTATCGTTTCTTCTCTTTACAAATTCTTCAACGCTGAGAATACTGAAAACGGCATCCCAGACGACAGTACTGTTTCCATACGCGAATTTAGCTGCCCTTGGAAAGTGGCTCACTCAGGAGGCCTGTTAGTCTGAAACTGGAAGGACAGAGTTCTGAACATAGATGACAAAGATCCCGGAAAGAACAAACATTTCGCGGATGCAGACACAGAAAGACGTCATGAAGAATGCGATGCTTCAAAAGATACAGACTGTGACGATGACTGTGACGTCATTCACATATACCGAGACGTCATTCATAGTTGTTTGGTCATTTCCGTCAAAAAGTAGATCTCTCCACAATGGCTGCTCCTGTGTTTAGGTTTGTCAAGCTTGAGTACGCAAAACGTGTTTGTTCTCTCCTCTGTTGAAGCTGTGAGACATAAATGCTATTCCGACTTGGTCGTGTGACAGAGTTTTCTTCCACACTCGATTAGCTGATGTCTAACTCAGCCTGACGGCTTCGTTAGACAATCAACGTAATCTCGTGTGGAAGAAAACGTCTGTCACACGACCAAGTCGGAATAGCAGGTAATGACACATGCAGGAAATTCTACATATTTCGGCAGACAGAACCTGAAAAAAGATAGCTTCAATTCTTTGTTATCTATAATGTAGATAAATATAGAAACAGAAATTAACAACTGAAAAACCAAATCATTGAAAGAGAAAATCATTCAAACTATCAAAGACGTCATTTTCTTTGTGAACGTAAGCTTTAATTCCTCCCAACCACCGAGCATCCCACTCCTGTTATCCAAAACATTTCAATCGCCAATGACACCAAAACCATTTAATAATATTAATACAAAATATCAAAACAGACACAGACACACACATGCACAATCAAATTATTAAACCATGTAAAAACAAAATGTATCAATCAACCAATGAAAACAAATCATCAATTAATCAAAAGGAGGAATGGCCTGCCCATTTGTTCAAGCCTTCATACGCCAGAGGTAAAAAAAACTAGTAAACTAGGAGACATTTAACACTTCTTCATGCACAACACATGCCATTCACAAGACAAAAGAGGTAAATAAAATACATGCAATATGCCAGAAACATGCACTCATTTGCTTCTGCGCAAATCAAGAGGTACATCTTAAGGATGAGGATAAGGTTAAGATTTCATGTCGTCCTGGGAGGTTACCTTCATGGAAATTCGGTCTGCTCTCTCACTGGAGAAAGCGAGCTGCCATACAGTATACAGCGCTACCCTTTCTTTTTTTCTTTTTTTCTTTTCTTGCATGCATGTATTCATGTTTCCAAGCCCTGAGACTTTCGCTGTGAACTTGGGTTCTTTATCGTGCGCATGCGTGCACACAGGGATGTTCGGACACGGAGGAGAGTCTGCACAAAGTTGACTCTGGGAAATAAATCCCTCGCCGAACGTGGGGATCATACCCATGCCAATAGCGACAACTGGTTTTGAAGCCAGCGCCGCTACCGACTGAGCTATTTCTCACCCCTTGTGGATCGAGGGGTGGGTGATTTGAAAGTCACAGTCATGCATTTCCAAAAAATATTCTTTCCCATTTTCTTTCTTCCTTCAGTTCACACAGTTCAAATGAATTTCAACCAAATTTACATACTTACATTTTCCCCCTACAATTGATGAACAGACTTCATCAATTTAACGCACTTTCTCAACAATCAAAACGTTGCAAAACGTTTGCACAACAGTTTTGTCATTTGTTATTAACTTCCCTGTTAAAAAACGTGTAAATATTTCTGATCTATAATAAAAAGGAATCATTGTACCTTAAACAGACTACTACTAGAGTTAATTCTAATCTACTCTATGATGAGATATCGTATAACATTTTCAAAGAATAAGAAATTTCCTATGTTCAGCTTCAGCAAAACGGATGTCAAGATCTATAAGATCTTGAAAGAAAATCACGACAGACTAATGATTTACAAATAATAAATGAAATTGTTCTCTATCTACAAAAAACGTTTCATCATAAATGAACACTTTATATTTAAATTTACGACAATTTCAAACCAACGTATGCAAGCACATAAAGCGGGTCATTATGAAAATAACATACTTTTGTTGACATTTTCTTCTGAGGAAAAGGAGTAACATAAAAACAAACAAGTAATGACATCTTGTGTTATCAAAACCATGCAAACTCTCTAATCTAAGAAGACAAAATGTCTCAACCTGTAAGCAATTTCATTCAAAGAGAAAAGTTAGAATTCATACAAGAAAAATGACAAGAAAAACCTTGGTGAAAAATACACTGAATGCATGGTTGATTTAATTCTGTGCTTAACTTAATCCTGTTTTATAATCAAGGAATTTTGAGCGATATATACTCAACCACAGCTAATGAGTACATGGTTAAAGAATTTCACATTCATTTTGTCAATTTTATTATGCAAGGTGTTTGAAATGAGAGAAATTTGAGAGTTATTTACCACATGCAGAATACCAAGGCCTTCCTTTTCATCAAGAAAAAGAATAATATTAATAATATCGGAACAATTTCTGTCGGTGCATCACCTGTACCAGCTCATAATACCTGACCCAAATACTGATTGTCATCACTTATAATTGACTTCAATCAACATGTAAATTCCATAATCTTCACTGATCTTCACAGAATTAAAAAAAAACTGATCCATCTGACTGCATTAGGGATCCAAGGCATGACATTTACAGTTTAAAGAAGTCAGTACATAAAAAAAAGTACTGATTTTGTAATGATCCCAATAAAGCAATTTAAAGCCCAATATTCAAAGACCGCAGGTACCACACGAGACAGTTGAGGAATTTTGATTCCTGTACATTCTCTGTACAAAGACCAGCTGGTTATACGTGCGAATACTGCATGGTGATACACCGACTTGAAACTGGACCTGTTAGCTATAACAAAAATAACAGCTACAACTGAAATAACAGCTACAACTGAAATACCTTGTCCTTTTTATCAGGTGTTTCCCCTTTCTTCCCCTTTCCTGCCTTAGTCTGTTGTGCAAAGTGGACAGAGTGAATGACTGGGGTATCAGCCCAACGATCATTCTCATTCACACTTTTGCTTCAGAATCCATGCAGGTGAATCAAACCAGAAAAAAACCCAGCCCCAAACACCATGCAACGTTACACACAAGTCACAAATTGCACAATTGTGACCCTCCACCACGGAATGAGTCGCATGTCACCTTTGCATGATTTTCATATTTTTACATTTTCCTAAAGAGTTGTTTATGCTCTATCCAGTGGTGAAAACCGTTTTAGAAAAGAGCGAAAACTGTTTGAGTTATAAGCCTGTGACTAAGGTGACCCTCACACTGTTACCAGACACTCCCCGGACTTATATTAAGCCTAGCGCAGAACCGGCGAGGTGACATATTGTGACTCATTTCGTGGTGGAGGGTCACAAATATGGAAATAAGGACAAGGATAAGATTTCCTATAGTTCTGTGAGGTTATCCTGATGGAAAATCGGCTGCTTTCTCACTGGGGAGAGCGAGCTGCCATACTGTACGGCGCTACCCTTTTTTTTCTTTTTTTTCCTGCATGAGTGTATTCATGTTTCCAAGCCCTGAGACTTTCGCTGTGAACTTGGGTTCTTTATAGATAAATAAACAGTGTGATAAGAGTCAGAGGTGAGTGTAGATAATGAAGGCATGTCCGCAGTGTACAGTGTGAACGGTGAAGACGTTGAAACGACAGATTCACGCAATCGTACAGAGAATAAATTTACAAAGAGAAATATGAGTCGGGGGGGGGGGGGGGGGGGGGGATTATCACCAGTTTATCCCACCATCCTGTCCCCCTAAAATTAGCACTATAAATATCACCCTTTCATGGTTTCACAATGTTAAAAATAGTCGTGTGTAAGCTCGTTGGATTCTCAACGCTTTGATTTGAACAAGAAGTTTTCTCCCTTTTGGCACATTTACACATACAAGTGTCCAACTCTCTTTGAAAATGACCAGACCAACTTCGAATTGACTTAACAATATGCATTACCCTGCATGTATGGGGAAGAGAGTGATAGATAGAATGTTCTTTTGACACTTTCCCTTCTATGCTTTACATGTATTATATCATTCTCACTTTTTTCTACAAAATCTGCTCAGAACATGATGACCACCACACAGCTTTGGTGACAGCAGTCCCTTTTATAACCCCTCCCCCCCTCCCCCCTCCCTACCCCCCACATATGATCCCCCTTTCACAAATATCACCACAAAATAACCAAATTCTCACCTTTTTCTGGTCAGCGGAGGTAATACTTCTGGCTGTGCTGGGAGTAATCTCCACACCCCCTTTCGTGAAGACGTTGGTATAATCAAACTCCCCTTCCAGAAACTCGGCCAATGGGATGTGGAACATGGCAAGGGTGGTGAGCTGTGGCGCTTCTCGTCGCAACTCTTGCTCCTCTCCCTTCTTCTTCTTCTTCCCCTTGTCGTCTTTGCCCTGAGGACACAGCTTGGTCGTTACATGTTGCACAATTATGTGGAAAACATGGTCGTTACTTATTGCATGCTTATATGAAAAGCATGGTCGTTACTTATTGCATGATTATGTGAAAAGCATGGTCGTTACATATTGCATGATTATGTAAAAAGCATGGTCGTTACTTATTGCATGATTATGTGAAAAGCATGGTCGTTACATATTGCATGATTATGTAAAAAGCATGGTCGTTACTTATTGCATGCTTAAGTGAAACGCATGGTTGTTACTTATTGCATGATTATGTGAAAAACATGGTTGTTACTTATTGCATGATTATGTAAAAAGCATGGTCGTTACTTATTGCATGATTATGTGAAACGCATGGTCGTTACTTATTGCATGATTATGTGAAAAACATGGTCATTACATTTTGAATGATTATGTGAAAAACATGGTCGTTATATATTGAATTATTATGTGAAAAACATGGTTGTTACATATTGAATGATTATGTGAAAAACATGGTCGTTACATATTGCATGCTTATGTGAAAAACATGGTCGTTACATATTGCATGCTTATGTGAAAAACATGATCGTTACATATAACATATTACATATGTCTGTACCAAATATCCCGTGATTGATTTTCAAGGAGAAAACATCAATTACAAACATTATTTTTTCTCACTGTAAATTACAATATTTAATCTAGCATACACACGCACATGCTCAGTAAGTTTCTAGCCATGGAAAAATACTCATCCCTCCCTGCCCCACAAGAGCAAATTCCAAGGGATTCATGAGAGAAGGCTAAAGCGGATTATTTTTAAAGCAATTATCATGCTCAGGGATAGGTGAAAATCAAAGTTTATGTCCATTATAACAGACTATGTCAATTATACAAATGAATGTTAATGCCTTTCTAATTCCTCGGCTAAAGGGCAAGTTATTATTATTTTTTATTTGTTAAATCTACACTAAGCTATCATTGTTATTGTTAATCTCATTATTCATCTGAAAAAAAAGCTGTAACACTGAATAAAAGTATTTAAACAATTGTAAAAAAACACACAAAAACAGTCTTTCACAGTCAGTGCAAAGAAGTTGTACTAAGCGCTATTGATATATTCTTCTGATGAGGGGAGCAAAATTTGTATTCCCAGTGGTAGATTAGGATAAAGCATTATGCCATTCACAAGAGCAACAAAACAGAACACAACACGAATTTACCAAAACAGAAACAAAAATAAAACGAAACCCAAAACTACCGCAAGATGCAAAAACAAAATGTCCGTAACCAAACTTGCTCCTTAAAGAAGCCGTTGCTATTCTCACTTTCTTCGTGTCTTTGCCGGCGTTTTTACCAGCATTTTTACCAGCATCTTTCTTATCCTTTTTAGCAGGCTCTGCACCTTTCTGGATACATGGAAAAATTGAGGAGAATTATTGTTGGGAGTCTGTTATGTCATCTTAAACCGTCACATGTGTTATCAGATAGTATACGTACCTGTTTCTCCACCCTCAAAACATGTGCTCCAAACTGCCGAACTTTTTAAGTTGAACAGAAAGTGTTTGACACAAGAAACAACACTAGGTAAATGATATGTGCAGGTGTAACAAAAATGTGTTTTAGTCCCCAAGTGCACCCATATCTATTCAATCAAAAAACAACCGAAATATGGATCAGACTAGTGAGAGAGGTTTTTGTGGGTGAAAGGTCAAGGTTATATTTTGACCTTGATCTAATTTTCTGACCTTGCCCTTGGCATCTGTTTTGTCCTTGCCTCCATCCTTGCCTTTCTTGGACCCAGTGGGTGTTTCAACATTTTCTTCTTCTTCTTTTGGGTAGCATAGAACCTGAAACATATGGGAAATATGTGTACTAATTTATGTGTAGTGAAAACAAGGCTTAAGAAGTTCACTGGTATACCTGTCATGAAAGGACACCCTTTAGACCAGCACCCTTTGGACCAGCCAAAAGTGTTCCCGACGTATATTTCGGCCAAAATGATAGACAGAGGAACTGCAGGTGTCCTTCACTGGGAGTTGTCCTCTCATCAGAGGGGTCACACATCACAGGTACCACTGTACTTCAAAAACAATAATGCATTGTTGATCATGTTGGTGTCCTTGCATCTCAGGTACCACTGTGATATATAATGTTGGTAAATCGTGTACACTACATTGGGGTGTGCACGTTAAAGATCCCACGATTGACAAAAGGGTCTTTCCTGGCAAAATTGTATAGGCATAGATAAAAATGTCCATCAAATACCCGTGTGACTTGGAATAAAGGCCGTGAAAGGTGAATGCTCGCTCTAATAGGCTTGAGGTTTGCTGGTCGATGTGAATGCGTGATATATTGTGTAAAAAATTCGATCTCACACGGCATTAATAGGTAACATGCGCCTTGATTCGCCTTGTGTGGTGAGATATGTGCGCGATATAAATTCTCGTAAATAAAATTTAAAAAAAATAAATGAGCACAGAGAAGGAGATAACAAGAGATTGCTGTACAGTCGAACCTGACTATAAAGACCACTCCATGGACCCCCAAAAAAGAGATTGTTATAGATAGGTGGTCCCTTCAGATAGGCAAATTATATAGAAATAAAACTCAGTGGGGATTCTTTGGGCTGGCCGCAACGGGCAGGTGGTTGTTGTTGAGAGGTGGTCTCCAGAACAGGGTTGACTGTACAGTGGAACCCCCGATTTAAGACCCCCTCCCTTTTAAGACCCTGTTTTCTTATACTTTCTATTCTTTACCTCTGTTAATATACCCCCAGTTTAAGACTCCCTCCTATTTAAGACCTGATTTTGTCAGATGTTTTTAGGTCTTAAAAGGGGGGTTCCACTGTACAACCTTTAGTTTTGGGTCAGAAAAAAAATGCAATGATTTGGTGGGACCATTGCAGATTTTGTTTTCTTGAAAAATGTGAATGACTGTTCGTCTCACCATCTTCTCCACGATAGAGAAGTCCATTCCCTGCTTGAAGAAGTCTCTGAGAACTGTCAGGTCAAATCTGGTGACCTCTGCTTTCCATTCCAGTTCAATGTCCTCTGCCCAGGGCTTGGCTACTGAGGTGATGGGACTGAGAGGGATCTTGGGTTTGGTTTCCACTGGTGTTTCGCTTTTGTCCTTGAAGACCCCACCTTGACCTCCCTGTGTCCCCACGGCCCTGGCTGTTCTTGGTGGTTCCTCTGAAAAGCCAAGGTCACAATTTTATTTTATACTCTCAAAACTTAACTGATAGGATTCTTCTTCTTTCTTCTTCAGCGTTCCAGAATTTTCTGGTTACGTGTGAGCTCGTTTTGCCCATTTGGGTTCCCCACACTATATACTTTGTGAGCATAGTCAGCTTCACTCCGCTTTCGTTGAGTAGGCATGCTGGGTATTTTCGTGTTTCCATAACCCACTGAACTCCGACATGGATTACAGGACCTTTTCCGTGCACACTTGGTCTTGTGCTTGCGTGTACACACGAAGGCGGTTAAGTCACTAGCAGGTCTGCACATAAGTTGACCTGGGAGATCGGAAAAATCTCCACTCTTAACTCACCAGGCGGCAGCGACCGAGATTTGAACTCACGACCTCCCGATTACGAGGCCGACGTCTTACCAACACGCAACTGCGCCCGTCATAGGATTCATTATACGCAAAACGCTGGCAGCTACATGTACATGCAGCTTCAATCGGGTTGAATTATCTGCATGGTCAACTCAGTTTTTGTCAAACAGTATATATTTTGCAGGAGGGAACTGAATCAAAAGCTGAGGAATCTCACCAGTTTCTTCAATGAGTGGCAGAGTGAGACCCTCCAGCACTTTTGTCTCAGGATGCTGGTTGAAGAATACGTTCTTCTCTGGCTGGCTGCCGGACTGTGCTGAACCAGCTTCCAGTCTAGCTGACTGCTGCAAATGAACACACACAAAAATAAGAAAAACGTTAATGTTTCAGCAGTGGTAGTGCCTTTGCTTTCTACGTGGAAGATCCAGGATTCAAACTGTTAGCGTATTCCCCAATCATATCCGCTATAGTTGCTGTAAATGAGAAATAACCAGTACAGTGGACCCCCCCTTTTAAGACCTCCGCAAATTTGAGAAAATCAGGTCTTATTTTTATTTATTTTTTTGTTTTTGTTCGTTCATGGGCTGAAACTCCCATGGCTTTTACGTGTATGACCGTTTTTACCCCGCCATTTAGGCAGCCATACGCCGCTTTCGGAGGAAGCATGGAAGCATGCTGGGTATTTTTGTGTTTCTATAACCCATCGAACTCTGACATGGATTACAGGATATTTTTCGTGTGCACTTGGTCTTGTGCTTGCGTGTAGACACGGGGGTGTTCGGACACTGAGGAGAGTCTGCACACAAAGTTGACTCTGAGAAATAAATCTCTCGCCGAACGTGGGGACGAACTCACGCTGACAGCGGCCAACTGGATACAAATCCAGCGCGCTACCGACTGAGCTACATCCCCGCCCATCAGGACTTATAAATAATAATAATAATAATAAGAACATTTATATAGTGCTAAATCAAAAACTTTCGTTAAAAAGGCTTGCTCTAAGCGCTTGACATCTAAACTAAAACGTCATTCACACTCTTTACAATGATGTACAAGAACTTCATGTCACACTCTTTCATTCAGTATAGCACCATTCACACAGTTGTTATTCTGTACAAGACAATAAGTTAGTCTAACATTTAGAATGTTCATAAGATGAAAACAAGAGAAAACCAGACTGATTAAAACAACTGCTTAGTGCTAACAAAGCATGAATCTTAATGATAACGTAATACATGTTAAGACCATAAAAAAACCTATATGCTAAAATAACTTCGAACTTTTAAGAACTTCTTATAAGATACACAGCACATCTAGATAAACACCAGAATGATAAAACAAAAGGCAACTCGTTAAAACTATTAAATGCATCAATGTCTAAAACACGAAAGACTCAAATATAAGATACACAATTCTCTAGAATTGTATATTAAAACTGAAACCAACCTGCTCAAAGTAAACCATACCCACCCCCTCCCCACCCACCCCCAACCCTCCTCCTACACTAAATACTAATTATTTCTACTCTTAACTTCCCAACTACACGTTGTCCATAAACTATGCACAGGAACATGTGTGTCAGCATTATGTGGCACCGACATGACCTGTGCATATCTAGCTTACAGCTAAGGGTTAAAGTTAAAGGACTACTGCAGTGAAAAATTATATTTATAATAATTTAAAACAAAAGACAAAAATAACAAGCTGAATAGAGATGGAACCGTTACAGAACAGGATGGCAAAATGTTGCGACTTTAGGAGCTGTGTTTCTGGAAGAGGTGAGTTTTGAGTGCTCGCTTGAATGACTGTACTGACTGAGAGTGGCGAATGTGAGAGGGGAGAGAGTTCCATTGAGTAGATGCGCAAAATGCAAAAGTGCGTTGTCCATATGCTTTTGATTTTGTGTGTGGGATGACTAGGGTGCGGCTATCAGAAGAGGAGCGGAGTTGTCTAGCAGGAGTGTATACAGTGAGAAGTTCAGAGAAATAAGCAGGAGACGAGGCAGAGAAGAAGTGAAAGCAGAGAGTGGACAGTTTGTATTCAATGCGGGCTTGGATGGGTAACCAGTGGAGTGTGCGGCGAAGTGGTGTGACATGATCATATTTTCGTGCTTTGAGGATCAGGCGTGCTGCAGAATTTTGAACTTTCTGTAGTTTGTGCAGGAGGTAGAGTGGACAGCCAGAGAGAAGAGAGTTACAGTAGTCAAGTTTAGAAAGAACAAGAGAGCAGACTAGAGTGTTTGTAGTTTGAACGGACAGAGTATGGCTGATGGTTGCGATCTTGCGGAGTTCAAAGTATGCGGACCTACAGATGTTGGAGATGTGCTTGTTGAGTGTCATGTCTGAGGAGATGGTGAAGCCGAGGTTTCTAGCTGAAGAAGAGAAAGAGATGTCGGTATTGCCTACTTGGACAGACGAAGGTTGAGAATTTGGGAACTTAGTGGACTTTTTCAGGGGGGAGTCTTAAAATATGGGGTCTTAAAAGGGGCTTTACTACTGTAGTCAGTCAAGCAGATTAAAAATCCTACTGACAATTCCTGGGGGGAAAATGGAGGAATCAGATTGTTCTGATCTCCTGGGTCAACATGAGTCCAGACCGTGAAGGGCTGGAGCCCCCTGCCGACATTCAAATATGCATGCTACAGATCCTGTGATTTACGTCAGAGTTTATGGGTCATGGAAACATGAGAATACCCCACATGTTCCACCACTGAAGACAAAAACGGCTGCCTTAAGGACAGGCCGGGTAGAAAATGGTCACATTTGTAAAAGTCCACTCATGAAAACTTTGAATGTTGAAGAATGCGTCAAGCAAAAACGAGAGTGCTTTAGCACACTCGATCTTAATTTTGAATCCTGGCTAATAATTAGTGTTTTTCAATTCAGATCATAATGGGACTTATAGTCACCATGATGAGCCACACACTTCAAAAATGTGGCCGCCTACTTCGGAAATGTGCCTTTGAGGTCCAATTTTGATGAGAGACGCTAGAAAAAGACTGATTTGAGGGTGCAACCTGGCGTCAATTAAAATGGTGGTCTCATAGCTGGGACAAGTGGCTTGTTAACATGGAAGGGAAAAAAAGAAACAAACAAGAATTTTTTTTAACAAAACATGCTCTCTACTGACCATATCCGAGATGCCGTCGTGGTGTTCAGCGTCGGTGACGGTGACCAAATCGAAGTCGTCGTGCGTCATGTTGTGCAGATGACTGGCGTGGGCGCTGAGGTCAGCGGGGAACATGAACTGTACATAGTAGTTCCGCTCGATGATCGGATACTCTGGCTGTTCGTCTGGGAACTGGATTCATAACGACATCACAGTTAGGCAGCCATACACCGCTTTCGGAGGAAGCATGCTGGGTATTTTCGTGTTTCTATAACCCACCGAACTCTGACATGGATTACAGGATCTTTTTCGTGCGCACTTGGTCTTGTGCTTGCGTGTACACACGGGGGGTGTTCGGACACCGAGGAGAGTCTGCACACAAAGTTGACTCTGAGAAATAAATCTCTCGCCGAACGTGGGGACGAACTCACGCTGACAGCGGCCAACTGGATACAAATCCAGCGCGCTACCGACTGAGCTACATCCCCGCCCTGACTGAGCTACATCCCCGCCCTGACTGAGCTACATCCCCGCCCTGACTGAGCTACATCCCCGCCCTGACTGAGCTACATCCCCGCCCTGACTGAGCTACATCCCCGCCCTGACTGAGCTACATCCCCGCCCTGACTGAGCTACATCCCCGCCCTGACTGAGCTACATCCCCGCCCTGACTGAGCTACATCCCCGCCCGTCTGGCAGAATGACCGAAGTCTTTGAAGTGCCACAGCGGTGCCACAGGGTTGCAACATGGATGCCATTTCTGAGTCTGCACATAAAGTTGACCCCTGCCCATCCAGTCTGGATTAAAACCCATGCATGGTCTGAGGATCACAATGACAATGACAATTCTATATTTAACGAGGGTAATAGATTATAAGCAGTGGTCTGCTTTTTTACATCCAGCCCTTTCTCCAAAGACGGACTAACTAAAAAAACTAACAAAACAATTCTACATTTTAACAGATACTGTAACTAAAAGTGAGAACACATAATAGTATACGTTCACAAAATGCATTGCATAGAGGGAAATTAACAATAACAATAACAATAACAGCACTTTATTGTCCATTAAAATATTACATAAAAATGGAAATTTTTCTTCAGCACAACCTGCCTGCCTGTAAACGATTATAACAACAATTGTATAGGACGACACATAAAACATAAAACATAAAAGTTCATTGATGTGAATTTAGTGGTATATAGAGCAGATTGCACTGAAGCAAAAACAAAAATGCAAAATGCAGGTTGCACTGACGCCAGTGCTGTATCTAGTGAGCTCTCAGACTACAACAATCACACATCTCACCTTAACTTCCTCAGGCAAAGGAACACCTTTCAGGTATGTCACTTCCAGAGCCACTTTGGCCTCATCCAGAATGTATTCTGAAACAAAGCAAACACGAACAGGATACTTGATATAGATTTAGAGAGCAGCTAGAATACTGCTTGTTTTACACACAATGTCATACAAACCCAAGTCTCAACCATTTCTACTGTTCTGTCCTTTTTTAAATTTGTGCTTAAGAAGGCTAAAGGCCGAAATAACAACAAAAACAACAATGTCTCTTGAATTCCTGCAACAACAAATCCATATCTATTTACATTTCTGTCTAATGATCACACAAAAATGCCACCCAAGTCTGTCATTCAGCAAGTTTTATCAACTCTGCTAACAAGTCAGAAAAGAACATCAAAATCACAGGTTATTTTCAATGCATTCAAAGTGTTCTTGAATTTGTTTTCTTTCGCTGATATTCAGCCCAGTATATCTTGTTACAATAATTGTTAACATGCACCAACCTCTTCTATGGGCCAAGCCTTTGAAGTGATGTCTGTCATCAGCTGAGATACGTATGTCATCGAGAACACTCAGCTTTTGCAAACTGTCGATCGTATAGCCACGGTAGCCAGGTATTAACTGCACAGCAGAAAATTAATAATGTCATTTGTGTGCACGGTTAGAAATCCTGCAAAACACAACATCAAAGTAAACACACTCTACTTATATATGACATCAATAAATGCAAATAGAATGAAACACACTAAGAACACCAGTGGTGTGACTTCAACAGCTTTAAATGTTCAAAACATGACCGAAGAGCTGTGTGACATTTTTTACTGCCTTGAGAAACCACACACACAAAATTGTATAAACTTACAGTGCATAGAAGCAGAACAATGGCGACTGCGCATGAGAGCGAGAAATAAAAAGACCAAACAATACTGTACTCACGTGTTTGACGAAGACGATATGAATAACAAAGCACGCCGTTTCGACCACTGGGGTCTTCCTTATCTTTTTTGGGTGTTTTGTGCCTGTTTGGTCTTTTTATTTTACAGTGCACAACAAATTCCTGTGTGTTCTTTCTTACCACCACAGGCACATGGCACTGTTCATGTCAATGTTCACTAAAAGCTATCTAACTTGTCCCTGGGACCCTCAGGATATAAACTTTGAACATGTGAGAGTGTTCCCCCGAAATCAGCACATGCTGCCTGAATGGTAGGGTAAAAACGGTCATACACGTAAAAACCCACTCATGCAAAAACATGAGTGAACGTGGGAGTTTCAGCCCATGAACAAAGAAGAAGAAGAAGAAGAAGAAGAACATGTGGGAGTGTTTGTTTGTTCGTTCATGGGTTGAAACTCCCACGGCTTTTACGTGTATGACCGTTTTTACCCCGTCATTTAGGCAGCCATATGCCGCTTTCGGGGGAAGCATGCTGGGTATTTTCGTGTTTCTATAACCCACCGAACTCTGACATGGATTACAGGATCTTTTTCGTGCGCACTTGGTCTTGTGCTTGCGTGTACACACGGGGGTGTTCGGACACCGAGGAGAGTCTGCACACAAAGTTGACTCTGAGAAATAAATCTCTCGCCAAACGTGGGGACAAACTCACGCTGACAGCGGCCAACTGGATACAAATCCAGCGCGCTACCGACTGAGCTACATCCCCGCCCTATGTGAGAGTGTGAATGTACACCAATGAATTGTAAAATTATCTGTGATACATGTACTTCCAATATTGCTTGACACTGACAGAGAGAGGGTTTCCCAGCAAGATGAGATTGCGGAGCTTGGGCAGAGTGTACACCTTCCGCACAATGTCAAGGAGATCGGTGAGGTTGTTGTTGCTGAGATCGAGTGAGAGTAAGGCCGGCCTGTGTCAAACAGAAATAGTTCAAGCCTGTCATTAACTGGGTGAAGTCGACTTTGCAAAGTTCACTTCAGGGAGCTTGCTGCACAAAGCTCTTGCACTGAATTTTCAGAAAAAAGACTTCAGGAAGTTCTCGCAGAGTCAATTTCGAGGTCAATTAAGGGCAGCCGCACCAGGAGGTTTTACTTTTGTCAAGTCATGTATTGTGCTACAAAGAAAGCAGTTCACCGGTGATCTATTCTTTTTCAGTGCTGCAATCCATACATGTATAAACCATATGTGCTCTACCACAGGCAATGGGAAACAAATACAAATATTATATCGTTGCCTCTTCGGGGTGAGAAAGTCTCACACCTACACCATCTGAACATACAGAAACACCATAATTAAATTCCTTTTTAAAATCTACATCATAAATAGCACACACCATCTGGATTATGAAGTTAAAATAGACTATTCATCATGTGTGCACCAAAACAAGAAAAGAAAAAAAGCAACAGATAAACAAAGAAAGAGAAAAAGCAACAGATAAAATTAAAGAAAGAAAGAAAACAGAAAAAATGAAAGAAAGAAATAAAAAAAAAATAAAAATACAAGTCGCGTAAGGCGAAATTACTACATTTAGTCAAGCTGTCGAACTCACGGGATGAAACTCAACGCACTGTATTTTTTCACCAAGACAGTACAGCTTCGTCAATCCCCGCGTGAAGGAAATCGCTCATCTCCCACGTGCAAAACGTAGTGATATTGACACGCCAGATTAGCGCGGTAGTGTATTGTGCTAAGCAGGAAAGCGCGCTTTTCTATATTCTTGTTAACTTTCTGAGCTTGTTTTGAATACAACCTATCATATCTATATGTTTATGGAATCAGGAAATGATAAAGAATAAGATGAAATCATTTTTGGATCGATTTCTTAAATTTTAATCGTAAGACTAATTAATCTATTTTCGTTAATTGTGATCACATTTTAAGAGTAAACATGACATATGTATATATTTTTAGATTCAAAATGTGATGAAGAATATGATGCAATCAATTTTAAATCTGTTTGCGAAAAATCGATTTTAATGACAACTTTAATGAGCAAACTCATTAATGAATTTTTAAGCCTCCAAGCTGAAATGCAATACCATAGATCCAGCGACAACATTCGCAATCACAGTGTTGGCTTGTTTCATAGTATGATTGTGTGAAGTGGTTGTCTCCCTTGGGTTGTTAGCACAAACAAATTCAGAACATAAATGGATTTATGGGAAACCATAAAAAAGGTATGTTGTAACACTGACCAGTAGTCCCCAGTGATGTAATCATCAATAAAACAGATGGAGTTGTAACCCAGACCCAGGTGAAGCAAGAGTGGTGGCCGTACACACAGCCCTGATATGTCGCTGATCTCGTTCGCATACAACTCCAGCACCTGTGGCAAGAAATAGTCCCAGTTTATTTCCACTTGTACGTTCCTGGTTACTGCACATCAATATAATTACATACCACTATGCCACCCCCTCCCTTGCTACCCACACGTACAATGCAATGCAATGAGCGCAGCTAAATCATTTTCTGATACTCCAATCAAGGGTGTTAAAAAATCCAGACAACTAAAACATCTCTTGAAATGTGAACAGTGTGCTGGCATTACTGGTGCACAGTGTACTGTTTTAGTCTTTTGGGTTAAAATTCTTCCATGGAAAAGTATGATTTCTCTTCAAACATGCAACTTTGCAACTTTTGTTTTAATGTTTTGTTATGTTTTGGCTTTTGCACTCGTGCAATTATGTTATTGTTTGCTTTTTACTTGAGTTTAGTTTGCAGTCAAAGTTTTGCCAACAGACAAGTAAGATCGACTTCTGACAGACAAGCGACTTTTGCTGAGTCACTAGTCCCAATAGAAAAGTTGAACATGTTGGTGATAAACATCCGTGCATCTTGCACCCTTGTGTCTGTCTCACCTGTAGTGACTTAGGCAGGTGTTTGGAGTTGACCCTACGGATGAAGTTTGCAGTCAGCGTCAGTTCTGTGAGGTTCTCAAGCTGTAGAAGTCTTGCATCAACTTCTGTTACCTGTTAAGAAAACTCACATGGTTTTTTTCTGTTTTTCAACTTCTGTTACACTGTACAGTGGAACCCCCCTTTTAAGACCACCAAAAATCTGAGAAAATCAGGTCTTAAAATGGAGGGAGTTTTAAAATGGGAGTACATGTAAATTTACAGAGGTTTTGAACAAAACGAATGAGAAAACAGGGTCTTAAAAGGGAGGTAATCTTAAATTGGGGGGTCTTAAAAGGGGGGTTCCACTGTATCTCTAACAAAAAAAATAAAGAAGTTCTAAAGCAGTGAGAAGAACAACACAAAAGTAAAGAAACAGCAGGAGAATAATTGCATTTTGTAGAAAGGAATATATGCAGAAACGCTAAAGGATGATTTGAATCTTTGAAAATGAGCAAAAGACAGTTCCCACACAGATCCACACAGGTGCTCTCTCTCTCTCTCTCTCTCTCTCTCTCTCTCTCTCTCTCTCACTCTCTCTCTCTCTCTCTCCCTCTCTCTCTCATTCTCTCTCTCTCTCTCTCTCTCTCTCTCTCTCTCTCTCTCTCTCTCTCTCTCTCTTGCACACACACACACA
The DNA here is from genome assembly GCF_037325665.1 of Littorina saxatilis. NCBI lineage: Eukaryota > Metazoa > Mollusca > Gastropoda > Littorinimorpha > Littorinidae > Littorina > Littorina saxatilis. Next base: position 42,503,054 of record NC_090253.1, on the reverse strand, counting down.
CAAATGCAGCTACACACAGACACCCCCCTCCTTTTTTCTCTCAAACTCACCCCTTTATCAACAATCTTGAGTGTGCGGAAATGATTGAGCACAAACTGAGTGTCGATAAGCCATGGAGACTTCACAGCGATTTCTCTCAGCTCCCTGGCTTCATCGCTCCAGCTGTAGTCCAGATGCCAGGGAGAAAACTTGGAGGCCACCAGCTCCTGTAGAGCCTCTGTTCTCTCTGACTGTGCATCAGGTTCTGCAGCAAATTGTAACGGTTTGAGCGGTACCTTCAGTTTCTTTATGGTTAAAGCTGTATATCTTTAGTCTTGATAACGTTAACGCAATACTTGTAATCTGCACCTCCCAATCCACCTTTCCAAACTGACATTACAATTGGATGTACGGATGGCAATTAAGACAGAGGCATTTTGAGAGTCAGTTGCACGACTGGGGCTTGGTGTCTAAGCACACCTGACCGCTTTTGTTGTTAGAAAAACCGATGCATGCACTTTTGTCCAGGCTTTGATGACACAGTGATTTAAGTTGGCATTTGGGAGAGGTTAAATAAAGGACATCTGCTATTGTTCTTTGGTCTTTCAACATTGCTGCCATGTACCTATCAGGAAAGTATATTTCAAATGTAGGGCTTCTTTAAGAGAGTTCCAAAGATCATTTAGATGTCCTCTCATCTTAGGCTACACTGTGAGAGAAAAAAAGTGAGATGAGATAAAAGGCTGGTGAGTGCTTTATGCAGAACTGACAAAGATGTCATTCCACCACTTTCGAAAAATCTGTTTTAACAATTAGAGAATTGGTCAAACGGAAACAAAAGAATATTGCCATTTGAATAACCTAGCTGCTCTAAAAAATAAGAGTCAGAGAGCAACACTCAGACAGGCAGACAGACAAATCTGGTTTAACAAAAAAATCATATACAGATGAGATGGGTTCATTATTGAATTAAATGTTTTTAGCCCTTTGCACAAGAAGCAAGATTGGAACATAAACAGGTACTGTCACAGTTAACACAAGCAATGAAGACCATGCATTACCTCTTGATAAATTAAGATCTACTGGTGGTCTGTGTATCCTTCCTGTGATTGATTTTAGGCGTATTTTCCTTGGCTTTTGAAAATTGGCATCTGGTTCTCTCTGAAAGTGAAAAAAAAGTAAGTGCAACTGCAAAATAGGATAATCATCACTAGATATAATGAAATTGGAACCGACCGATCAGATTTAGGGGACAAAAGTGACTGCTGTGATTTTGATTTAGTGAACATTTGGACAAAAGAAAAGCGATTTGATTTTATGAACATTTGGACAAAAGAAAATAAAAGGAGAGATGTGTGTCCTCTGATAAACACAAACAAACTAACACACAAACAAACGAACACAAATAAACGAACACACACATCTAAAAACAACAACTGGTCAGTACCCAAGGTCCCAAACCACAGGGAAATTCTTTGATGCACAAAGTGTTCAGCTGACTCTGAAAGGCGTTAAACGCAGGCACATATTGATCGGAAACTACAGCTGCCATTTTTTTTCATGTAGTTCTCAATTCGTTCACGTTAACGTCCTGAAGCTATCATCAGTGAAACTTTACTGCCATGTTTTCATTCCAAAACAATCCCCTCTCTGGCCGCCATTGGACGCCATCTAAATGTGAACTTCCGCTGTCAAGGAAATCACGGCTGTTTACGAAACAAAGTAGAGTGCGCGAAAACAAATCTGGATGAAACAGATTCTTCACATCAAGAATGCTCTGTAACTGTGTGCAAATTTAAATGACTTTGATTGTTATTTTGGGCTACGCTTACAACGATTTACATTTGCACCCTCTCGTACTTCTTAGCTCTTCCGATCCATTAAGTTTCGTTACCAATATGGCAGCCCCCTTGAAACAAGCACAGAGTAACGAAAGAGAAAGGCGGTAAAGATTCAGCTTGTTTACACCAAGTCTGTACAATACACAAGCCACAAAATGTCGAGGTCTTCGTCTTCCGATGAATCTGAGAGAAAATCTAGGAGCAGATCGAAGAAACGAAAGCGGGACCGACGGCGAAGGTCGGAATCCAGCGACAGCAGTTCGTCGTCTGCTAGCGGTTCTCGTTCCAGCAGCAAGCTGTCAGCACACAGAAAAGCTGAGAAATCCAGAAGAAGATCAAGCTCTTCCAAGAAAGAGAAAAAAAGGTTAAAAATTCTTTACTGAAAAATGTACTCATTAAGAAAAGGCGGGGTTTGAAGTTGTCGCTGTTTATCATTCAGAGAGAGCGAGAGAATGCGCCTGTTGACTAACAATGTGTGGCATGTGTGCATTTGTAATATTAGCATTTATTTGTTTTAGAAGGGGACTATTTTTTCAAACGTTTGCAGATTGTACTCAAAAGGGCATGGGATAAATGGCATATAGAAGAGGAAGGTTTTATGAACAGGATGATTTAAAAAGTAATAATTAAGTGATCATAGATTCATACAGAACATACAGAGAATGGAAAAATGTAGATGTTATACAAAGGATTGTATGCAAGATTCATGAAAGAGTAGTGTGCGTATAGAACTGTTTCAGCAAAATAGATTCCCACTTAACTTCGTCCCTGTTTAAGCCAACTAACAATTACTGTATGAATGATTATATCAGGAGGAGATCACCCTCTTCTTCGGCCTCTTCTTCATCATCTCCATCGTCCTACAAACCCAAGAAAAAAATGAAAGAAAAGAAAAAGAAGAAGAAACAAAAGAAAGAGAAGAAGAAAAAGAGGAAGAAGGAGAAAGTAAAGGAAAAGAAGAAGACTGATGGACCAGTTCTAGGGCAGACAACTCCTGTAGGACCAGGGGAGATAACAACTACTAAACCTGTGATAGCTGAGATACCGAAGAAACCTGCAGGTAACTGTGTGTGTTTTAGTGTGTGTATTGGTGTGTGTGTATGTCACTGTTTGTGTGTGTGTGTATGTGTGTGTTATTCAATTAAATTTTCAGATACACAATGATTGCTCTTGTATCTATGTATACGACTAGTGTCTGTGTGTCTGTTCGCGATGCACGGCCAAAGTTCTCGGTCGATCTTTTTCAAATTTGGAGACCGTATTCAGCTACACCCCGGACACAACCTCATCGATGAGATATTTCAACACGTGCTCTCAGCGCTGAACCGATTTTGGTTTTTCTGTAGATCCACTATATCCATTCCCAGTAACTCTTCCTTATCTTCTCCAGTGTTTTGTTTTGCGCGTTTATCTCCCTTCCTTCGTGTGGCGTCAATCCATATTCCCGTTACTACGTTACTATCTTTAGAAGGTCACTGCACGTTACTATTTTTAGATCTCCCTTCCTTCGTGTGGCGTCAATCCATATTCCCGTTACTACGTTACTATTTTAAGAAGGTCACTGCACGTTACTATTTTTAGATCTCCCTTCCTTCTTGCGCTGGCAAAGCCGGCGTACACCCGGCGAAGCCGGGTCCCAGGCACAGCCTGGTATTCGGCTCTACTTCTTTCCGGCGAAGCCGGTACCCGGCGAAGCCGGTAATCATCTAGTATTTATATATACATGTCAGGGTTCCACAACACGTAGAATTAAGGGTATAATACCCTTTCACCCTCCAAATCACGTACGAGATGCTCTCTGAAGAGGTATAAATACGTAACTGTTTTCTTCCAAAGAGGTAAAAAAACGTACGAGTCAAACGCTGAAAGGGTATAGCCTTTGCTAGTTTACAAGCAACAGCACGCAGGCCGCCTGCTCTACTGAGACCACTAAAGTACACGCCGTGTTCGTGCCACTCCTCTGTCGACACTGACACGCCGTGAAGCAGAGGTTGCCTCCCTTGTCCTCAAACTGCGTGATATCTTTAAACTGATCATCTCGATGGCACTGTTCGCTTTAGCCTATCCGGTGCTGTCGCCTGCTCAAAAAAATGCCTCGCAAAACCAAAGAACAAAAACCCGACCCCAAACAGACAAAATTGTCATTTGGCGGTTGCAGCCAGAGCAGCAGTGAGTCAGTATCATTATAAACTAGTGGTACCCGTGCTACGCACTTTGTGTGCTGCGCATGCGATGTCATTTTGTTGGTTATGTGCTTGTGAAAATGTTGTTTGCACCCCTCCCCCCCCCCCCCCCCCCCGCACATTATCCCGCATATAATGAATTATATTCTCTTGGTGAAAAATAAAATGTTAACCCTTACACCGGTGCAATTCTGTAACACATGTTACATAGCCACTTGTGAATTAACAGAGAGAAAAATAACAAAAAACAGTCATATATGTTTTCGCATCAATGGGAGGTAACGGCGGAACTGACCAAAAAGACTGCGCGACCGCACGCGACTATACAAACAAACAAAATAAAATACAGCAGGTATGACGTTTGCATGAATCCATGATTACGTCTACATGAACAACAGTGATAAAAGTGCGCATCTCTTCCCAGCCGTGCAGCGCTTTGAAAGTTGGAAGCATTAAAATTTAAACGGGTAAAAAGCCATCGTGAAGATACGAAAAAAAGTATGACGTCTAAAATACTTAATGATTCAAACGCATAGTATAACATATGTAATTGACAACAGAAAATATATACATGGTTCACACACACAATCGAGTGCACACATCCATCCATGCTTATTTAAAGTCATGTACACACACATACATGGCATCAAGCAACACACAAATGACACATATGGAATATGGAAAACGTATAATGGACATGAACAACAGAAAATATATACATGGTTCACACACACAATCGAGTGCACACATCCATGCTTATTTAAAGTCATGTACACACATACATACATGGCATCAAGCAACACACAATTAAATGACACATATGGAATATGGAAAACGTATAATGGACATGAACATGGCAAGTAATTTACACCGTTACCTACTATAAAATTGATGATATATATATACCACTCACTTGCTATTCGCCTAAAAGCTTGCGGTGTGCTGTGACACATATAAGAAACCAGAAGAAAAAAGGACTTTACTTTGGCGAAAAGAGCATATGCTGCTTATTTTTGTACATAACTGCTATAACTGTATTTTTTCCGAACACTTACATGTAAAAAACATAGAGATATATCTTACCATTTCACTAAGACAGCCAAAATAACGGTCAAATTAAAGGGAGATCATGATGACGTACATGTCTATGGTTGCACCGGGGGAAAATATTTAGTCGCTGGAACCTATAAGGTTATACGGCGACTTATCAGGTGATAATGTTTCGAACTTATCTTTTAAAAATTAAGTAAACAAATCTATGGAATATTTTGGAGTTCCATTAACAGATAAACAGATCTATCTATCTTCTTATTATTTTAGGTTCGTCTGGGGTAGAGAAATAAAACACACAGCTAGGTTCGTCTGAGGTGCGGTCGCGTGTTTAGTCGAACCGAAAGTTGAAGAAGAACCAATCACAGATCTCTTTCGCCGCGATGTCAAAGTTCAGGTCAAAGTTCACTGTTGTCTGCTCAAATTTGCGAGACAAACCTCTTCAAACTTTGTTCGTGGACAAAATTGGAAGTCGGGACCTAGCGGAATCGATTTCCTGGGTCACGTTGGCATAGCAACCGAAGGAGAAGGCACAAATCCGCGCGGTTTGGTCACAGGAATCGAAAAACCACCGAAAAACCTACCAGTATTATATAGTAGATGGGTTGCAGCAAGAGCAGCAGTGAGTCAGGGAAAGACAAGGTGTTCCAGCAAAAATGGATGAATGAGTTTCTGTGGCTTGAAAGGACCGAGTCGGGGGCGATGAAGTGCAAAGCGTGCATGATTTTACAATCCAAAGAAAATTACACGAAAACTCGCGACATAATAGAAAAAGAGGTATCCATTGAAGTAAAAAAGAAAGAAAAAAAGACTTGAATGCATTGATACACTATGATATACACACAGTACATGTATTGTCACAACGTCAAAATCCCCCCGCGGGTTAGGGGGAAGAATTTACCCGATGCTCCCCAGCATGTCGTAAGAGGCGACTAACAGATTCTGTTTCTCCTTTTACCCTTGTTAAGTGTTTCTTGTATAGAATATAGTCAATGTTTGTAAAGATTTTAGTCAAGCAGTATGTAAGAAATGTTAAGTCCTTTGTACTGGAAACTTGCATTCTCCCAGTAAGGTCATATATTGTACTACAGTAGAACCCCCTGTTTACGACCTTGGAAAAACCTTGAAAATTAGGTCGTAAAAAGGGGGGGTCTTAAAAGGGGGGTTTGAGTTTTTGGCCGGTCGGTCATGAACTTGGTTGCAGTGTATGTACTGTCATGTTTACACACAAACACACAGTTGCAGTTTACTGTCATATCAACACACACACACCCAAACACATTACAGCAGAACAACTTGATTTCAAAGAAAATTTACTCATGGCGTAATGCTCGCTCCCCGCTGAGTGAAGCACATTTGACATTGTGGCGCAACCAGTAAAATCCGAATGTCCTAACTCGATAGAAAGCATAACGACTTTTCTCCCGAATCATCTTTCCGCTCATATGAATGATTCGTCGCCTTGCATAGCTAAACTTGACCACGATCGTTGAGGTCTTCGTACAGGCTCCTCTCTTTGCGTACTTTCGCTTCGCTATCCTTCTCACCATCTAGATAACACCGAGTCATTATCCTTGACGACACACAGGATTTTCGCGGCCCGACTAAACTACGCGCCAGCACGCGCTAGCACGCGCCAGCACACGCTACCTTGAACCATAGCACTTATATACTTTATTTTTATATTTCTAGTTAGTTCATCGTCCATTCTCACATAATACAAAATTTCAAACTTCAATGATGAAAAATACGGAAGTTATGACGAGTTTAAGGAGAGCTAATGCACTACTCTCAAATCCGACGATTTCCGCCATTGACTAAAGAGCGCGCTACCACTTTGAAGTAGACGCTACCTGGTGATCCATAACACTTACATATTTTATTTTTATAGTCTATATAGTTCATTTTCCATTTGGTATAATGTAAGAACCGACGATGGAATGACTAGAAACATACAGATAAATTATATAACAGCTATGAATCTCAGTAGCGTCCACTTAAAATTGGTAGTGCGCAGTTTTAGTCACTGCCGGATTTTGTCGGATTTGAGAGTAGCGCCACCTCTTGACAGCAACCACCACACCAGCCCATCGTGACCACCCCAAAGAAAACCCAGCGAGGTTCTATCCTATTTACAGTCAAACCTGTCTGTAACTACCACCCAGGGGATCCAACAAAAAGAGGTCTTTATGGACGGGTGGTTGCACTATAAAAAGGTTGATTAGGCCACACACAAAAATAGGTGTGGTTAAGGTAACATAGCCAAAACAAATAGGGTAGGAAGGTAGGCAATCACTTTTTTTTTTAACTTTTTTTTCTAATGTATACAAATTAAACCTACTTGACAGGGAAATAAGTGTGCGACTATGGATATTCTTTTGAACAATTTTGAACTTACCTTTTAAACCAAAAAAAAATTTAGAAGATCAGAGGAATTCTTGTTTTAATTTTTTTTGTTTTTTGACAAATGTAATAAAAGGTTATAGGGTCGGCCCCTAAAAATAGGGTAGGTCGGGTTACCGTAACCACACCTTTTTTTTTAGGCCTTATATAGAGAAAACAATCTTGGGGGTGTGTAAGGGTGGGTATTGTGTGCAGATCGGGCGGGGATGTAGCTCAGTCGGTAGCGCGCTGGATTTGTATCCAGTTGGCCGCTGTCAGCGTGAGTTCGTCCCCACGTTCGGCGAGAGATTTATTTCTCAGAGTCAACTTTGTGTGCAGACTCTCCTCGGTGTCCGAACACCCCCGTGTGTACATGCAAAGCACAAGACCAAGTGCGCACGAAGAAGATCCTGTAATCCATGTCAGAGTTCGGTGGGTTATAGAAACACGAAAATACCCAGCATGCTTCCTCCGAAAACGGCGTATGGCTGCCTAAATGGCGGGGTAAAAAATGGTCATACACGTAAAATTCCACTCGTACAAAAAACACGAGTGTACGTGGGAGTTTCAGCCCACGAACGCAGAAGAAGAAGAAGAAGAAGTGTGCAGATGGTTGCTATCAAGAGGTGGTCACCAGGGCAGGTTTGACTAATTCACCCTTTCCATAACAACCACCTGTTTATAAGGACCACTTTAAGCTGTTCCCTTTGGTAGTAGTTAGAGACAGGTTTGACAGTAGTTACTGACGGGCGCAGTGGCGTGGTGGTAAGACGTCGGCCTCCTAATCTGGAGGTCGTGAGTTCGAATCCCGGTCGCTGCCGTCTGGTGGGTTAAGAGTGGAGATTTTTCCGACCTCCCAGGTCAACTTATGTGCAGACCTGCTAGTGACTTATCCCCCTTTGTGTGTACACGCAAGCACAAGACCAAGTGCGCACGGAAAAGATCCTGTAATCCATGTCAGAGTTTGGTGGGTTATAAAAACACGAAAATACCCAGCATGCCTCCCCCGAAATCGGCGTATGCTGCCTGAATGGCGGGGTAAAAACTGTCATACACGTAAAAATCCACTCGTGCTTAAAACATGAGTGAACGTGGGAGTCTAAGCCCATGAACGAAGAAGAAGAAGAAGAAGTAGTTACTTAAGTGTTGTTCCCAGACTCAGAGGTAAATAGGTCTGTTACACCTACATTTAAAAAATATGTATAGGTCCCATTATTCTGGCTAAGACCTCCTACACGTGAAAATTATCGCACAATCGACCGTCCAGGGGTTAGATTGAAATAAAAACAACATTATGTCAGATAAAACAAAATATGTGCCAGTGACCGAAGACGGAAACACCACACTGCGACTGTTATTAGAAATGTCCATGATGAATACATGTTCAGTGAATTCAAGAACATACATTTTTGTTGACATTTTTTCATATTGATCACACGATTGTCTTCTTTTCCAGGCCTCTCAAACTTGTTGATGGTACATGTAGTTTGCTTTTCTTCCAGCACTTAATTTTCTGACATCATATATCACAGGGTCAAATAACATTTTTGTTAAGAATGGAAGGACATACAATGGTACCTGCTATGTGAGGCCCCTCTGATAAGTAGACACCTCCCATGAAAGGACACCTAGTCATTTTGTCTATTATCATGACCAAAAAATACCTGTCATGACAGGCCACCTGCAATGTAGGAACACTTTTAACTGGTCCCAAGGGTGTCTTTTCGTCGCAGGTGCAGTGGAACCCCCTTTTAAGACCTCCAGAAATCTGAGAAAATGATGTCTTAAAAAGGAGGGAGTCTTAAGATGGGGGTATAGGGCGGGGATGTAGCTCAGTCGGTAGCGCGCTGGATTTGTATCCAGTTGGCCGCTGTCAGCGTGAGTTCATCCCCACGTTCGGCGAGAGATTTATTTCTCAGAGTCAACTTTGTGTGCAGACTCTCCTCGGTGTCTGAACACCCCCCCGTGTGTACACGCAAAGCACAAGACCAAGTGCGCACGAAAAAGATCCTGTGATCCATGTCAGAGTTCGGTGGGTTATAGAAACGCGAAAATACCCAGCATGCTTCCTCCGAAAACGGCGTATGGCTGCCTAAATGGCGGGGTAAAAAACGGTCATACACGTAAAATTCCACTCGTTCAAAAAACACGAGTGTACGTGGGAGTTTCAGCCCACGAACGCAGAAGAAGAAGAAGAAGAAAAAGAAGATGGGGGTATATTTACAGATGTTATGAACAGAAAATTTGAAAAACCAAGGTCTTAAAAAGGGGGGGTCTTAATAGGGGGGTTCCACTGTACATAGTTTCCATCTATATGGTGTTTCTCTTCTCAGTTTCAGGCCCAGTTGTTGGCCCAGCTCCTCGCATTTTGAAGCCAATGACAAAAGAAGAGTGGGAAAAACAGCAGAGCGTCATGAGACACGTGTACGATGAGGACTCGGGTAGAACCAGGTGATTTGAACTGGACAGTCCGGATTATGTGGGTCGTGAGTGACCGATATGGAATTAGAGAAGGATTTTACAATATTTATCCCTATTCAGATGGCATGGGTCGTGTACAACCCATACTTTTAAGGTTGAATCCTTCTTCTAAAGTATCGGTCGTATACGGCCCACATCATCTGGACTGTGTAGTCCAAAGCGTGATCCAGTGAAGGTTCAACATGTTTGTTAATAACCACGCTGTACTGACTATGAAAGCGTAAGCTGATCGTTTAGACTAGAGTGAGTTATCAAAAATACTTATTTATCATTGCAGGTTGATTAAGGGAGATGGAGAAGTCATGGAGGAGATTGTGAGCAAAACTAGACACAAAGAAATTAACAAGGTATGCTGCTTTTATGTTTCTTCTTCTTTCTTTGTTTTGTTTTGTTTCCCTCGTTTCCCCACACTTTGCATTTCCCTTTTTCCTTTTCTACTTCTTTTTCAATGAATATCTTGAGTGCAAAAAGCATAGAAAAGGACGATAAGAAACGAAAACAGATGGGAGCGAAGTATTTTGAAGAAGAAATAATGGTTGTGATATCAGTGATTGTGCTCGTTGATGTTCAACTGGAGTTCCTTATTTTTTTAGATTTTCTGTTCATAACCTCTATAAGGCCACACACACAAAAAAAAGTCTGTTTGCGGTAACATAGGCAAAAAAAATAGGGTCGGTAGGTCGGGATGTTTTTCATTTTTTTTATTTTTCCAAAAAAACATTTTTAAGTTATTTTGCCCAAAAACAAAGCCTTTTTATTTAAAAAAAAAGTTATTAGTTTTTTTTCCCCAAATGCCAAAAAAAAAGTCTAGGGTCACGCGAAAAAATAGGGTCGGTCGGGATACCGTAAACAGACTTTTTTTTTTTTTTGCCTAACTTTACCTCCATTTTAAAATTCGCTCCTTTTTAAGACCAGATTTTCTTAGATTTGTTGGTCGTAAAAAAGGGGTTCCACTGTACTATGTGCAATGTTAAGAAGTGCTTATTATATCTTTTGAATTTTTATTTAGAAAGTTCTGGTGCTACAATATTTTATTTGTCCAACTGTGGACAGATGTACTTTTGAGTTGAAGGTAACATAGCTCGCTTTATTTTACTTAAACAAAATAATATATGTAGCCATGCCTGATAATTTAGCTCAGCACAGATGGTCTTGGACAAAAATTAAGGGTGGCAATACGGTGTTTTTTTTCTGTGTGCTTTACTGTAATAATTGTGTGTATGTGGATATATACTGCTATACAAAATTGAACGTTCCTATTTCAATAATTTGTTTTCTTTCTTGTTTCAGATTGCAACTCAGGGTGATGGAAAATTCTTTGCTTCAAAACTGGGTCTGCTTTGAGGTTCATGTTTCTATGCAACTGTTTTAAATGTGTGTGTGAACGAGTGTGTGTGTGTTCATCATGCTATGTCGCTGGTGTTTGAGTGGGTTGTTGCATTCGATTGCATTATGTCTACAGATAGAATGTTCTACATGGAAATCTGAATCCATGAGTTGCACAGCACCACTGTGAGTGTGTGGGTAGAGTCTGCGTTTGTGTGTATGTGCAAAAGAGAGAGTCCAGGTGTTTGTGTGTAAGAGAGAGACAGAGACAGACAGACAGAGACAGACAGACAGACAGACAGAGACAGAGAGAAAGCACGAGCGAGCATGCAAGCACTGTTCTGTGTTAATGCAAGATGGTTAGTTGAACATGATGATTTTACTGTTAAATTTGAAACTCATGTTTGTAAATATTATGTGCACTTATTACTGAATAAATTGCCATGCAATCCTCCATACAAACAGCTTTAATGTTCATGTTATCTGCTTTCTGCTTGTGCCCTCGCTTTTTACACAGAACACACCTGCACAAACACACACACACATTCAGAAATACAACTACTCCTGCTTTGCAGAAAATGACAGATTTATTACATGAAGTAATGTGTCAAATCTGCAAAAAAATACTTCAGGGACAGTTGGACATTGTGATGCAGAATGACAAATGATTAAATACATACAGCATAAGACCATACTTCCGTGCCATTCAAACACAATCTTTCTGCAGTTATGGCTATCATTTCTCACACTTCGCGAAGCATTTTTTTTAAATGTAATTTTCACTTCCGTGTCTTCGAAAACAAAATGCAAGGAATGTCTATCACATGAATGTTTTCTATAATTTGAGATTCTCCTGAATAATGACACTTACCAGGGACTCTTTGCTCTTTTTTTGGTGTGTAAATTAAAAAACATAATTCATCAGCAAAGGTGGAAAACTGACATTTGTCTCTTAAAAAGACAACCTTTCATCTCAAACAGACCTATTATAATTTATATACACAGATGTACAAATGAACAAAAACACCCATAATCTTTATCAACGCAACCAGCCACGCTTTCCTGATGAATTTTACTTTCCAATGTTACTATCACAGACTGGGAAGGAAAGAGCCCACACCTCTTGCAGTTACTCAATAACAATTCTGATTTGATGAAACGCGTGTAAAATGTCTACTGGAAAGTAACACAAATACACTGTACTTTGTCATTTTTGAGGGGACAAATTCCCCACCCCATAGCATTTTTTAAATATTTACAAGTCGTTGAATATTGGGCGACACTTGCAGTTGTTTTTCTTTTAGTGTAAAAATTGTTATCAGCTCTTCAATCCATACACTTTTTGTTAAGTGTTAAATGTACAGACTTTTTGAAAATGAAAGCTTAACAGATATTAAGTTAATATCATATGACATTTTACACAGATCGAGACAGTCATTGTTCTCCGAGACCGCGATAGCGGTCGAGGTGAACAATGACTGTCTCGATCTGTGTAAAATGTCATATTTTGGTCAAAAACGCAAATAACATTTATGTATTGATCGAATTCCTTTCAGGTACTGACTTTGTTGTTGTTTTGACGATTGAACGAGCACACACACATGCAATTAAACACATGTGTTTTGTAGTTCCTTTGAAGTTTCGGTCAACCTTGAAACGCCCAAATATGAAGTTTTGTTGGCCTCTGACGTCACATGGCTCAAAGAAGGGAAATCCAATGTCCACTCGAAGATTCTTTTTCTTCTTTGACAGTTCATCCTCCGATACTGTAGCAATCTTTTTTTCACTTTCTAGTATGCGGACGACTGAACTTGACCGCTAAAAAGTAGTCCTTTTGGAATCATTACGCAGAGTCTGAACATGAGGTCTGAACATTGTTTTTAGGCAGGATCTAGGTGAAACTGAAAGCGAGGCTGTTCTTATCTCTGTATACAGTCGAGAGAGAGAGAAATACATGTCGAGACATATGGTTATGTCGAAGAAGAAAAAGAATCTCGTGCCAACCACTACGCAGAACTGAGAAGACCATCCGAGTTGTCCAAAAGAAGTTCTGAAACACGTCACGTTCCAAATCAAAAGACGACATTCTATTCTCTTACGTCACTATTCTTGGTATACGGTGCCATTCGGCGGCTTTGCTACGAGTATGCCATAGTCTTGGTTGGCCGAGACCTTGAGGTGGAATGCGAGTGATTAGGTTTGTTGATTTTGCTCGGAGAAGTGGTCCGTGTTCAAGCAAGTTTCTTTCTTCTTTGAAAAGAAAAACCCTAAGACCAGTGAATGTCGAGATTATGTTAATTGGATCTGTGATCCAAACATGCCTTTTGGTCAATCTCGATGGCAGTTTATTCCACTCGCACGGGCTCGTGGAATAAACTTCCATCTCGATTGATCAAAAGCCATGTTTGGATCACAGATCCAATTAACGAATATTATTCTATTTTGATGCTTTCTCCGTGTATGTTGCAAACTTGTAACTTTTGCAAAATGAAATGGCGAGGGAAAAAAAGAATCTCCATATAGATTGGTCAAACTTTGGGTACACAAGTTAATATACTATTGTCAGAAATGTTATACTTGAATCCAGCAGGACCAACCAGTAGAGCGCGCTACTACTTTTTTTTTTTAATTCAGTCATTATTTTTGCATGACACCATAAAGCACTTACACTGTAGCAGACTTTTTAAAAAAAAAATCAGAATAAGATTAAAATTACAGAAATAAATGTAATGGCTAAATATCAAGTGATGGCATGTTCTTTTTGTTTAAACAGCAAGCTTTCTTTCTTTCTTTATTTGGTGTTTAACGTCGTTTTCAACCGTTCAAGGTTATACCGCGACGGGGAAAAGGGGGGATAGAGCCACTTGTTAATTGTTTCTTGTTCACAAAAGCACTAATCAAAAAATTGCTCCAGGGGCTTGCAACGTAGTACAATATATGACCTTACTGGGAGAATGCAAGTTTCCAGTACAAAGGACTTAACATTTCTTACATACTGCTTGACTAAAAAACAGCAAGCTGTAAGTGTAACAAAAGCAAACATACACAGCACAAACTTTAGCAAAATTGTTGGTCTAACATAATACTCTGCACTCGCAAACTCAAGTGCAGTTACAACAAAAAAACAGACTAATTCTTCCCATTACCAGTGATTCCAAAACCATTGAAAAAAAAGCTACAATTTCACTATGTATCGACAAAATACGAGCAAAGAAAACACATGCAAAATTATAAAGAACACTGGCTCTCGTTTGTTTTTTTGTTCTCTGGGACATTATTGCCCTAAACATATACTTTTTTTCAATGTGTAACCACATTGCTTTTTTTTGTTATAAATAAAAGAGAAACTGAAATTAACCTCTACTGTTCACAAAACAAGCCTGTGTGAAACATTAACACTTGTGCGCAGAATTCTTCAAAAAACAAAGATGGAACGCATTTCTACTTGTAATGAAACAAATACCAGTGATGACACTTCAATTGTAGAGCACTTCAAGCTCAAAAGTAGAACTTTCACTTTATGATGATAGCAATGCTAACAACACAGGGCATAATTAACATAAAACAACATAAAAATTAATTTAGCACCAAACCATCCTCAACTGCAAAGCATCATCAAATCAATAACTGTATACTTATACATACAAATGGTCTATGAAACTTAATAATAATTTGTACAACTGAAATTACACAGCAATTAAAATAAAGGTACTGGCATAACAAGTTAGCTTAAAATATGTTGTTTATTTATTGCAGAATGAAAGACTCAATGACGAAAATGGTAGAACAAAATAAATTTTGACCTTTAGCTTCATGTTGAAATGAATTTTACAAATGACACATTGATTTGCTGAACATCTGCAAGGATTTTGTTCACCTGTTTGCATACAAAAAACAAAAGGTGGCAATTACCCAGACCAACGCCCAGACACCCACACACATTATATTACAGTCACACACAACCACACACAGTCATAGTTAATCAGACACCCATGCACATTATATTACAGTCACACACACAGTCATAGTTAATCAGACACCCATGCACATTATATTACAGTCACACACACAGTCATAGTTAATCAGACACCCATACACATTATATTACAGTCACACACACAGTCATAGTTAATCAGACACCCATGCACATTATATTACAGTCACACACACAATCATAGTTAATCAGACACCCATGCACATTATATTACAGTCACACACACAGTCATAGTTAATCAGACACCCACACACATTATATTACAGTCACACACAACCACACACAGTCATAGTTAATCAGACACCCACACACATTATATTACAGTCACACACAACCACACATAGTCATAGTTAATCAGATACTCACGCACATTATATTACAGTCACACACAACCACACATAGTCATAGTTAATCAGACACCCACGCACATTATATTAGTCACACACAACAACACATAGGCATAGTTAATCTGAATCAGACACCCACGCACATTATATTACAGTCACACACAACCACACAGTCATAGTTAATCAGACACCCACGCACATTACATTACAGTCACAGTTAATCAGAGACCCATGCACATTACATTACAGTCACAGTTAATCAGACACCCATGCACATTATAACACACACATACACACAGTAATAGTTAATCTGAACTGAAAGCGAAAGAGGTTGTGAGTGAGAGAGAGGGTGTATTCCAGTGAATGGCAACCATTCCACGTTTCGTCTGTATGTGTGTTATTTTGAAACACTCCCGGAGAGGTACACCTATTCATGCACAAAGGAGATGTTCCAAGGGAGCGAATATGGGGTGGAGATGTAAATAACCATTCATTCAGTGATGAGGGAGGAGTAACAATATATGAAATACATGTACAACGATCTTTACACAGAAAGGGGAGATAATCTGATGGCACTTTTCAATGTACATGTATGTGGACATATGAAACACTTTATACAAAAACAGAAAAGAGATGTTGGCAATAGTTCACAACAACTGTGGTAGGTTATCATACTTACTTGCAAAGGTGATTGATAGGTCTACGCACTGAATAATGTGGAGACCAAAATGGCTTGCTGCAAGTTTGATGAACGAATGTCATTGTTACACTGGTATCAGAGACTGCCAAATGTCAGGACAAGCATGCAAATTTGTATACTTTAAAATGCCTGAACCCTTTGGTGGTGGCTTTCTTAACAAGCAACAATATACATACATGATAACACTTTTGCTTTGGGCACCCATGCTTTTTAAAAATTAAAATATAAATATTTCACAGAACACCAAACATAAATTACAAGGAACAAAACATGCACGAGCGCCCAAACATTTTACTATAAAAAAATTAACATAACCAAGGTGCATAACATTAACATTTAAGTACATCCTTAGCCTGTGCGGAGACTTAACAACATTCTTAGCTGCAAATTTGCTGAGCATCACAGTTTGAACTTGGCATTGTTTCTGAAATAATGATAACGACATGTGACCATAATATATCAAGTGATGAACAAATGTAACAGTGACCATAAGCAAATGTAATAGCTTCTGATAGTGAATAAATGAGGTAAATTACAATGAGCACACAGCATAAAATGAATGAATACAGGAATTGATGAAAAGCAAATCTACATTACTTGTGTTTTGCAGCCAGCCTCTTAAATAATGAGCAAACATATTTTGCACCAAAGCATGTTCTTTGTGAAAAGAACCTGTAAAAGTAGTGCATATAGCAAAGCAGAAATCCACATTCATACTGTCAACTACTTGTTGACCGACAGTACAGTGAAACCCCCCCTTTTAAGACCTCCAAAAATCTGAGAGTATCAGGTCTTAACACTTTCTACCCCACCTATGTTGACCCATTTTCTTTTTAGCCGAGACCAGCTGTGCTGCAGCAGGTCACTCAGAATTGTAGTCACTGTGTATCAAAACGCTGGAATGCAGGCGTTAGATGGACGTTACAGGAAGCGACTGAAGCTAACATTCTGAGCGAATACATCTGTACCTGGTCAGATAGAGCCATGTGAGTGCGTACGGATATCTCCGTCCGTATCTGGGAGACAATGAGTTAAAAAGGAGGGAGTCTTAGAATGGAGGTAAATTTACAGAGGTTATGAACAGAAAATCTGAAAAAAACAGGGTCTGAATTGGGAGGGAGTCTTAAATTGGGGGGTCTTAAATTTAAAAGGAGGGTTCCACTGTATTGCAAACTTACACAGCCGCCCATATACGCACTTTTTTGGTGAGCAGACATTTGAACAAGACACATGTTTTCTACAAACTGCCGTATATCATTAACAACACTTTTTTGTTGTTGAAGTTTTCCAGTAATTAGTCATTGAACAAAATAACGGTGTGACAAAAAGTTTCCAACAGTGACACGAAAACTAAAAAGAGATAATGTTACCATGCTGCATTACAGGAATGCCTGCAACAAAAGCTTAGAACGACTGAAAGCATTTCTTCGGAATTTCATTCCATAGAATTTAAGCCTGGGCAGAGTGGGATGGTTTTGCTGTATTGATTTTGATGATTGACCAAGGCGCCATTGACAAAAAAACATCACCAAAACAAGATGATCTTCGGATATAACTCTGTCAAGATTTTCAGTGGTCTGATAGAGTAAGAGCCCCTTTCACAAGGAAAAGCTTCTGATCGGCTTAATCTTGCGATCAGGACGAACAAGTAAGTCGGATGTGTATGTTATACAAAGTGCGCTCAATCTGAAACACCTTTCTCTTAACCTACCACATCAATTAAAAATTCCAGGGCGGGGATGTAGCTCAGTCGGTAGCGCGCTGGATTTGTATCCAGTTGGCCGCTGTCAGCGTGAGTTCGTCCCCACGTTTGGCGAGAGATTTATTTCTCAGAGTCAACTTTGTGTGCAGACTCTCCTCGGTGTCCGAACACCCCCGTGTGTACACGCAAGCACAAGACCAAGTGCGCACGAAAAAGATCCTGTAATCCATGTCAGAGTTCGGTGGGTTATAGAAACACGAAAATACCCAGCATGCTTCCTCCGAAAACGGCGTATGGCTGCCTAAATGGCGGGGTAAAAAAACGGTCATACACGTAAAATTCCACTCGTGCAAAAAACACGAGTGTACGTGCGAGTTTCAGCCCACGAACGCAGAAGAAGAAGAAGAATTAAAAATCCTGACAGAGTTAGTTCCGGAAAACGTCGATTCCCACTCTGCACAGAAAACATCCAAGCTGTTGATCTGTCCTATGTGTCAGAGGATGATCTTATCTCATCTAAAAGCTTGGGCAAATCTGTGATGGTGTACGCAAAGGCTCACAAGGAAGCAACAACAATTCTTCGATGAAAGGATAACTGCAGTGAAATCAAATTTAAACTGGTCAACACGAGGTACTCTCGTGACAGGTATCCCTGTACCACAAAAAAAAGTATGGCAACCACCTCAATAAACGACAACCCCAAACCATCCCAGATGATTTCTGTTGAATGTTAATTCACCTTTCAAGAGCAACCATGTGTCTATAATGATCGAAAAACACAATCCTTTAAGTTCAATAAATCTTTGAAACAGTATCTCTCGAAGTGAAATATTGTTTTGTGTGTGTGTATTTGTTTTCGCTATGTGAACACACACGCAAAGTTAAAGTAAACCAGGCATGGGAATTGTCCGCCGAATGGCGGATTTCCGCCGAATTTTTTTTTTGTTCCGCCGAAAATGCAAAAGTGTCCGCCGAAAAAATAAAGGGGGGAGGCACACAAAAAAAGCACCGGTTACTTTGGCCTTTGCGCAAAAGCCCGCGAAAACTTTCCGTACTTTGTTCACGCACTGCTACCGCCCGCCTCAGTTATTGAACTATTATGTTTGAAAGTAAACCAGATTGCACAGATTGTGTTACAAGTTACATTTTCCTGTTTGTCTCAACAGATAAAAATTTTTACAAATTTAAACCATATATAATACATGTAAGCAAAATTTGGTACATTTTTGTACTAAAAACTCTGATTCTAAAAACAGAATTTAATGGCAAACTTGGAGCTCAGATGACACCAGATTGCACCATCTGGGTTCTTTGGAGAAAAAAAATTTCCGGGGGGGGCATGCCCCCGGACCCCCCTAGTAAGGCTAGGCGCTTCGCGCCGTCGACTTGACGCTTCGCGTCTTCAGTTATAAATTTTCCGCCTTTTTTACAATTTTCAATTCCCATGCCTGTAAACTCATTGTCCACCACAGATAACCGTGTCTATTTTGATCACAATAACAAACCTAAAATAAAACACCATAAAATCTGCATCAAAACAAAATTAACCAAAGAAACAGTGCAGTGGTGTGACAGGAAAAAAAAAATCAACGACAACAAATAATATCTTCACCCCCCTCGCCCAACCCATCCCTCTAAAAGTTGTGTAATCCTCATGAGGTGGAACTGATAACAACAGGGTTCTTAGCAGGAGCCATGACAGCAGGGTTCTTGGTGGTAACAGGGTTCGTTGCCGTGGTGATGGCAGGGTTCTGACTCTGAATCAGACTATTGAGGTACACCATGGGTTGTTGCCCGTTGTATTGCGGCACCCTCACCAAATACTGTCCATTGTTTGCCGATTGCACTGTGATCATGGCCGGGGCTTGAACCTGACCCGCCCCTAATGGCCCTGGAGCCAGATTGAGAGGAGTCCCGGTGGCTATCAGTTGACCGGCACTGTTGACCATGGCCTGGGTGGCCAAGGGGAACGAGGCTCCTGGAAATCTGAGTCTGGCGGCGCCTGACATGACCGCTCCGGCAGCAGGTTGGTTAGCCATAGACACAAGGAATCCTCCAGCCACGGGGCGTGCGTTTGTGAAGGTCGGGTTGGGACGCTGTGGAATTTGGGACAGGAGAGATTGGGTGGCGGGACGGAACTGGGACGGGATGGGGATCTTCACGCTCCCTGCCGGGGGGAGGAGAGCCGCTGGTCGACCACCGAGCTGCATCTGTGGACTGGCATCTGTTATCTTGACCAACCTTGTACCTCCTGTAACAAGCAATACAAGGTGTAAGGAAACTCAACAGACACAATTGTAAAATTCAATTGAATATCAACAAAACATAGGTAATCATGTGCACATATCTGTAAAACACACTCCAAAAATAAAAATAAAAGAAGTTTTGACAGTCATTAATGTCTAGATTCATTGCTCTCTCCCTTCCTTGCACCACATCGCTGTGTCTGCCTATGCATACATGTACACACATACTCACTCCAGAATAAAGAACAAATGAAGTTTTGGCAGTCATTCATGTTCAGATCATGATGGCTCTCTCTCTCTAACTTCGCCACCGCTCTCTCCGTGTCTCTCTATACATACGTGTATTCAAAAACTCAACTTTCACGAAAGACAAGGACTACAGAAACACTTTTATGTCTCACTCTCTATTGGCAGGGGATTATTTGTTTCTTGTTTCTCCTGATTGTTTATTGTTTGTTTATTCAGTTGGTTAGTCAGCTTCTTCCTTACACTTGTCTGGTGGATCTACACAACTCCACAACTCGTTTTACCAGAAAACACCATACCTTGGGGAGGTACAGCCTGCTTAGTTGACGTCAGTTTGGCGTGCAGCTTTTTCACAGTGGCTTGTGGGATAGCTTGATTCACAAAAGCTGGTGGTGGCGCTGGCAATGGATTTGCATGAGAAACAGTAGACGTGGGATGCTGTCGTTGGCTTAGCAAAGGTGTCTCACGGATCACTGAAAAACACAAACAATGATTACTCTGACTTGGATTCTTGTGAAAAATCCTAGTGATACTGCCTTTGTCACTACTATTTCTTTGAAATCCTTGTATCAACTTACTAGAAAGCCTACAAGAATGAGACATGAGCAGCCAATACAGTGGAACCCCCTTTTACAACACCCCCCCCTTTATTTTTAAAGACTTTCACATTTTTACGACCCTCCTTTCTTAAATGTTTTATTTATAGCCTTAAAATGTACCTCCATTTTAAATTTTCCTCCCATTTAAGACGCGATTTTCACTAAAAAACAAAAGGGGGGGGGTCCAATACAGTGCAAAAGACCACAAAAAGTCTGAGAAAATGAGGTCTGAAAGTGGAGGGAGTTTAAAAACAATAAACGTGAGGTTCCATTTCCATTGTAGCACATGTAAATCAAACACAGTGACAAAAAAACACCTTTAAAAAAAACACACAAAAAACCAATCTCAGAACAAAAACAAGGGGGCACTGGTTTTCTGTTATTTCTAATTGTGGTGGGTTTTTTGTTTTTTTTACCTGGATGGGGGATGCCTCTGGTAGCGTTGCTGGGTGGTGGAGGTGGCAGTGCTATGGAAACAAAGGCTTCTTCGTCATCCAAATCCTTCATGTTAGCAACCTCTGCAAAATGTCACATGTATTTTATTACCAGCACCTGTGATTTATACCACACAGAACTAGTCATGACAAAAACAGTTAGTACTTGGATTCACTGCATTTGGATACAAAACTATCCAATCGTACTAGGTCTCAAAACCTGGCATATATATATTATACATAAAATCATCAAGACATTCTTCCTCAAAACCTAAACATTTGTCAAGGCTGATTTCATACTTCCACACCCTAAAAGATATTTGCACCTCTCTACTGTTGACCAAAAATACTCTGCCAAAAACATTGTTGTAAAAACTTACATTTGCAAAATAGTCTATAACTGATCAAAGAGATCCCAATAACGAAATATTTGACTTGGGTATCAGAAATTGTTCCATGGAGCTCACAAAAAAGCTTGAAGATGGTTATGTGTGAATGATGCACACCTTCAAGTTCCACAGATTAAGAGGAGATGATTGAAACCTCATCAACAATTCCTTTCCCCTTTATATTTGCCAAAAATGCCTACACAAAAAAGCCAGGAATCTGCCCTCGAAGATACTCATACTTCCCAACAGAAACTGTGAAAACTGTTGCATACCTTCCGCTGATTTAGTGGATATGCTTGACACCTCATCAACATTATCCTCTCCATTTGTATTTTCCAGAACCGCCTTGACAGGAAAGCCATGCGCCTGTTCAAAATCCTCAGATTTCTTCCTAAACTGTTCCACCAAAGCAGCTCTTTTCCTGGCCAGCTCCTGAATTTCCTGCTGGTACTTTCTGTCCTTGACCATCAGGGTCTGCTTGGAGAGAAACATGACCAGTCTTCAGTCAGAGAGGGTTTGTATTTGAATTTGTAAACTACAAGCAAGGATAGGTATTTCATTGTAATATATTGTATAGATCAGTGCTCGCGAAAAACATATGGGAGATAACTCTGTATTCCTAGTTTTGATAGATTCGCGTAGGACTGTCGCGTCCGGTCAGGGAGAGAATGAGCCGAACTCATTTTGACATGAGTTCAGGATGCACCAGAGTATCCTGTGATGTTCACACTGACACACAACAACAACTATTACTTATTACTATACAGCATTGATAATGGGAGAATAAACATGTGTGCAAAAACACAACAGAAATCATGACATATAACCATATATGTGAAATTGGAAATGACCGAACTAACCCCTTCACCAGTAACAACATTATCAATGTGAAGACCTACAAGTACACCAATGCTGAGACAAGATTCACTTCTAAACTGATTTTCAAAATATTTCAAATTTTTTTCAAGGCAAGGTGATGTAACTTCTTGCCCCAGCCCTTTCCTCCCTTATATTAAAGTCAAGAAAATAGTTCTATTTTCTTAATTTTCTGATTGACCTTTTTTCCCCTGACACTAGAACTTGTCTTACTCTTCATAAAATTTTGAATAAATACAAATGACAAAACTTGATTTTGCGGACTTTACATTCAAAGGAAAGTTACTCTTCTTCCACATCTAGGGGACACAGCTAGTACATGTTATGTAGTATGATTTCTGGCAACAACACAAGTCACATGCAGTTACAGTTTCTTTGTTTTTTAAATGTGTATTGTAGCTGCTATTAAGATTATTATATTTAAGACTGATTGTAAGGCATTTATGTGTATTGTTGCTGTTATTAAGATTATATTTAAGATTGATTGTAAGGCGCTGAGAACTATTTTAGGATTTGCGCCCTATAAATACATTGTACCCTTATTATTATTATTATTATCATTATGCGCCTGTCAGGTTTGTGTAACTAAAACAAACACCAATAAAATAAAAAGTAACCGTCTAAAGTGTCTTACTTTTATCAACCATAATTGTTTTTGCCAAGTCATTGGACACAAATATTTGACTTTTTGTCCTACTTATAGCCTTGAGTCGCCTTGTGGTGAGATATGTGCGCGTTATAAATTCTCGTATTATTATTATTATAGAAAACATGGTGTATCAGCTGCTATTTAGACATGAAATTAATGCCCAAAAAGGGTGATTGTGAGTGGGTTCATTGATCAGGGTAGGTGAAGCATAACAGCTTTTTTCTTTGAATGTAAGCACACTTCTTGTTTTGCTAATACAGTACTAAGTACAGCTGCTGCGTAAAGGTTTAGTTCTTCTTTTATGTGATTAGCTAAAAAAAAAAAATCCTTCATGTAAAAAGACACCTTCAGCAGTTGAGATGAGTAAGATGGGATGACATTAAAAATCATAGCAATTACAATAATCAGGCCCCCCCCCCCCCCCCCCCTCAAGAAACATAATCAATGAAAAACAACTTGTTTGTCACCAACAAATATATATGTCTTTCGCTCAGCATTAATACAAGCTCCATCCTTCTCTCCGATTTATTATCGGTAGGACTTGTTTTTGGCCTTCAACATGAATATTCAGACGGTCAGTTCTACGAAGCGCATTATACTTGAAATAAGCCGCATACTACATACAAAATAAATCCGCAAGCTCATGTTCGTGTCCACCTCGCCTGGTTTTTGTTGTGGTACGGTTGTAAGACATTCTTACCCGTACACGTGTAGGGAAGGCCACTTGCATCGTTCCGTCATTACCAAATCCCAGTAAACGCGCATGCGCATATTATGTTTATATCGGGAATCAACCAATGAACACAGAAGCACCGCCATGTGTAGTCGGCTTATTTGCATAAACTCCGCCCTCATCACGCGCACAGATCGGGTCTGATTATCTCGCGGAAGAATGTCACCGTTTGTAACTCGGTGAACCAAGAAAACGTGCTTCAAATACTTGATATATTCCGCCAAAAGATGACACTTCCTACAAAACCTGATACCAAACTGACAGACACAGGCTAACATCTTCGGAAATCAATCACGATTTACTTTTCATGACCTAAAATACCATAGCGCGTAGTGATACACGATTCGGTGTTGTTGGTTGACATGACATGTGCGCAGAACAAGCGTGGTGAGGTTAGTCACGTGGGCCGATTCACAACAAAAGATGATTTGGCAGAAAAAAACCACCCCACGATTCTACTCGGCAAATGAATGCTCCTGTCTATGCGATAGCTGTGTTTTTTCTTTCCAATTATATTTTCATTCGCGATGTACGCTTGCCATCGCATTTTTCTTCCCATTATGGGTCTTGAATATGGGTGAACAAGCGATGAACCATCGACACGATATTTTGACACGGTATTTGTAGAGCAGGAATCTGAATGATCTGAAGGTCGCATGCGTTCGTCCACGATGGTGTACTTTTGTAACATATGATTATAGACATTTATAAAATTCCAGATGTCATTAAAAAGAAAGGGACTTCAAATACATCCGCAGAGTCAAACTCCCTCGACGGTACCGATGATACTTGCATTTGCGACACTTCTCAATTCGGTGAACAACTTTGGCCCTCGAGATCCTGGCCGGAAACGGGCACACGAAAATCGCACGCCGACTTCACATGAGCTATACCAATAAAGTAGGCCGGGACACAAGTTTTTTTTGCCGATATTTGATTTAACAGTATTAACACCACTACACCAGGAATGCGAGTTGTAGCTGTATTTATCGAAGCAACCGGTTGCTTCATTTCCAGCAAAGAGAGCTGTCATAACTCATGATCTACTCACTTGTGAAGGCCAAGGTGACAAAATATCGTCCAAACACACACACACTTTGTGAAAAACATTTTCAGCTGTGCACAGCCGAAGAACTAGTTGCAAAGTTGCAAAGTCTAGCTCCACAGTCAGACAAAAATGTGATCACATAAAACAACTTTAAACAGGCAAGATTTACAAATTAAGTACACACACAAGTCTAAAAACAAATTGACTGACCATAAGACTTCTCGGTCCTAATAATACCCACCTGAATATATTTTTGACTGAGTTTGAGAATCGACTGATTGGAGTGTTTCTTCTGTTGCAAGCTAGGTACCACTTTTTTGAGAGCGTTGAAGTGGTCCTTCATTTGTGCACGTCTGTTTCACAGGGGAGAAAAGACGGAAAATAAGTCTCATGCCTTCATTATAATTACACTTTTAACCTCAAAATACATGCAAGATTGATGAGATAAGACTCATTAGGGAACAAATCAGTGCAATTACTCAGCATGAGACAGGATAGTAAAAAAAAAAGAAAAAAAGAAGAGCTATACTTCCTTATCCTATCAAAAGACAGGATGATTACTGCACATAAGATTAAGAGCACTTACCAGAAGAGAAAGTCGACTAAAATAATATTAAACACAACTGGAATATATGACGATTGTGTTGCAATGCAGCAACAAGTGTATGCATTTTTTTTTATTTGAAATGACAAAGCTTACAGAGTTCATTACATAACAAATGCTGGCACGAGACTAACAGTGAATGGTATACCTGCTTCAAATGGAACATGAAACAAGAAAACTTCAATTATCAAAACAATTGCAGTATCCATTTCATGTTATTCAGTCAATGGTTTAACACAATTGATTTTAACTTACACACATGCACTTGTATCCCCTTTATCCATTCCATCCTCAATGCAAACCCTCCCTGAAAGGCCTCATACTAGTCTTACTCCCATAAAACAGAAAAAAACTGAAAACCACAAACAAACCTTGTTTTCTCCAGCTGATTATGAATTTCCCTCCTGGAAGCAAAACGATTGTATGTATTGATTTTTAATTTGTATGTCAAAAAGCTACAAAGAGTCATAATTACTAAATTAGAAACAAATGAATTCCAAAGTACCTTGAAAATGTTGCTAATGACAGACACTACAGATTGACAGTTGACAGTGACAGATTGATTTTTCGGGCCTACAAAAGTGAAAAATGGCCCATTTAGAAAATCAATACTAGGTATTTAAAAGTGCAGTTGAGTTGACCTTAAAACAGCAAGAAAATAAGATATCTGTACCTCTCTCAGTCTCATAAAAAATAAGAAAAAAATTCGCTTTTCCATCCAAATCTGAACAAGTACACACCCTCCATTTCTACGCCTTTCTCTTGATTCAGGTCCATTACTGTCGTTACTGTTGTTTCCCGGCGATCCAGGTCTAGCGTAGCCATGAAAATTCCTTTCAACATCTGAAACAGGG
Source organism: Littorina saxatilis (assembly GCF_037325665.1). Taxonomy (NCBI): domain Eukaryota; kingdom Metazoa; phylum Mollusca; class Gastropoda; order Littorinimorpha; family Littorinidae; genus Littorina; species Littorina saxatilis. The sequence goes on along the minus strand of NC_090253.1, from coordinate 42,476,391 downwards.
CAGAAATAACTTTCAATCACACCGTGGCCGGCCCGGCCTCCCAGGGCACACTTGTAAGATAACGTGACCGACTAGGAAGCGGACATGATCTCTTGACAAAGCCGTTGCAAATACTTTTTTTCGCCGATAGAGTTGTTTATTGCACAACACAATTTCCAAGAACGATAGTACGGAGACCGCTTGTCTTGAACATTACCAAATAAAGCTGAATCGGAGATCAAATGCTCCCGTTTACGCAGCAAAAATCGTATTGTTGGCAGTAGAGACTGTGCGGAAAAAAAGTAGTCCCTCTTGCGCGACGAAACCATGTGGATTTCTATTTTTCCTCACCACGTGTGTGTCCTTACCTTCGACAAAATTTGCAGCTTCACATAGAGCATCTAATCCAGTCGTGTAAAACATTTGTTTCCCTTCGTCCATATCTAAGACGGAGTCCTGAAGAATTTTAACACCTAACTTTTAAAGCCAGCGGACCTCAAGTAAAAATACTGCACACCCGCCCGTCAAAATGGCGGTTGTCGACTAAACACAGCCGATGCCCATGTGCTTTGCCTTGTCCAATCAGCGAACAATATTTTCCGTGAATTGTTTATGTAGTGCAAACCACGTGGTTGGATGCGCAAACCACGTGGATTAGGTTCGCTGAATGATTTTACTGGCATTCGTTCCGTTTACCGTCTCAGATAAATCCCCGAAGAAAGTGCTTTATTTAAGACCCAACTGCAGCTCAGTTTAAAATCAAACTCGATTTACTGGGTTGATGCATTTGACCAACTTATTTGTTTAGCGTGAGACACAGACGGCATTGACCCGGTACCCCGATTTACTTTAGTCAGGGACCTATATATAGTATCTAATATAGGTCTATGCTTTAGTGCACTGTCAAACTAAACGCTGATAACCACGGCCACTGGTGTTTTTACAAGTTAACTTGGCATAAAGGTACACCGCCTTCATTAGAAGCACATACTAATAATCACTTGTACTTAATTACTGTCTGGCAGAATCGCCGTGCAGAACTGTCTAGAACTGTGTCCCTTGAGTTTAACGGTACCAAATGAAACACCGATAAACAGACCGCCCCGGTACACCTGCCCTCTTTGATGATGTTCAATTACCCGTGTCGAGTGTCACCTACCTCTAGGCTCTTTCAGTTGACCTGGGTCCAATTCAGAAGTTCCCTATCACATTTGAGGGCAGTTAAGATCACCGGCGGTCGTCTTTTCAAGTTTTTCGCAACAAAAATCTTTTTAAACTTGTAACTGAAGAAGCGGCTTTTTCATAGCAGAGATATCAGTTTCCTATACACATCTCTGGTGGTAGGTTGAACACACGGACAGGCTTTTCTTGGGGTCACACTGAGTGGTAGGGGGGCGGGGGGCGGAAGCCCCCACAGCACACACTGGCACTGACACACACACGCACACACACATATATATATAATATATATACAAACACACGCAGTAGAACATTTTCATTTCCAATTCGTGCATCTGTTAAAGCTACACAAGAGAGAAACTTGATCTCCGTAAATTTCATGTTTGGGACATCTCTCAGTTTGGCGGCGTGATTATCAGGGATCGCGCTAGCTTTTTAAAAAACGCGTAAGTCATACGCAACGAAACGAAAAAAACGCGTCACGGACCAATATTTTTGCGTACTACGAAAACACGTACAGACACAAACAAAACACGCACGAAAGACTTAAAGACACTCCTTACCTAAATACGGCGAGTTTTCCTGTCGAACTCTGCGCACGCTTGTCGAATAACACCCCTGCTGTCTCCAACCTTCGGGCCTTGCGAGTTTGTTTCCCGCTCTAATACGACTAGACACACTTTCCGCCTTTTGGAAGCGCGAGATGGGAGAGCAGCTAATGTCTGTTTCATTATCCGACAAGACATTATCTGGTAATACCCTCGTTACGTTCGTTTGCGATACTTCGATGCAAAAAGAAACGGACTTTAGTTTTGACGCGCAGATTTCATGTGTGTCGTCACTTCTCGAGCCCTATAGTCAGTTTCAGGATCGGGTGATTATTAAGTCAGAGCAAAAGCGCTGCGTGAAGACAAGAAAAAGTTACAATATTTTTGCGTATGGGTTACGCGGCGCGGCGAAAAAAACGCGTCAGCGACTTTTAAAATGCGTCAAATACGCAAAAATCGTGCGTAAACGCGATCCCTGGATTATACTCACTAACGCAACAATTCTTTCAGTCTAGTAATTTTCTTGCAAGTTATATCACGGGTTGATATTGATGTTATTATTATAATGTATTATTATTGTTTTAGGTGTGTAAATGTGTGTACGTTGTAGGCAAACCTGACGCAGACAAATTCTCTTCAGTGGCCATCGCGTAGTACAATCGTAGCTGAGTAAGCGTTATTTCGCAGGGTAAGCAATAAGTAGCGGTCAGTAATTAGTGCACAGCCGCGTGTGTATAGTAGGGCATTTCCTAATACGCTATAGCACAATGATACCTGGCGATAGGTGCCACGATGCTGGACCGGCCTGTGACGTCAGTCTCCAAAAATGGGAACTGAGACGGCACAGGGCCCAAGCTTACCTTTATCTAGTGTGACAGGGGAGGCTACCGCTCCTCAGTTGGCACAGCAGACTCTGCACCCGAGTTGTTGCGGCCTTTTAAGTCAACACCCGTGGTTTGTGGAAATCTGTTTGTGATGGGGTCTGGTGGTTTCCGATTGTCTGTATGTTCATGGAAACCTTTGGCCGGCATAACAGTTTTTATAGGGCTAATTTCTTAGCCCTAACATTTTCATATCTGTTTGATTGCACTTCGCTTCCCGCGGTGATCGTAGTGTTTCGGCACACGGTTACATCTGGCGCTTGCGATCAGGAATGGGACTCAGCATGATATGTTCAGGTAATGGCATAATATGACCATTGAACATTTTCGTGCTGTTCCCATTCTGCGAACTTGGGATGGACAGTGGTCCCCCGGTTCGGAACTTCGGGACGAAGTTCATTTCAAACGGGGGCGATTGTGACAGGGGAGGCTACCGCTCCTTTCACAGCAGACTCTGCACCCGAGTTGTTGGCCTTTAAGTCAACACCCGTGGTTTGTGGAAATCTGTTTGTGATGGGGTCTGGTGGTTTCCGATTGTCTGTATGTTCATGGAAACCTTCGGGTTTGCATAACAGTTTTTATAGGGCTAAGAAATTAGCCCTAATATTTTCAAACCTGTTTGATTGCACTTCGCTTCCCGAGGTGATCGTAGTGTTTCGGCACACGGTTACACTAGGGAGATAGGGAAGACAAAGGACTGACTGCAGAGAATTCTTGGAGGACGGAGCTAGAGACCAGACCAGAGGAAATAGACCTAGGGAAATAGAGTATAGGAGTGTCGACCAGCAGAAAAGAAATATAAGTTACTACTTAGAATAAGTTAGCATAGAGACAAGTGATAGATACTACAGTTGAAGTACAGTGCCAACAGAACAGTCTGCATCAGGTACTGAAGAAAGTACACACGTGTTGTGCCCCAAAAGACATTCTTGTGCTGTGCAGGCTCTGTGAGAGGTGTTTTCTTTGTGCTTAATATTATTTTGTTTGGACCTAGCTATTGATGTGTACATTGTTGTTAAACAGTTGTTTGTTGCATGTTTACCAGGGTTTGCTAGTGTGTGATAGGGTTCGTGTCCGTCTGAAGATGTTAGTTTCTTTGTTAGTCCTGTGTTGACAACTCTTCACATATCACAAGCGCTTAGAACTGTACCCACGGAATACGCGCTATATAAGCTTCATATTGATTGATTGATTGACACGTTGTTTCCCCTTTTGTGTTAAGTTGTACCCTAAATAAAAAGAAGAAATTGTTGCTCTTGGTTTCGTTTGCATTCTTAAGATTGTTCGTACCTTGTTCTTTGTCTCCCGGATTATAAAGATCTGTCTGTCCTCTCAGTGTCAGTGAACACTCGTAAAGCCAAGCGAGTAAAAGTAATTATGGACATCTTTAATAAACATCTTTAAAGACCAGGTCACCAATTCGACCCCGCGATAGTTATCTGGGCCCGTGTAATTCAGGAGCGACATTGGTATCTACCACTCAGTCTTACTGACATTAACCACACTGATTTTCATTATGAACCCGGCCTTTGGGTTCCAGTATGATGTGCTGATAAAGTCAGTTGCGACCACCGACACGGTCACAGGTTTAGCGTGCAGTATGGTGGACTATAGCTGCTTCAAAATTCTACAGTATTCTCTGCACGTTAAATATAGACTTTTAACATACAGCAAGTAGCAAAATGGTATTCAGTCTTACCACAAAAGCGCGGCTGCGACTCGATACAACCGGCACAGGTAACAACAGACGATTTTCTTAATTAACTGTCAAACTTTTTATTGGTTGTGACTGAATAACTTACGTCCCTCGAAACATCAGCGAGTCAACCAACAAACCAGAGTAAACACCGAAAAACTGCAACAACTTGAAACAACAACAATAACACCACCACCACCAACAACTTGACAACACTAACAACCAACTTGCACAACAACAGCAACAACAACAACAACAACAAAAAAGGCAATGTTGCGCCCTAAACAAAACACACACACACACACACACACACACACATGCACACACACACACACACTGACACACACACACACACAGCCGTGCACACCGTACACACACACACACACACACACACACACACACGAATAAATTCACACACATAAACAAAAACAAACATACAAACGAACAAACAAAACTTTGTATTACTTAAATTGAACGGTGGCCTGCAGTCACCCTCCCGGCTGAACCATGGACCATAGACCTATATTAGGTCCCTGCATGGACTTACCATCCACATACCCTGCACTGAGTCACAAACCACGTGCGCTGCAGTCACACTCATCATACCCTGCAGTTACCCTTCACGAGCCCTCCAGTTACCCTCCACATATCCTGCAGTTACCCTCAACATGCCCTGCAGTTACCCTTAACATGCCCTGCAGTTACCCTGCACTGACATACCCTGCAGCAATTCCGGCCCGGCTAAACCGTGACGGTTTCCAGTCCGCAGTCAACATGCTCTGCACTCATCCACATGTCCCATATGCACTCATTCCCATGATCAGTATACCACGTGGTTAACCTGCACATGCCCTGACTCGGAAGTCACCTTGCACATTCAATGCAATTGCCCAGCACTAGATCAAGTGCGCACGGAAAAGATCCTGTAATCCATGTCACCGTCAGTGTTTGATGGGTTATAGAAACACAAAAACCCTGCATGCTTCCCCCGCCGAAAGCGGCATATGACTGCCTGAATGGTGGGGCCCGTAAAGACGATCATAAGTTAGCAACGACCATCAATTAGATTCCTTTTTACATTTAGTCAAGTTTTGACTAAATGTTTTAACATAGAGGGGGAATCGAGACGAGGGTCGTGGTGTGTGTGTGTGTGTGTGTGTGTCTGTGTGTGTGTGTCTGTGCGTGTGTGTGTGTGTGTGTGTGTAGAGCGATTCAGACTAAACTACCAGACCGATGTTTATGAAATTTGACATGAGAGTTCCTGGGAATGATATCCCCGGACGTTTTTTTCTTTTTTTCGATAAATACCTTTGATGACGTCATATCCGGCTTTTTGTAAAAGTTGAGGCGGCACTGTCACACCCACATTTTTCAATCAAATTGATTGACATTTTGGCAAAGCAATCTTCGACGAAGGCCGGACTTTGGTATTGCATTTCAGCTTGGTGGCTTAAAAACTAATGAATGAGTTTGGTCATTAAAAATCGGAAACTTGTAATTAAAATTATTTATTTTATTAAACGATCCAAAAATAATGTCATCTTATTCTGCGTCATTTTCTGATTCCAAAAAACATATAGATATGTTATATTTGAATTACAAACAAGCTCTGAAAATTAAAAATATGAAAATTACGATTAAAAATAATTTTCCGAAATCGATTTAAAAACAATTTCATCGTATTCCTTGTCGGTCCCTGATTCCAAAAACATATAGATATGATGTGTTTGGATTAAAAACAAACTCAGTAAGCTAAAAAGAATAGACATACAGACTGAAAGCGTGTTATCCTGCTCAGCGCGACCACTACCGCACTATTCTGCATGGCTTGTCGATTTCACTGCCTTTGCCACGAACGGTGGACTGACGAAACTACGAGTATGTGGTCTTGGTTAAAAAAAGCTGTGCGTTCAGTTTCATTCTGTGAGTTCGACAGCTTGACTAAATCAGTGTTGTGATTTCGCCTCACGCGATTTGTTTAAACGTATTGTCATTAGATTAAACCCTCCCATGGACGAGGGCTGGATGTAAAAAAACCACCTGTTTGCTTATGCCATTACCCTCGCGGTTAATAAAGAATTTGTCTTTGTCTTGTCTTTTGCTTGATATCGCAATGAATCGCGGCACTGACGTACGTACGTACACGGTCCGGGTTATGAAACTATAAAACGGGTAGTTGTGAGTTTCGTGGATCCTTTCCTATTTCAAATATGTTGACTGTGTACGTAGGTCTTTCTTGGTTGTGTATTTGATTTTTTCTCATCCAAAACCATTATCACGCGTCTGATCGCTCCCATTTAGGAACCTACGCTAATTATGATGACGCGAGCTTCCATTCAAATTAATTTGAATGGAAGCTCGCGTCATCATAATTATTAGCGTAGGTTCCTAAATTTATGCCATCGCTCCTTGAGTTCCGCGGTCTCGGCAAGCCCAAAATCTCGACGTGTCTCAGTAACCGAGACTGGCGAAACCCATGTGACCTCAGCCGATATCAACGCGAGAACGACATACAAAATGGATTCCTACCTACGTGACGAATTTGCTGCTTTCATTTAAGTTTTCATCACAAGCTGTTACTTCAACTCTTAAATATTGTTTGTTTATGAAAACAGGTAACCTTATTTCCTTCTTATTGCCACCTACGTATGCCTGAATCACGTTGTGCTCACGTTCAATTGTGAAAGTCTTGAAAACTTTGATGTTTACAAACGTTTTCCTGCACAAACTCAAACTGATTTGCACTTTTACTGGGTACCGCTTTTGGGTATACTGAGGTTTTGTTATGACTGGGCAGTTGGCACATTATTTTGTGTATTTGTGGGCTGATCCAGAAAATTTTTCTTAATAGTTTATTCCGAGACTTGTGACATCTTTTAACTATTTATATCATTATTTATATGATCTTAATTTTAAGTGCGTTGGATTTGGAAGCTGAAGAATGCATAGCGTTGCTGCTGCAGTGCCAGGAACAGCTTCCAAACCCAAGGGGAAAAATCCGCAGTTCCTCAAATGACGTCTGTGTGTGTGTGTGTGTGTATGTACTCTGTGTGTGTGTGTGTGGAACGCATTACACTGGAAAAGAATGTGAGCAAACGCCGGGCAAACATCCCACTCCCAGTCAATTGAAGTCTAACGAATAACGTCTCACAACGTGCGTGGTCATCCGTGGCGGTCAAGAAAGCCGCGGGCCCTGCCAGGGGTGAGTTTTGGCGCTCGCCCGCTCGCCCCCAGCGACTTCAAATCGCGTCGGGCGGGTTCGAAATTCCTCTAAAATCGCCCGCCTGGCGAGTTCAAATTTCGCTGAAGCACAAAGTTGTTAGGCAATGTAGTCAATCGGAACGGCTGGCGAACAAATATCTCTGCGGGTAGTTTTGCAGGTATAAGTGCTTTACTTGAGAAAAAGAGCCTCCAACAGAGTTAAGACAGTGGAACCTGTCTGTAAGGAGCACACAAGGAACCGACCAAGAGTCAGGTCATTGTGGACAGGTGGCCATTATGGACAGGTGATTTATGCACAGAGACAAAAATGGTTGGGGAGTTGGTTGTAATGGGCAGATGTTGGCAATAGAGAGGTGGTCACCAGGGCAGGTTCGCCTTTATTCAAAAAGGATGTGGGGAAATAGCTCAGTTGGTAGCGGCTCTGGCTTCAAAACCAGTTGTCGCTATCGGCGTGGGTTTGATCGCCATGTTCGGCGAGGGATTTATTTCCCATTGCCAACTTCGTGCAGACTCTCCTCGGTGTCTGAACACCCCTGTGTGTACGCATGTGCACGATAAAGAACCCAAGTTCATAGCGAAAGGGGAGGGGGAGGGGGGGGGGGGGGGAATGGGTAGCGCCGAACTATATTGCTGCTGGCTTTCCACAGTGAGAGAGCAGCTCGAATTTCCATGATGGTAACCTCACAGGACTAAATGGAAACTTATCCTTATCCTTCACCTTTCACTTTGCTCACCCATCTCACCTGCAAGCCTAAATCAGATCAGTTGTAAATAGTCATGTACATAATTATTTTCTTTTCTTTTTCATGCTTACTTGTGAGTGCCGTGTCTCTGTTTGTGTTGTTGCCTTGTCATCTTCATGCAATTTATGCGTAAGTGTATATGAGTATGCTTGAGTTGTTAATTGTGTATGAGTGCGCCTTGAGTCGCCTTGTGGTGAGAGATGTGCGCGTTATGAATTCTCGTATTATCATACAGCTGTTCTTTATGGTAGTATTGGTAATGGTATGCTATTAGTTTTTACTGTAACTGTTATTTTGTCATTCACAATCTCAAATTCTGAGCAATGATTGTAAATATAACTTAAGATTTACATTATCAGGTATTTCTGTAGAAACACTATAAAGTATAAATTGACATTACCATTGTAGAAACCAAAATTAGTAAGACAAGTACTAAAGCAGAGGAAAGTAGCGGACATTTTACTGGTTGAACTGTATAATGAACAGACTTCTGGATGGGGAAAAATCATAGAATATTACCTGCTATTCAGACTTGGTCGTGTGACAGACGTTTTCTTCCACACGAGATTACGTTGATTGTCTAATGAAGCCGTCAGGCTGAGTTAGACATCAGGTAATCGAGTGTGGAAGAAAACTCTGTCACACGACCAAGTCGGAATAGCATTTATGTCTCACAGCTTCAACAGAGGAGAGAACAAACACGTTTTGTGTACTCAAGCTTGACAAACCTAAACACAGGAGCAGCCATTGTGGAGAGATCTACTTTTTGATGGAAGTGAACGAACAACTATGAATGACGTCTCGGTGTGAATGACGTCACAGTAATCTTCACAGTCTGTATCTTTTAAAGCATTCTTCATGACGTCTTTCTGTGTCTGCATCCGTGAACTGTTTGTTCTTTTCGGGGTCTTTGTCATCTATGTTCAGAACTCTGTCCTTCTAGTTTCAGACTAACAGGCCTCCTGAGCAAGCCACTTTCCAAGGGAAGCTAAACTCGCGTATGAAACAGTACTGTCGTCTGGGATGCCGTTTTCAATATTCTCAGCATTGAAGAATTTGTAAAGAGAAGAAACGACAACAGCAGGAAAAATAAAAGTTGTGTGTGCATTTTGGGGCTTTTGGAGGGACGATTTCAAGTTTGAATCCGTTCTTGCACATGCTCCAAAGCGTGTAACATACAATCTTGCACACGTTTGCTTTAGTGGTGGCAAAGAAGGAAAGCGTGTGACATTGTGTGCTCTCGCTTTTAGCTCCTGCAGGACATTAAATATATATGGTACAATCTTTATGACTGAATGCTTGAATAATCTCTTGCAGACCAAAATGACGTTACCAATTGTGGAAAATGTGCGTGGCTTCTTTGTGTCGCGGCCACCTCTGGTGGTCTTCATGATCTGCCTGGGTTCCTTCGCCGTCGCTCTCATCACCTTCGCCTACATTGTCAAGGTCAAGGACATGCCCAATCCCGATGTTACTGAGGTTAGTCTTTCCAGCCATAAGCTTCAACGTCGAGTGTGTGTGTTAAACTAAAACAATGTCTAGTTAGCTGGTACTGTTGCATGACAACAGCAGGGCATTTCACAGCGAGGGCATCCTGGAACATTTTATCGCCGTGCGTAAGAAACAGCACGCTCACTGTGGATGCTGTGAGTGCCTCTGCGGTGCCTCAGAAGCTAGTGCTTAAAAATGAAATGGTGGCCGTA